>NW_026111050.1:0-632500 GCF_024679095.1 Eriocheir sinensis | reverse complement strand
GTGAGTCCCCAATCAATGAGTGGCTTTCAAGGTACTTCACAATTTTGTCTCTAATTATGCCCTCAAGTAGCTTACCTACAACCGAAGTTAGACTAATGGGCCTGTAATTACCTGGTACTTTTTTGTCTCCTTTCTTGAAAATCGGTGTCACGTTAGCCTTTTTCCAATCTGAAGGGACGATGCCTTGTCGCAAGGACATATTGAATACGGTTGTGAGGGAGGAGAGTATTTCGCTCTTTGTTTCTTTCAGCAGAGTTGGATATACTTTGTCAGGTCCAGGACTTTTATTTGTTTTAAGTGAATGGAGAGCTTTAAGGACTTCATCGGTTGTTATTTCAAAATTAGGCAATGCATGCTCGAGATTTACAATAGTACTGGTGTTGGTGGTAGCGAGAGGAAGACTGTTAGTATTAAACACCGAGGAAAAGTAATTGTTTAAGAGGTTTGCAATGTGTTGGCTGTCAGTCACCAGTGCACCGTCGCTGTTTGTTAAAGGTCCAATACCACTTTTGATCGCCTTTCTGTTGTTTATGTAACTGAAGAAAGATTTCGGATTATTTTTACAGTTGGCTGCAATATTTTCTTCGTATCTACGCTTTGCCTGACCTACTAGTCTTTTTACTCGTCGCCTGGCATCATTATAAAGTCTAATGTTTTCGGGCGTGCTTTGATCTTTCTTTAACCTGTAAAACAATTTTCTCTCATTGACTGATTGTTTAATTTCGCTATTAAACCACGGTGTGCTTGTATTAGTGTTAATTCGCTTATAGAACAAGGGGACGAATGTGTTCTGCTGAGTGAGTAAGTGATTTTTAAGGGTTAGCCAGGCTTCCTCTACGTTGCCGTCATCTGATAGTTGTATTTCTGTTAGTTTTTGTCGGATTTCTACGAAGTTAGCTCTTTTGAAATTGGGCACCTTTACTTTATTTTCAGTCACTGATGATTGAGCTTTAATGTCGACGCGCACTAATTTATGATCGCAAGAACCGAGGTGTTCTCCTACCGTGACACTACTGACTAGGTTATCTTGGGTTGTTATAACAAGGTCGAGTATATTATTTTGTCGAGTTGGCTCAGAAACCATTTGGCTTAGATAATTTTCTTCTAGAAATTCGATCATTCTATGTGACTCGCCTTCTGTACCTGACAGTGTCGCCCAGTCGATATGGGGGATGTTAAAGTCTCCTAATATCAGTGAGTCGCTGTTATTAAGTGACTGCCTTAAGACGCTGTACATTTCAAGGTCGTCATCGAGTGATTGCCCGGGAGGTCTGTAGGTGAGAGAGAGAGAGAGAGAGAGATATATATATATATATATATATATATATATATATATATATATATATATATATATATATATATATATATATATATATATATATATATATATATATATATATATATATATATATATATATATATATATATATATATATATATATATATATATATTCAATTTCTGCACCGTATTTTCATCTATATTTTCCAATGATCTATTTCTGTACCGTATTTCCATCTATATTTTCCCATGATATATTTCTGTACCGTATTTCCATCTATATTTTCCCATGATCTATTTTTTTACCGTATTTTCATCCATATCTCATCTAATTAGTTATGTTATCTAAGTCAACCGCATCATTATTATCAAATGTTCATCTCCCTCCACTCGATTTTCTCTCATTTTCCTCCTCTTATTTCTTCTTTTCATTCTATTTTTCTTTTCCCGCTCCGGTCCTCTCCTCATCCCCGTCTTGTCTCTTCCCTCGTGATTCTTTCTCCTCATTTCTTTCTTCCTTTTTCCCCTCTTCCTTCTCTTTCATTTTCTTGTACTAATTCTTCTCTTCCTTCTACTCCTCATGCCTTAATTCTTCTTTCTATTCATACCCTCACTTAGTCCTCCTCCTCTTCTCTCCTCCACCTCCTCCTTCGTTCCCATGGGTACACGGACGCCCTTCCCGGAGGTGCCTCTTCATGACCTTGTAGGTGTGCCCTTCTCAACCCCAAAACAGCTGTTCGTTGCTTTCTTTTTTTTTTTTTCATTATCTCTTTCTGTCATTACACACACACACACGCACACAGATACGCAGCGCACACACACACACACACACACACACACACACACACACACACACACACAGATACATACACACACACACACACACACACACACTTACACATACACAAACACACACACACAGCCGGATTTAGAGCTGTGGGGGCTCAAACTGATAGTCTGCTACCTATTAAATTCTGCCGCCATGTTGCTCTCTTTCTATCTTCTATCAATATTTTCGCGCTGACTGCTCTTCTGAACTTGCTAACTGCCTGCCTCCCCCCCTCCCGCGGCCCCGCTGCACTCGACTGTCCACTCTAGCCCATCCAATACTGTCCAAAGTATTACCTTTTTATTATCATTATCGTTATTACTTTTCTACTCTTTTTCTTCCACTCTTCTTCACTCTTCTTTTTATACGTCCATTGCAGTTCTTATGTTCTCTCTCTTGTTCCATCTCCTTCCTTTCTCTCTTTCTATTCTCCTTTATTTTCTTATTCTTATTTCCTCTCCACTTTCTCTCTCTCTCTCTCTCTCTCTCTCTCCTAATTAACACCTGCTAATGTGTCTCACCTCGGCAACTCATCTCGCTCATTAAATCATCTCTGTAATTAAGGTAAACTTGCTACCTTGCCTCCTCCTCCTCCTCTTCTTCCTCCTCTTCCTCCTCCTCCTCCTCCTCCTTCTCCTAATTTTACTTATCTTCCTTTCATCCTTACGTTTACCTTTCCTCTCTGCTCCTATTCATCCTCTTTCCTTTGCAGTTTCTCTTCCTGTTCTTCGTATCTTCATCCATTCCCTCTCCCCTCATCCTTCTTATTCCCTTAGTGTCCTCACGTCATCCTTCCCCTCTGCCTTTTAAGATAACCTAACCTTTCCTATCTCCAGCTGATCCCATGGCTTTCCTCCCTCTCCCCTCTTCCTCCTCCTCCTCCTCCTCCTTCTCCTCGTTATGTACTCCTTACCCCTTTCATATCCACATCCTCATCCTGATCTACCCATAACCCCTTCACTGCCCTAATCCCTCCATTTATCCTTTCAACCTGACGAGCTTCACTTCCCCTTCTCCTCCAACCTCCTCTCTAAGACCAAGACGAGGAGGAGGAGAAGAAGGGGGCAGGGATATAGGGGGCAGCAGCAGCATCTTGAGTCCTTCCTGTTCACAATTATCCGAGGAGTTGTGTGTGTGTGTGTGTGTGTGTGTGTGAGCAGCACACGCAAGCAAGCGAAAAGACAAGCAAGTGAGTGGGTGTGGCAATGAGAAAGGGAGTAACACATTGATTGAGAGAGAGAGAGAGAGAGAGAGAGAGAGAGAGAGAGAGAGAGAGAGAGAGAGAGAGAGAGAGAAACGTTCCACATTGTGCGGCATCACCATCATTCTGTGTGTGTTGTCACGGGCCTCGCGGTCAACCAGCTCTAGACTCGGGGGGGTGCAATGTAAACTCCAAGGTCCCCAAAACGGCTTTCTCGAATCCGAGGTGATGTGTTGAATCGAGCCCTATGTGTAAATACCAGAGAGAGGAATGGCCCACCCAATCACCGGAACCAAGAGCCTCGGGGGTCGCCTTGCTCAGCCAGGGGGGCGAGCGGCATCCCTGATCGCCTCGTGGTACCGGGAGCAGCGGTAGCGGGAGGAGCGTGAGGGTGGCGGTCCCTTCAGGAAAAGGCGCTTCACGCCCTAATTGACGATCCTTCAGCAGCATGAGCGGGGCCTCGAGGCGTCGGCCTCCATGCAGGAGTTTCCAGCGTGCCCCTTCCCGGCATGGTAAAAAGAAGAGCCCCCAAAATAGAAAAGCAATATCTCAAATAAAAATCATCTCAGCATCAAGAAACAAAAAGGAGAAAATTGAAAAAAAGGTAAAACAACAACAACACGATCAGAGCAAAAAAAAAAAAAAAAAAGGACCAGACCAAAATAAAAAAAACGACCAGAGCAAAAAAAAAAAAAAAAAATACAACACGACCAGTGCCAAAAAAAAACGACCAGAGAAAAAAATAGAAAAAAGACCAGAGCAAAAAAAAAATAAACAGCAAAAAAAAAATAGCGGGGAAAAAAAAAACGACCAGAGAAAAAATACAAACAAAAACAACAACACGATCAGAACAAAAAAAATAAAAATAAAACACGACCAGAGCAGACAAAAAAAAATTACGACCAGAGAAAAAAAAAAAAAAAGACCCGAGCAAATAAAAAAACCAAAACACGACCAGAGCAAAAAAAAAAAAAAGACCAGAGCAAAAAAACAAAAAAAATACACGACCAGAGCACAAAAAAACACGACCAGAGCAAAATAAACAAAATAAACAAGAGCAAAAAAAAAAAAGAAAAAACGACCAGAGCAAAAAAAAAAAAAAAAAAACGACGAGAGCAAAAAAAAAAAAAAAAAAGATCAGAGAAAAAAAACGACCAGAAAAAAATGCACGACCAGAGAGAAAAAAAACACGACCAGAGCAATAAAAAAAAAAAACACGACCAGAGCAAAAACAAAAAACAAAAGAAAAACAACAACAACACGATCAGAGCCAAAAAAAAAAAAAAAGACCAGACCAAAATAAAAAAAAACGACCAGAGCAAATAAAAAAAAATACAACACGACCAGTGCCAAAAAAAAAACGACCAGAGAAAAAAAAAGAAAAAAGACCAGAACAAAAAAAAAGCAGCAAAAAAAGAAAGCGGAGAAAAAAAATCACGACCAGAGCAAAAAACAAACAAAAACAACAACACGACCAGAACAAAAAAAAAAAAAAAAAGACCAGAGCAGACAAAAAAAATTACGACCAGAGAAAAAAAAAAAACCACCCCAGCAAATAAAAAAACCCGACAATAGCAAAAAAAAAAAAAACACCAGAGCAAAAAACAACAAAAAAAACCCACCAGAGCAAAAAAAAAAAACCACCCGAGCAAAAAAAAAAAAAAACAACCAGAGCAAAAAAAAAAAAAGAGCACGACCAGAGCAAAAAAAATTAAACACGACCAGAGCAAAAAAAAAAAAAACACGACCAGAGCAAAAAAAAAAAATAAACACGACCAGAGCAAAAAAAAAAAAAAAAGACCAGAGCAAATAAATAAAAACACGACCAGAGAAAAACAAAAACAAAAAAACACGACCAGAAAAAAAAATACACGACCAGACAGAGATAAAAAAACGACCAGAGGAGAAAAAAAAAACACGACCAGAGCAAAAAAACAAAAAAAAAACACGACCAGAGCCAAAAAAAAAAAAAACACGACCAGAGCAAAAAAAAAAAAAAAAATACCAGAGCAAAAAATAAAACAATAAACGCGACCACAGCAAAAAATAAATAAAAACACGACCAGAGCAAAAAAAAAAAAAAAATACACGACCTGAGCAAAAAAATTAAAAAAATTAAAAAAAACCACGACCAGAGCAAAAAAAAAAAAAAAAAACGCGACCAGAGCAAAAAAAAAAAAATAACACCAAAGAAAAAAAAGCACGACCAGAGCAAAAAAAAAAAAAAAAAACGATCAGAGCAAAAAAAAAAAAAAAAAAAAAAAACGACCAGAGCAAAAAAAATAAATAGATAAATAAAAAACACTACCAAAGCAAAAAAAAAAAAAGAAGACCAGAGCAAATCAAACAAACAAACAAACAAAAAAACGACAAAAAAAAAATAAACGACCAGAGCAAAAATACAATAAAAACAATACGACCTGAGCAAAAATAAAAAAAAAGACCAGAGCAAAAGAAACAAACAAAAAAAACCCACCAAAACAAAAAAGAAACAAACAAAAAAAAACACGACCAGAGCAAAAATACAAAAAAAAAAAATACGACCAGAGCACAAAAAAAAACGACCAGAGCAAAAAAAAAAAAAAAAAAAAAAATAAACCACGACGAGGGCAGAAAAGAAAAAAAAAAAAACACGACCAGAGCAAAAAAAAAAAAAGACACGACCAAAAAAAAAAAATAAATACACGACCAGAGCACAAAAAAAACACGACCAGAGCAAAAAAAACAAAATAAACAAGAGCAAAAAAAAAAAAAACGACCAGAGCAAAAAAAAAAAAAAAAACAAGAGCAAAAAAAAAAAAAAATAGATCAGAGAAAAAAAACGACCAGAAAAAAATGCACGACCAGAGAGAAAAAAAACACGACCAGAGCAATAAAAAAAAAAAACACGACCAGAGCAAAAACAAAAAACAAAAGAAAAACAACAACAACACGATCAGAGCAAAAAAAAAATAATAAAAGACGAGACAAAAAAAAAAAAACCCACCAGAGCAAAAAAAAAAATACAACACGACCAGTGCCAAAAAAAAAACGACCAGAGAAAAAAAAAGAAAAAAGACCAGAACAAAAAAAAAGCAGCAAAAAAAGAAAGCGGAGAAAAAAAATCACGACCAGAGCAAAAAACAAACAAAAACAACAACACGACCAGAACAAAAAAAAAAAAAAAGACCAGAGCAGACAAAAAAAAATTACGACCAGAGAAAAAAAAAAAACGACCCGAGCAAATAAAAAAAAGAAACCCGACAAGAGCATAAAAAAAAAACACCAGAGCAAAAAACAACAAAAAAAACCCACCAGAGCAAAAAAAAAAAAAACACGACCAGAGCAAAAAAAAACAAAAAAAAACACGACCAGAGCAAAAAAAAAAAAAAAACACGACCAGAGCAAAAAAAATTAAAAACGACCAGAGCAAAAAAAAAAAAAAACACGACCAGAGCAAAAAAAATTAAACACGACCAGAGCAAAAAAAAAAAAAAAAAAGACCAGAGCAAATAAATAAAAACACGACCAGAGAAAAACAAAAACAAAAAAACACGACCAGAAAAAAAAATACACGACCAGACAGAGATAAAAAAAAACGACCAGAGGAGAAAAAAAAAACACGACCAGAGCAAAAAAAAAAAAAAACACGACCAGAGCCAAAAAAAAAAAAACACGACCAGACCAAAAAAAACAAACAAAAAAAAAACACGACCAGAGCAAAAAAAAAAAAAAAAAACGATAAGAGCAAAAAAAAAAAAAATAAAAAAAAAAACGACCAGAGCAAAAAAAATAATTAGATAAATAAAAAACACTACCAAAGCAAAAAAAAAAAAAGAAGACCAGAGCAAATCAAACAAACAAAAAAACAAAAAAACGACAAAAAAAAATAAACGACCAGAGCAAAAATACAATAAAAACAATACGACCAGAGCAAAAAAAAAAAAAAAGACCAGAGCAAAAGAAACAAACAAAAAACCCCCAACAAAACAAAAAAGAAACAAACAAGAAAAACACGACCAGAGCAAAAATACAAAAAAAAAAATAAATACGACCAGAGCACAAAAAAACACGACCAGAGCAAAAAAATAGAAAAATATAAAAATAAACCACGACGAGGGCAGAAAAGAAAAAAAAAAAAAACACGACCAGAGCAAAAAAAAACAAAAAAACGACCAGAGAAAAAACAAAACAAAAAACACGACCAGAAAAAAAAATACACGACCAGAGACAGAAAAAATAAACACGACCAGCGGAGAAAAAAAAACACGACCAGAGCAAAAAAATAAAAAACACGACCAGAGCAAAAAAAAAAAAAAACACGACCAGAGCAAAAAATAAAAAAAACTACCAGAGCAAAAAAAAAATTAAAAAAAACGCGACCACAGCAGAAAAAAAATTAAAACAAGACCAGAGCCAAAAAAAAAAAGACCAGAGCAAAAAAAAAAAAAATACACGACCAGAGCAAAAAAAAACACGACCAGAGCAAAAAATAAATAAAATAAACAAGAGAAAAAAAAAAAAAAGACCAGAGCAAAAAAATAAAAAAAGACGAGCAAAAAAAATAAATAAAAACGATCAGAGAAAAAAAAAACGACCAGAAAAAAAAGCACGACCAGAGAGAAAAAAAAACGACCAGAGGAGAACAAAAAAACGACCAGAGCAAAAAAAAAAAAAAAAGTCCAGAGCAAAAAAAAAAAAAAAACGACCAGAGCAAAAAATAAACAACAACCAAAGCAAAAAAAAAAAAAAAACACCAGAGAAAAAAAAAACGACCAGAGCAAAAAAAAAAAAAAGATCAGAGCAAAAAAAAAAAAAAACAGAGCAAAAAAAATAAATAGATAAATAAAAAACACCACCAAAGCAAAAAAATAAAAAGACGACCAGAGCAAATCAAACAAACAAACAAAAAAAAAACGACCAAAAAAAAAAAAAAAAACCCCCAGAGAAAAAATAAAATAAAAAAAAATACGACCAGACAAAAAAAAAAAAAAAAAAGACCAGAGCAAAAGAAACAAAAAAAAAAACGACCAAAACAAAAAAGAAACAAACAAAAAAAATACACGACCAGAGCAAAAATACAAAAAAAAACAATACGACCAGAGCAAAAAAAAAAAAAAAACACGACCAAAGCAAAAAAATAGAAAAATAAAAAAATAAACCACGACGAGGGCAGAAAAGAAAAACAAAACACGACCAGAGCAAAAAAACAAAAAAAAAACACGACCAGAGCAAAAACAAAATGCAAAACAAAAACAACAACAAAACGATCAGAGCAAAAAAAAAAAAAAAAAAAAAAAATACCAGACCCCCCCCCAAAAAAAACGACCAGAGCAAAAAAAAAAAATTTAAAACACGACCAGTGCCAACAAAAAACGACCAGAGAAAAAAATAGAAAGACCAGAGCAAAAAAAAAAAAAAAAATAAACAGCAAAAAAAAAATAGCGGAGAGAAAAAAACACGACCAGAGCAAAAATACAAACAAAAACAACAACACGACCAGAACAAAATAAAAAAAAAAATACGACCAGAGCAGACAAAAAAAAATTACAACCAGAGAAAAAAAAAAAAAAACGACCCGAGCAAATTAAAAAAAAACCCGACAGGAGCAAAAAAAAAAAAAAAAACCACCAGAGCAAAAAAAAAAAAAAAAAAACCACCTGAGCAAAAAAAAACACGACCAGAGCAAAAAAACAAAAAAAATACACGACCAGAGCAAAAAACACAAAAAAATAACGACCAGAGCAAAAAAAGAAAACACGACCAGAGCAAAAAAAAATAAAAATAAAAAAAACACGACCAGAGCAAAAAACCAAAAAAAAAAAAGACAAGAGCAAAAAAATAAATACACGACCAGAGAAAAACAAAAAAAAAAAAAAGACCAGAAAAAATATCAAATACACGACCAGAGAGAGAGAAAAAAAAATGACCAGAGAAAAAAAAAACACGACCAGAGCAAAAAAAAAAAAAAACACGACCAGAGCAAAAAATAAAAAAAACGACCAGTGCAAAAAAAAAAAAAAATTTCGAGCAAAAAAAGAAAATAAAAAAACGCGACCACAGCAAAAAAAATTAAAAAAACACGACCAGAGAAAAAAAAAAAAAAAGACCAGAACAAAAATATAAAAAAATTAAAAAATAACACGACCAGAGCTAAAAATTAAAAAAATACACGACCAGAGCAAAAAAAGAATAAAATACCGACCAGAGAAAAACAAATCAAAATAAAAAAACACAACCAGAGCAAAAAAATAAAAAATAACGACAAGAGCAAAAAAAAATAAAAGACCAGAAAAAAAAACACGACCAAAGCAAAAAAATAAATTAATAAATAAACAATACGATGAGAAGCAAAAAAGATAAAAAAAAACACGACCAGAGCAAAAAAAAAAAAAAAGGACAAGAGCAAAAACAAAAAACAAAACAAAAACAACAATAACACGATCAGAGCAAAAAAAAAAAAAAAAAAAAAAAAAAGACCAGACAAAAAAAATTAAATATAAAGACCAGAGCCAAAAAAAAAAAAAAATACAACACGACCAGTGCAAAAATAAAATAAAAAAAGACCAGACCCTAAAAACAAAAAAAAACAAAAACCAGAGCAAAAAAAAATAAGACACGAACAGAGCAAAAAGAAAAAAAAATAGCGACCAGAGCAAAAAAAAAAAAAAAAAAAACACGACCAGAGCAAAAAACAAACAAAAAGACCAACACGACCAGAGCAAAAAAAATAAAAAACACGACCAGACCAAAAAAAAAAAAATAAACGACCAAAGCAGACAAAAAAAAAACAAAAATAAAAAAGACCCGAGCAAATAAAAAAAAAATAAACCCGACACGAGCAAAAAAACAAAAACAAAAAAATAAAAACACCAGAGCAAAAAACAACAACCAACACGACCAGAGCAAAAAAAAAAATAAACACGACCAGAGCAAAAAAATTAAAAAAACGACCAGAGCAAAAAAAAAAAAAAACGACCAGAGCAAAAAAAAAAATGAAAAAGATAAAAAAAAAAACACGACCAGAGGAAAAATAACAAAATACACGACCAGCGCAAAAAAAAAAAAAATTACGCGACCAGAGAAAATAAAAAAAACACGACCAGAAAAAAATAAAAATAAATACACGACCAGAGAGAGAGAAAAAATACGACCAGAGGAGAAAAAAAGAAAAAACACGACCAGAGCAAAAAAAAACCAAAAAACACGACCAGAGCAAAAAACAAAAAAAAAAAACAAGAGAAAAAAAAACAGCAAAATTAAAAATAAAAAACGCGACTAGCGCAAAAAAAAAAAAAAAAAAACACGACCAGAGCAAAAAAATAAACAAATAAAAAACCACGACCAGAGCAAAAAAAAAAACGACCAGAGAAAAAAACAATAAAAAAACACGACCAGAGCAAAAAAAAAAAATAAAACAGAGCAAAAAAAAAAATTAAGACCAGAGGAAAAAAATATGCACGACCAGAGCAAAAAAAAAATAAAATAAGACCAGAGCAGAAAAAAAAAAAAAAAAAAACCTACCAGAGCAAAAAAAAAAACAAAAAAAAAGCAAAACAAACAAACAAATCAACAAAAAAAACGACCAGAGCAAATAACAAAAAGCAAAAAAATAAAAACGACCAGAGCAAAAAAAATAAAAGACCAGAGCAAAAAAAAAAAAAAACGACCAAAGCAAAAAAATAAAAAATATAAATTAAACAACACGACGAGAGCAAAAAAAAAAAAAATACAACCAGAGCTAAAAAAATACAAAAACGAGCAGAGCAAAAAAAAAAAAAAAAAAAAAAATACGATCAGAGGAAAAAACAATAAAAAAAATAACACGATCAGACAAAAAAAAATAAAAATACACCAGAGGAAAAAGAAAAATAAAATACAACACGACCAGTGCACAAAAAAAAATAAAACACAAAGACCAGAGCAATAAAACAAACAAAAAACAACAACTACCAGAGCAAAAAAAAATATTTAAATAAATAAACACGACCAGAGCAAAAAAAAACATAAAAAATACACGACCAGAGCAAAAAAAAAGAAACAAAAACAACACGACCAGAGCAAAATACAACAAATAAAGAACAACAACACGACCAGAGCGAAAAAATACAAATACAAATAAAACTACACGACCAGACCAAAAAAAATAAAAAAAATAACACGACCAGAGGAAAAAAAAAAAAAAAAACAGCACGACCAGAGCAAAAAAAAAAAAAAAAAGCGACCAGAGCAAAAAAAAAAATATAAATTAAAACACTACCAGAGCAAAAAAATAAAAAACGACCAAAGCAAAACAAACAAAGAAACCAACAAAAAAAACGACCAGAGCAAAAAACAAAAGCAAAAAAAACAACACGACCAGAGCAAAAAAACAATACGACCAGAGCAAAAAAAAAAAATCAAAAAAAAAAACGACCAAAGCAAAAGTTAAAAAAATAGAAAATAAACTACACGACGAGAGCAAAAAAAAAAACAAAAATAACACAACCAGAGCTAAAAAAAATAAAACGCGACCAGAGCTAAAACAAAAAACAAAACAAACACAACAACAATAAGATCAGAGCAAAAAACAAACAAAAAAAACACGACCTTGGCTTAACTGTCTGGGTGGGATGCTGACCTTGGCTTAACTGTCTAGGTGGGATGCTGACCTTGGCTTAACTGTCTGGGTGGGATGCTGACCTTGGCTTAATTGTCTAGGTGGGATGCTGACCTTGGCTTAACTGTCTAGGTGGGATGCTGACCTTGGCTTAATTGTCTAGGCGGGATGCTGACCTTGGCTTAACTGTCTAGGTGGGATGCTGACCTTGGCTTAACTGTCTGGGTGGGATGCTGACCTTGGCTTAACTGTCTGGGTGGGATGCTGACCTTGGCTTAACTGTCTAGGTGGGATGCTGACCTTGGCTTAACTGTCTGGGTGGGATGCTGACCTTGGCTTAACTGTCTTGGGGGGATGCTGACCTTGGCTTAACTGTCTGGGTGGGATGCTGACCTTGGCTTAACTGTCTAGGTGGGATGCTGACCTTGGCTTAACTGTCTGGGTGGGATGCTGACCTTGGCTTAACTGTCTGGGTGGGATGCTGACCTTGGCTTAACTGTCTGGGGATGATGACCTTGGCTTAACTGTCTTGGTGGGATGCTGACCTTGGCTTAACTGTCTGGGTGGGATGCTGACCTTGGCTTAACTGTCTGGGTGGGATGCTGACCTTGGCTTAACTGTCTAGGTGGGATGCTGACCTTGGCTTAACTGTCTGGGTGGGATGCTGACCTTGGCTTAACTGTCTGGGTGGGATGCTGACCTTGGCTTAACTGTCTGGGTGGGATGCTGACAATGGCTTAACTGTCTGGGTGGGATGCTGACCTTGGCTTAACTGTCGGGGTGGGATGCTGACCTTGGCTTAACTGTCTGGGTGGATGCTGACGTTGGCTTAACCGTCTGGGCTGGATGCTGACCTTGGCTTAACTGTCTGGGTGGGATGCTGACCTTGGCTTAACTGTCTGGGTGGGATGCTGACCTTGGCTTAACTGTCTGGGTGGGATGCTGACCTTGGCTTAACTGTCTGGGTGGGATGCTGACCTTGGCTTAACTGTCCGGGTGGGATGCTGACCTTGGCTTAACTGTCTGGGTGGGATGCTGACCTTGGCTTAACTGTCTGGGTGGGATGCTGACCTTGGCTTAACTGTCTGGGTGATGCTGACCTTGGCTTATATGGCCGGGTGGATGCTGACCTTGGCTAAATTGTCTGGGTGGGATGCTGACCTTGGCTTAATTGTCTGGGTGGGATGCTGACCTGGCTTAATTGTCTGGGTGATGCTGACCTTGGCTTAACTGTCTGGCAGGATGCTCACCTTGGCTTATCTGTCTGGGTGGGATGGTGACCTTGGCTTATCTGTCTGGGTGGGATGCTGACCTTGGCTTAACTGTCTGGGTGGGATGATGACCTTGGCTTAACTGTCTGGGTGGGATGCTGACCTTGGCTTAACTGTCTGGGTGGGATGCTGACCTTAACTTATCTGTCTGGATGAAATGCTGACATTGGCTTAACTGTCTGGGTGGGATGCTGACCTTGGCTTATATGTCCAGGTGCGATGCTGACCTTGGCTTAACTGTCTGGGTGGGATGCTGACCTTGGCTTAGCTGTCTGGGTGGGATGCTGACCTTGGCTTATATGTCCAGGTGCGATGCTGACCTTGGCTTAATTATATGGGTGGGATGCTGACCTTGGCTTAACTGTCTGGGTGGGATGCTGACCTTGGCTTAACTGTCTGGGTGGGATGCTGACCTTGGCTTAACTGTCTGGGTGCGATGCTGACCTTGGCTTAACTATCGGGTAGGGATGGTGACCTTGGCTTAAATGTTTGGGTGGTATGCTGACCTTGGCTTATTTATCTGGGTGGGATGCTGACCATGGATTAATTGCCTGGGTGAGATGCTGACGTTTGCTTATATGGCCGGGTGCGATGCTGACCTTGGCTTAACTGTCGGGGTGGGATGCTGACCTTGGCTTAACTGTCTGGGTGGGATGCTGACCTTGGCTTAACTGTCGGGGTGGGATGCTGACCTTGGATTAAATGTCGGGGTGGGATGCTGACCTTGGCCTAACTGTCGGGGTTGAATACTGACCTTGGCCTAGCTGCCTGGATGGGATGCTGACCTTTGCTTAACTATCGGGTAGGGATGCTGACTTTGTCTTAAATGTTCGGGTGGGATGCTGACCTTGGATTAACTGTCTGGGTGGGCAGGAGGAGGCTGCGGCTGGGGTTGTGTGAGAGGGAAAGGAGAAGGCGGCGGCGGGGGAGACGTGCTACGGACAGGAGGAGGCGGCGGCGCGTGAGACGTGCGAAAGACAGGAGGAGGCGGCGGCGGGGGAGACTTGCGAGGGACAGGAACAAGTTGTGGCGGGGGAGACTTGCGAGGAACAGGAACAAGTTGTGGAAGGGGAAACTTGCGAAGGACAGGAATAAGCTGTGGCGAGGGAGACGTGCGAGGGACAGGAGGAGGCACAAGCGGGGGAGACGTGCGAGGGACAGGAGGAGGCACCGGCGGGGGAGACGTGCGAGGGACAAGAGAAGGCGGCGTCGAGGAAGACGTGCGAGGGACCTGAGAACGCGGCGGCGGGGGAGACGTGCGAGGGATAGGAGAAGGTGGGCTAGTAATGCGTGCGAGGGACAGGAGAAGGTGGGCGGGTAATGCGTGCGAGGGACAGGAGGAGGCGGCGCTGGGGGAGACGTGCGAGTTAGAGGAGGAGGCATCGGCGGGGAAGGCGTGCGAGGGAAAGTAGGAGCCGGTGGCGGGGGTGGCATGCGAGGGGAAGTAGGAGCCGGTGGCGGGTAATGCGTGCGAGGGAAGGAGGAGGCGGTGCTGGGGAGACGTGTGAGGGACTGGAGAAGATTAGGGGAAGGCTATCTAGGGAAAAGATAAGGTGGGTGGGGAAGGATTGAGAGGGACAGGAGGAGGCTGCGGGAAGACCTGCGAGGGGAAGGAGGAGGTGGTGGCGGGGGTGAGGGAAAGGGAGCGGTGGTGGGGGTGGCGTGAGGAAAGTAGGAGGCGGTGGCGGGGTGGTGAGGGAAAGTAGGAGGTGGTGGGGTGGCGTGAGGGAAAGTAGGAGCTGGTGGCGGGGTGGCATGAGGGAAAGAGGAGGTGGGGTGGCATGTGAGGGAAAGTAGGAGCCGGTGGTGGGTGGCATGGGGTGTGAGGAAAGGTGGCGAGGGGAAGTAGGAGCTGGTGGCGGGGGTGCGAGGGAAAGTAGGAGCTGGTGGTGGGGGTGGCATGCGAGGGAAGTAGGAGCTGGTGGGGTGGGGGTGGCAAGCGAGGGAAGTAGGAGCTGGTGGCGGGGTGGTGGGTGAAGGGAGCCGGTGGCGGGGTGGCGTGCGAGGGGAAGTAGGAGCTGGTGGCGGTGGCGTGAGGGAAAGCAGGAGCCGGTGGCTGGGGTGGCATGCGAGGGAAAGTAGGAGGCGGTGATGGGGGTGGCGTGCTAGGGAAAGTAGGAGGCGGTGGTGGGGTTAGAGTGCGAGGGAAAGTAGGAGGTGGTGGCGGGGGAGGCGTGCGAGGGAAAGTAGGAGGCTGTGGCTGGGGTGGCATGCGAGGGAAAGTAGGAGCCGGTGGCACGGTGGCGTGCGAGGGAAAGTAGGAGCCGGTGGCGGGGGTGGCGTGGGAGGGACAGGAGGAGCTGGGTGGCGTGGGAGGGAAAGTAGGAGGCGGTGGTGGCGAGGGAAAGTAGGGAGGTGGGAGGGAAAGTAGGAGGCGGTGGCGGGGGTGGCGTGAGGGACAGGAGGAGGTGTTGGCGTGGGTGATATTCGAGGGACAGGAGGAGGCGGTGGCGTGGATAGCGTGCGAGGGACAGTAGGAGGCGGTGGCGTGATGGCGTTCGATGGCCAGGAAGAGGCGGTGGCTTAGGTGGCATGCGAGAGACAGGAGGAGGCGGTAACGTGGGTGGCGTGCGAGGGAAGGGAGGAGGCGGTGGCGGGTGGCGTGAGTGAAGGGAGGAGGCGGTGGCGTGGGTGGCGTGCGAGGGACAGGAGGAGGCGGTGGCGTGGGTGGCGTGCGAGGGACAGGAGGAGGCGGTGGCTTGGGTGGCGTGCGAGGGACAGGAGGAGGCGGTGGTGTGGGTGGCGTGCGAGGGACAGGAGGAGGCGGTAGCGTGGGTGTCGTGCGAGGGACAGGAGGAGGCGGTGGCTTGGGTGGCGTGCGAGGGACAGGAGGAGGCGGTGGCGTGGGTGGCGTGCGAGGGAAGGGAGGAGGCGGTGGCGTGGGTGGCGTGCGAGGGACAGGAGGAGGCGGTGGCGTGGGTGGCGTGCGAGGGACAGGAGTAGGTATTCGTATATATTTTGAAACAGATTTACATTGTTTTATATGTATTTTGCATATCTATTTCAAAACAAATTTACCTTATTGTATGTGCATTTTGAATATTTATTGTAATACAAATTTTAAAAATTTGTGTTTTTTGGTATATATATTTTTATAAAAAATTCGTTATTTTATAGGTATCTTGCATCTTTATTTTCATACAAATTTATATTATTTTATTAATATTCTGTGTATTTATTTTGATACGATTTTACATTATTCTATTTGTGTTTTGTATATATTTTATATACATATTTACATTATTTAATGTGTATTTTGTATATATATTTCATACAATTTTACGTTATTTTAAGTGTATTTGTTTATATATTTTCATTCAAACTTACATTATTTTATGTGTATTTTGTATATGTATTTCAATACAAATTTGCCTAATTTTGTGTGTATTTTGCATATCTATTTTCAAACAAATTTAAATAATTTTTGTGTGTTTTTGTATATATTTTTATACAAATTTTAGTTATTTTATTTGTATTTTTTATATATATTTTCCTACAAATATACATTCTTTTATTGGAATTTCATCTATTTATTCTAATACGAATTTACTTTATTTTATGTGTATTTTGTATATATATATTTCTACGTATTTACATTATTTTATGTGTATATATATCTTCATAAAAATTTACTATATTTTATTATGTGTATTCGTATATAATTTGATACAAATTTTATACAAATTCATGTTATTTTATGTGTATTTGTATATATATTTTCATACAAATTTATATTATTGTATGTGCATTTTTACATATATTTCATTACAAATTTACATTATTTTATGTTTATTTTGTATATTTATTTCATTCAATTTTAAATTATTTTATGTGTATATTTGTATTTGTATAGATTTCTATAGAAATATATATACAAAAATACACATGCAATGATGTAAATACGTATAAAAATATAAATTCAAAATACACATTAAATAATGTAAATTCGTGTCAAAATAAATAAACAAAATATCAATAAAAGAATGTGTATTTGTATGAAAATAGATATACAAAATATAACATAACGTAACTGCAAACAAAATGTATACAAAATAATTTAAATTTATATGAAAATAAATATACAAAATACACATAAATATAGGTATATATATATATATATATATATATATATATATATATATATATATATATATATATATATATATATATATATATATATATATATATATATATATATATATATATATATATATATATATATATATATATATATACTCTTAAAATAACGTAAATTTGTAACAAATATATATACAAAATAATACATTAAATAATGTAAATATATATATAAAAAATATATACAAAACTGAAATAGAATTATTTAAAATCGTATCAAAATAAATACTGTCAATATTTATAATTTAATGTAATTTTGTATGTAAATTATGTTGCAAAATAGCCATAAAATAAAGTATTTTTATAAAAGATGTATACCAAAATACACATAAATATTAAAATTTGCATTAAAATAAATATAAAAAATGCACATACAATAAAGTAAATTTGTATTGAAATAGATATGCAAAATACATATAAAACAATGTAAATTTGTTTCAAAATATATATACGAATACACATAAAATAACGTAGATTTCTATAAAAATATATACAATACACATAAAATGAAGTAAATACGTATAAAAAGGAATACAAAATACATAAAATAATGTAAAATCAATCAAAATAAATAAACAAAATACCAGTAAAAGAATGTGTATTTGTATAAATATAAATATTCAATATATTAATAAAATATTGAAAATTTGTATAAAACTATATACAAAAATACACAGAAATAATTAAATCTGTATGAAAATAGATATACAAAATACGGCTAAAATAAGATAAATTTGAATTGAAATGTATATACAAAATACATAAAATAATGTAAAATTGTATCAAAATATTTCAACAAATACATATAATAACGTAGATTTGTTTGAAAATATATAAACAAACTACACATTAGGTAATGTAAATACGTATAAAAAATATGTACAAAATACACATGTAATCATGTAGTTCGTATCAAAATAAATGAACAAAATAGCAATAAAATAATGTAAATTTGTATGAGAAAACATATACAAATAACGCAAATTTTTATAAAAATATATGTAAAAAAATGCACATAAAATAAAGTAAATTTGCATAAAAATATATATACAAAACACACATTAAATAATGTAAATGCGTACATAAAATAACCTAAATTTGTATAAAACTATATACAAAAAATACACAAAAATAGTTTTAATTTGTATAAAAAGAAATATACAAAATACACATAAAATTAGTTAAATTTGTATTGAAATACATATACAAAATACACATCAAATAATGTAAATTTGGATGAAAATATATAAACAAATACACTTAAAATAACGTAAATTTGTATAAAATATATATATGCAAGATTCACATTAAATAATGTAAATGTGTATAAAAAAATATATACAAAAAACAAATACAATAATGTAAAATCGTATCAAAATAAATACACAGAATATCAATAAAATAATGTAAAATTCTATGAAAATAAAGATGCAAAATTCCCAAAAAATATCGCATTTTTTAAAAAATATATATACCAAAATACACATAAAATATTTAAAATTGTATTGAAATAAATATACAAAATGCATATACAGTAAGGTAAATTTATATTCAAAAGAGATATTAAAAAATACATATAAAACAATGTAAATTTGTTTCAAAATATATATACGAATACACATAAAATAAAGTAGATTTCTATAGAAATATATATACAAAATACATATGAAATTATGTAAATACGCAAAAAAATATATATACAAAATACATATTAAATAATGTAAATTAGTGTCAAAATAAATAAACAAAATATCATGAAAAGAATGTTTATATGTATGAAAATAGATAATAGATAATAAATTTGTATAAAATATATATGCAAGATACACATTAAATAATATAAATATGTATAAAAAATTATATACAAGAAACAAAAAGAATAATGTAAAATCGTATTAAAATAAATATACCGAATAGTAATAAAATAATATAAAGTTGTATGAAAATAAGGATGCAAAATTCTATAAAATAGCGTATTTCTTATATATATAACAAAATACACATAAAATATTTAAATTTGTATTGAAATAAATATACAAAATGGACATAACAAGGTAAATTTGTATTGAAAGAGATATGCAAAAATACATATAAAACAATGTAAATATGTTTCAAAATATATATACGAATACAAATAAAATAACGTAGATTTTTATAAAAATATATATACAAAATACACATAAAATTAAGTAAATACGTATAAAAAAATGTATATTGGTATTTTGTTTATTTATTTTGATACGAATTACATGATTATATGTGTATTTTTTATATATTTTTTTATACGTATTTACTTTATTGAATGTGTATTTTGTTTATATATTTTCATACAAATTTACGTTATTATATGTGTATTTGTATAAATATTTTGATCCAAATTTACTTTATTTCATGTATTTTGTATATATATTTCAATTCAAATTTAGCTTATTTTGTGTGTATTTTGTATATATTTTCATTCAAATTTAATTACTTCTGTGTATTTTTGTATATAGTTTTATATAAATTTACGTTATTTTATATGTATTTTGTATATTTATATTTATACAAATACACATTCTTTTATTGGTATTTTGTTTATTTATTTTGATACGAATTTACATTATTTTATGTGTATTTTGTATACATTTTTTTATACGTATTTACTTCATTTTATGTGTATTTTGTATATATATTTTTATAGAAATCTACGTTATTTGATGTGTATTCGTATATATATTTTGAAACAAATTTACATTGTTTTATATGTATTTTGCATATCTATTTCAATACAAATTTACCTTATTATATGTGTTTTTTGTATATTTATTTTAATACAAATTAAATTTTTTGATGTGTTTTTTGGATATATATTTTTATAAATAAAAAAAATGCGTTATTTTATGGATATTTTGCTTCTTTATTTTCATACAAATTTACATTATTTTATTAATATTCTGTGTATTTATTTTGATACGATTTTACATTATTCTATTTGTGTTTTGTACATATTTTTTTATACAAATTTACGTTATTTTAAGTGTATTTGTTTATGTATTTTCATTCAAATTTACATTATTTTATGTACCTAATTTTATGTGTATTTTGTATATTTATTTTCATACAAATTTAAAATATTTCTGTGTATTTTTGTATATAGTTTGATACAAATTTAGGTTATTTTATGTGTATTTTGTATATCTATTTTTATACAAATACACATTCTTTTATTGATGTTTTGTTTATTTATTTTGATATATATATATATATATATATATATATATATATATATATATATATATATATATATATATATATATATATATATATATATATATATATATATATATATATATATATATATATATATATATATATATATATATATATATATATATATATATATATATATATATATATATAAATAATATAAATTTGTTTAAAACTATACAAAATACATATGAAATGATGTAAATACATAAAAATATATATAAAAATACACATTAAATAATGTAAATTATGTCAAAATAAATAAACAAAACATCAATAAAAGCATGTGTATTTGTATAAAAATAGATATACAAAATACACATAAAATAACCTAAATTTGTATCAAACTATATACAAAAATACACAGAAATACTTTAAATTTGTATGAAAATAAATATACAAAATACACATAAAATTAGATACATAAAATAATGTAAATTTGAATGAAAATACATTAACAAATACACTTAAAATAACTTCAATTTGTATGAAAATAAATATACAAAATACACATGTATTTTGTATATCTATTTTCACACAAATTTAATTAGTTTTGTGTATTTTTGCATATAGTTTTATATAAATTTACGTTATATTATTTGTTTTTTGTATATTTATATTTATACAATACACATTCTTTTATTAGTATTTTCTTTATTTATTTTCATACCAGTTTACATTATTTTATGTGTATTTTGTATACCTTTTTTTATACGTATTTACTTCATTTTATGTGTGTTTTGTATATTTATTTTCATAGAAAACTACGTTATTTTATGTGTATTCGTATATATATTTTGAAAAAAAATTACATGGTTTTATATGTATTTTGCATATCTATTTCAATACAAATTTACCTTATTGTATGTGCATTTTGTATATTTATTTTAATACAAATTCAAATATTGTATGTGTGTCTTGGTATATATATTTTTATAAAAAATGCGTTATTTTATGGGTATTTCGCATCTTAATTTTCATACAAATTTACATTATTTTATTAATATTCTGTGTATTTATTTTGATACGATTTTATATTATTCTATTTGTGTTTTGTATATATTTTTTTATACATATTTACATTATTTAATGTGTATTTTTTATATATATTTTATACGAATTTACGTAATTTTAAGTGTATTTGTTTATATATTTTCATTCAAATTTACATTATTTTATGTGTATTTTGTAAATGTATTTCAATACAAATTTACCTAATTTTATGTGTATTTTGTATATTTATTTTCATACAAATTTAAAATATTTCTGTGTATTTTTGTATATAGTTTGATACAAATTTAGGTTATTTTATGTGTACTTTGTATATCTATTTTCATACAAATACACATTCTTTTATTGATTTTTTGTTTATTTATTTTGACGCGAATTTACATTATTTAATATGTATTTTATATATATATATTTTTATATATATATATATATATATATATATATATATATATATATATATATATATATATATATATATATATATATATATATATATATATATCTATATATATATATATATATATATATATATATATATATATATATATATATATATATATATATATATATATATATATATATATATATATATATATATATATATTTATACAAACACACATTTAACACAACATTTGTTTATTTATTTTGATACTAATTTACATTGTTTTATGTGTATTTTGTATACATTTCTTATACGTATTTACTTAATTTTATGTGTATTTTGTATATATATTTTTATAGAAATCCACCTTATTTCATGTGTATTCGTATATATATTTTAAAACAAATTTACATTGTTTATATGTATTTTGCATATCTATTTTTGTGTATTCTGTATTTATTTTTGTTATACATAGAATAATGTAAATCGTATCAAAATAAGTACACAGAATATCAACAAAATAATTTAAATTTGTATGAAAATAAAGATGCAGAATACAAATAAAATAAAGCATATTTTTTTTTTAAAAATACATATACAAAAATACACAGATAATAATTAAATTTGTATTAAAATTAATATACAAAATGCACATACAATAAGGTAAATTTGTATTGAGAAATACACATAAAACAGTGTAAATTTGTTTCAAAATATATATACGAATACACATAAAATAACGTTGATTTCTACAATAAATATATATACAAAATACACATGATATTATGTAAATACATATAAAAATATATATACAAAATAAACATTAAATACTGTAAATTCGCGTCAAAATAAATAAACGAAATATAAATAAAAGAATCTGTATTTGTATGAAAATAGATATACAAAATACACATAAAATAACCTAAATTTGTATCAAACTATATACAAAAATACACAAAAATATTTTAAATTTGTATGAAAATAAATATACCAAATACACATAAAATTAGTTAAATTTGTATTGAAATACATATACAAAATACACTTAAAATAATGTAAATTTGAATGAAAAGACATAAACAAATACACTTAAAATAACGTAAATTTGTATAAAAAATATATACAAAACACAAATAGAATAATGTAAAATCGTATCAAAATAAATACACAGAATATTAATAAAATAATGTAAATTTGTATGAAAATAAAGAGGCAAAATACCCATAAAATAACGCATTTTTTTTATTTATAAAAATATATATACCAAAATACACATAAAAAAATTAAATTTATATTAAAATAAATATATAAAAATCACATAAAATAAGGTAAATTTGTATTGAATTAGATATGCAAAATACATATAAAACAATGTAAATTTGTTTCAAAATATATATACGAATACACATAAAATAACGTAGATTTCTATAAAAATATATATACAAAATTCACATAAAATGAAGTAAATACGTATAAAAAAATGTATACAAAATACACATAAAATAATGTAAATTCGTATCAAAATAAATAAAAAAATACCAATAAAAGAATGTGTATTTGTATAAATATAAATATACAAAATACACATAAAATAACGTAAATTTATATAAAACTATATACAAAAATACACAGAGGTAATTTAATTTGTATGAAAATAGATATACAAAATAAGGTAAATTCGTTTCAAACTCAATAAATAAAATTCAGATAAAAGAACGTATATTTGTAGTAAAAATAAATATACAAAATACACATAAGATAATGAAAGTTTGTATGAAAATTTATAAAAAAATAAACAAAAATAACATCAATTTGTATGAAAATAAATATACAAAATACACATGTATTTTGTATATCTATTTTCACACAAATCTAATTAGTTTTGTGTAATTTTGCATATAGTTTTATATAAATTTACGTTATTTTATTTGTATTTTGTATATTTATATATATACAATACACATTCTTTTATTAGTATTTTCTTTATTTATTTTCATACCAGTTTACATTATTTTATGTGTATTTTGTATACCTTTTTTTTATACGTATTTACTTCATTTTATGTGTGTTTTGTATATTTATTTTAATAGAAAACTACGTTATTTTATGTGTATTCGTATATATATTTTGAAAAAAATTTACATGGTTTTATATGTATTTTGCATAGCTATTTCAATACAAATTTACCTTATTGTATGTGCATTTTGTATATTTATTTTAAAACAAATTCAAATATTTTATGTGTGTCTTGGTATATATATTTTTTAAAAAAATGCGTTATTTTATTGGTATTTCGCATCTTAATTTTCATACAAATTTACATTATTTTATTATTATTCTGTGTATTTATTTTGATACGATTTTATATTATTCTATTTGTGTTTTGTATATATTTTTTTATACATATTTACATTATTTAATGTGTATTTTTTATATATATTTTATACGAATTTACGTTATTTTAAGTGTATTTGTTTATATATTTTCATTCAAATTTACATTATTTTATGTGTATTTTGTAAATGTATTTCAATACAAATTTACCTAATTTTATGTGTATTTTGTATATTTATTTTCATACAAATTAAAATTATTTTTGTGTATTTTTGTATATAGTTTTATACAAATTTAGGTGATTTTATGTGTATATTGTATATCTATTTTCATACAAATACACATTCTTTTATTGATTTTTTGTTTATTTATTTTGACGCGAATTTACATTATTTAATATGTATTTTATATATATATATTTTTATACTTATTTACATAATTTTATATGTATTTTGAATATATATTTTCATAGAAATTTACTCTATATGTTTAAAAAAAAAAAAAAATAATAATTTAAATTTGTATGAAAATAAATATACAAAATACACATAAAATTAGGTAAATTTGTATTGAAATACATATACAAAATACACTTAAAATAATGTAAATTTGAATGAAAATATATAAACAAATACACTTAAAATAACGTTAATTTGTATAAAATATATATAAAAAATACACATTAATTAATGAAAATATGTATAAAAAAATATATACAAAACACAAATAGTATAATATAAAATCGTATCAAAATATATACACAGAATATTAATAAAATAATGTAAATTTGTATGAAAACTAAGATGCAAAATAGCTATAAAATAACGCATTTTTTTATAAAATAATATGTACCAAAATACACATAAAATATTTCAATTTGTATTAAAATAAATATACAAAATGCCCATACAATAAGGTAATTTTGTATTGAAATAGATATGCAAAATACATATAAAACAATGTAAATTTATTTCAAAATATATATACGAATACACATAAAATAACGTGGATTTCTATAAATATATATATACAAAATACAAATAAAATTAAGTAAATACGAATCAAAAATGTATACAAAATACATATAAAATAATGTAAATTCGTATAAATATAAATAAACAAAATACCAATAGGAGAGTGTGTATTTGTATAAATATAAATATACAAAATGCACTTAAAATAACGTAAATATGTATAAAACAATATACAAAAATACACAGAAGTAATTAAATTTGTATGAAAATAGATATACAAAATACACACAAAATAAGCTAAATTTAAATTAAAATATATATACAAAATACATAAAATAAAGTAAATTCGTTTCAAAATATTTTTAACAAATACACATATATTAACGTAAATTTGTAAAAAAATATATAAACAAAATACACAATAAGTAATGTAAATACGTATAAAAAAATATTTACAAAAAACACAAATAATCAAGTCATTCGTATCAAAATACATAAACAAAAACCTAATTAAATAATGTAAATTTGTATGAGAAAACATATACAAAATACACATAATATAACGTTTTAAGTTTCAATAAAAATATATGTACAAAAATAAACATAAAATTAGTTTGCATAAAAAAATATATACAAAACACACATTAGATAATGTAAATGAGAATAAAAATATGCATACAAAATACCTATGAAATAATCTAAATTCGTATTTTTGGATTTTTGGAAATTTCCATTATTTTATGTGTAATTTGTATATGTATATCAATACAAATTTACCTAAATTTATATGTTTTTTGTATATTTATTTTCATACAAGTTTAAATTATTTTTGTGTATTTTTGTTTATAGTTTTATACAAATTATGGTTATTTTATGTGTATTTTGTATATCTATTTTCATACAAATACACATTCTTTTCATGATATTTTGTTTATTTATTTTGACACGAATTAACATTATTTAATGTGTATTTTGTATATATATTTTTATACGTATTTACATTATTTCAAGTGTATTTTGTACATATATTTCTATAAAAATCTGCGTTATTTTATGTGTATTCGTATATATATTTTGAAACAAATTTACATTGTTTTATCTGTATTTTGCATATTTTTTCAATACAAATTTACCTTATTGTATGTGCATTTTGTATTTTAATTTTCATACAAATTTGATTAATCTATGTGTATTTTTGTATATGTATTTTTATAAAAATATGCTTTATTTTATGGGTATTTTGCATCTTTATTTTCATACAAATTTACATTATTTTATTGATATATATATTTTATATAAAATGTATTTGTTTTCATTTCATACAAATCTACATTATTTGATGTGTTTTTTGTACATGTATTCAAATACAAATTTAACTAGTTATATGTGTTTTTTGTATATCTATTTTGTATGTATATTTTCATAGAAATTTACTCTATTTTATGAGTATTCGTATATATATTTTGATACAAATTTACATTATTAATGTGTATTTTGCATATCTATTTCAATACAAATTTACTTTATTGTACGTGCATTTTGTATATTTATTTTAATACAAATTTAATTATTTTATATGTATTCTTGTATATATATTTTTATGCAAATATGCGTTATTATATGGATATTTTGCATCTTTATTTTCATACAAATTTACATTATTTTATTGATATTCTCTTTATTTATTTTGATACGATTTAACATTATTCTATGTGTTTTTTGTATATATTTTTTTATACATATTTACATTATTTAATGTTCATTTTGTATATATATTTTATCCAAATTTACATTATTTTATGTGTATTTGTTTATATATTTTCATACATATTTACATTATTTTGTGTTTTTTGTATATATATTTTTCTACGTATTTAAGTTATTTTATGTGTATTTTGTATATACATTTTCATAAAAAAAATTACGTTATTTTATTGTGTGTATAAGTATATATTTTGATACAAATTTTATACAAATTCATGTTATTTAATGTGTATTTGTATATATATTTTCATACAAATTTATATTATTTTTTGTGTATTTTTTCATATATTTCATTACAAATTTACCTTATTTTATGTTTATTTTGAATATTTATTTCATTCAATTTTAAATTATTTTATGTGTATATTTGTATTTGTATTTAGGTCATTTTATGTGTATTTTGTGTATATATTTTCATCCAAAATTACATTATTTTATTGGTATTTCTTAATTTAATTCGATACGAATTTTACATTATTTCATAGGTATTTTGTATACATATTTTTATACTCATTTCCATTATCTAATGTGTGTTCTGTATATATATATTTTTATGCAAATTTATTTAATGTTCATTTTTGTACATATATTTTTATAGAAATTTGCGTTATTTTATGTATATAGTTTTATATAAATTTACGTTAATTTATGTGCATTTTGTATATTTATATTTATACAAATACACATTCTTTTATTGGTATATTGTTTATTTACATTTATACGAATTTACATTATTTTATGTGTATTTTGTATACATTTTTTTATACGTATTTACTTAATTTTATGTGTATTTTGTATATGTATTTTTATAAAAATCTACGTTATTTTATGTGTATTTTGCATATTTATTTCAATACAAATTTACCTTAGTGTATATGCATTTTGTATATTTATTTTAATACAAGTTCAAATATTTTATGTGTATTTTGGTATCAATAATATTATAAAAAATGCGTTATTTTATAGTTATTTTGCATCCTAATTTTCATACAAATTTACATTATTTTATTAATATTCTGTGTATATATTTTGATACGATTTTACATTATTCTATTTGTGTTTTCTATATATTTTTTTTATACATATTTTCTTTATTTAATGTGTATTTTGTATATATATTTCATACAAATTTACGTTATTATATGTGTATTTGTTTATATATTTTCTTTCAAATTTACATTATTTTATGTGTATTTTGTATATGTATTTCAATAGAAATTAACCTAATTTTATGTGTATTTTGTATATTTCTTTTCAGACAAATGTAAATTATTTTTGTGTATTTTTGTATATAGTTTTATACAAATTTAGGTTATTTTACGTACGCATTTACATTATTTAATGTGTGTTTTGTATATATATTTATATCCAAAGTTACTTTATTTCACGTTCATTTTTGGACATATATTTTTATAGAAATTAGCGCTATTTTATATGTATTTGTATATGTTTTCTCATACAAATTTACATTATTTTATTGATATTTTGTTTATTTAGTTTGATACGAATTACATGATTATATGTGTATTTTGTACATATTTTTTATACGCATTTACATTACTTAATGTGTATTTTGTTTATATATTTTTAAACAAATTTACGTTATTTTATGTATTTTGTATATATATTTCAATTCAAATTTAGCTTATTTTATCTGTATTTTGTATATCTATTTTCATACGAATTTAATTACTTCTGTGTATTTTTGTATATAGTTTTATACAAGTTTTCGTTATTTTATGTGTATTTTGTATATTCATATTTATACAAACACCCATTCTTTTATTGGTATTTTGTTTATTTATTTTGATACGAATTTACATTATTTTATGTGTATTTAGTATACATTTTCTTATACGTATTTACTTAATTTTATGTGTATTTTGTATATATATTTTTATACAAATCTACGTTATTTTATGTGTATTGGTATATATATTTTGAAACAAATTTACATTGTTTTATATGTATTTTGCATATCTATTTCAATACAGATTTACCTTAGTGTATGTGTATTTTGTATATTTATTTTAATACAAATTCATTTTTTCATGTGTATTTTGGTATATATATTTTTATAAAAAATGCGTTATTTAATGGGTATTTTGCAACTTTTTTTTTCATACAAATTTACATTGTTTTATTAATATTCTGTGTATCTATTTTGATACGATTATACATTATTCTATTTGTTTTTCTATATATTTTTTTATACATATTTACATTATTTAATGTGTATTTTGTATATTTTAAAACAAATTTACGTTATTTTATGCGCATCTGTTAAAATATTTTGATACAAATTTATATTCTTTTATGTATTTTGTATATATATTTCAATACAAATTTAGTTTATTTTATGTATATTTTGTATATCTATTTTCATTCGTATCAAAATAAATAAACAAAATAGCAATAAAATAATGTAAATTTGTATGAGAAAACATATACAAATACACATTAAACAACGCAAATTTCTAAAAAAATATATGTACAAAAATGCACATAAAATAAAGTAA
The DNA here is from genome assembly GCF_024679095.1 of Eriocheir sinensis. NCBI lineage: Eukaryota > Metazoa > Arthropoda > Malacostraca > Decapoda > Varunidae > Eriocheir > Eriocheir sinensis. The sequence continues at coordinate 602,975 of NW_026111050.1, read as the reverse complement.
ATTTGCATAAAAATATATATACAAAACACACATTAAATAATGTAAATGCGTACATAAAATAACCTAAATTTGTATAAAACTATATACAAAAATACACAAAAATATTTAAAATTTGTATGAAAAGAAATATACAAAATACACATAAAATTAGGTAAATTTGTATTGAAATACATATACAAAATACACATAAAATAATGTAAATTTGAATAAAAATATATAAACAAATACACTTAAAATAACGTTAATTTGTATAAAATATATATGCAAGATACACATTAAATAATGTAAATGTGTATAAAAAATATATACAAAAAAGAAATAGAATAATGTAAAATCCTATCAATATAAATACACAGAATATCAATAAAATAATGTAAATTTGTATGAAAAGAAAGATGAAAAATTCAAATAAAATAGCGCTTTTTTTTAAATATATATAACAAAATACACATAAAATATTTAAATTTTTATTGAAATAAATATACAAAATGCATATACAGTAAGGTAAATATGTATTGAAAGAGATATTCAAAAATACATATAAAACAAAGTAGATTTTTTTCAAAATATATATATGAATACACATAAAATAACGTAGATTTCTATAGAAATATATATACAAAATACACATGAAATTATGTAAATACGTATAAAAATATATATACAAAATACATATCTTGGTAAATTCGTGTCAAAATAAATAAACAAAATATCATGAAAAGAATGTGTATTTGAATTAAAATAAATAATAGATAGTAAATTTGTATGAAATATATATGCAAGATACACATTAAATAATGTAAATATGTTTAAAAAAAATATATACAAAAAACAAATAGAATAATGTGAAATCGTATCAAAATAAATACACCGAATATTAATAAAATAATGGAAATTTATATGAAAATAGAGATGCAAAATTCCCATCAAATAGCGCATTTCTTATAAAAATATATATACCAAAATACACATAAAATATTTAAATTTGTATTGAAATAAATATACAAAATGCACATACAATAAGGTAAACTTGTAGTGAAAGAGATATGCAAAAATACATATAAAACAATGTAATTTTTTTTCAAAATACGAATACACATAAAATAACATAGATTTCTATTTAAATATATATAAAAAATACACATAAATTTAAGTAAATACGTATAAAAATAGATATACAAAAAACACATAGAATAATGTAAAATTGTTTAAAAAAAAATTAAACAATATAAATAAGATAATGTAAATTGGTATGAAAATAAAATGCAAAATACCCATAAAATAAAGCATATTTTTATAAAAATACATATACAAAAATACAAATAGCATAATTAAATTTGTATTAAAATTAATATACAAAATGCATATACAATAAGGTAAATTTGTATTGAAAAAATATGCAAAATACACATAAAACAGTGAAAATTTATTTCAAAATCTATATACGAATACTCATAAATCAACGTAGATTTCTATAGAAATATATATACAAATAAAACATCAAATGATGTAAACACGTATATATATATATATATATATATATATATATATATATATATATATATATATATATATATATATATATATATATATATATATATATATATATATATATATATATATATATATATATATATATATATATATATATATATATATATATATATATATATATATATATATATATATATATATATATATATATATATATATATATATATATATATATATATATATATATATATATATATATATATATATATATATCTATATATATTTATGGAGTATGCATCTCATGTGTGGTGGGGCTCCACTCACACAGCTCTTCTGGACAGAGTGGAGGCTAAGGCTCTTCGTCTCATCAGCTCTCCTCCTCATACTGATAGTCTTCACCTCTTAAATTCCGCCAAATGTTGCCTCTCTTTCTATCTTCTATCGATATTTCCACGCTGACTGCTCTTCTGAACTTGCTAACTGCATGCTACCCCACTCCCGCGGCCCTGCTGCACTCGACTTTCTACTCATGCTCATCCCTATACTGTCCAAACAACTTATGCAAGAGTTAACCAGCATCTTCACTCTTTCATCCCTCACGCTGGTAAACTCTGGAACAATCTTCCTTCATCTGTATTTCCTCCTGCCTACGACTTGAACTCTTTCAAGAGGAGGTATCAGGACACCTCTCCTCCCAAAACTGACCTATCTTTCGGCCACCTCTTTGGATTCTTTTTAGGAGCAGTGAGTAGCGGGATTTTTTCCATTAATGTTTGCTTTTTGTGTGCCCTTGAACTGTCTCCTTTGCTGTAAAAAAAAAAAAAATATATATATATATATATATATATATATATATATATATATATATATATATATATATATATATATATATATATATATATATATACACATTAAATAATGTAAATTCGCGTCAAAATAAATAAACAAAATATCAATAAAAGAATAATGTAAGTTTGTATGAGAAAAGATATACAAATACATATAAAATAACGCTAATTTCTATAAAAATATATGTCCAAAAATGAACGTAAAATAAAGTAACTTTGGAGAAAAATATATATACAAAACACACATTAAATAATGTAAATGCGTACGTAAAATAACCTAAATTTGTATAAAACTATATACAAAAATACACAAAAATAATTTAAATTTGTCTGAAAAGAAATATACAAAATACACATAAAATTAGGTTAATTTGTATTGAAATACATATACAAAATAAACATAAAATAATGTAAATTTGCAAGAAAATATATAAACAAATACACTTTAATAACGTAAATTTGTATGAAATATATATACAAAATACACATTAAATAATGTAAATATGTATAAAAAATAAATACAAAACACAAATAGAATAATGTAAAATCGTATCAAAATATATACACTGAATATTAATAAAATAATGTAAATTTGTATGAAAATTAAGATGCAAAATACATATAAAATAACGCATTTTTTATAAACTTATTGATACCAAAATACACATAAAATATTTGAACTTGAATTAAAGTGTATTTTGTATATATTTTTAGTACAAATTTACGTTATTTTATGTGTATTTGTTTATATATTTTGACACAAATTTACAATATTTTATGGGTATTTTGTATATATATTTCAAAAGAAATTTACCTAGATTTATGTGTATTTTGAATATCTATTTTCATACAAACTCAAATTATTTTTATGTATTTTTGTAAATATTTCAATACAAATTTTTGTTAGGTTATGAGTATTTTGTAAATCTATTTTCATTCAAATATATATTATTTTATTGGTATTTTGTTGATTTATATTGATACGAATTTACATTATTTTATATGTACTGTGTATATATCTAGATATATATATATATATATATATATATATAGATATATATATATATATATATATATATATATATATATATATATATATATATATATATATATATATATATATAGATATATATATATATATATATATATATATATATATATACGCTTTTACATTATATAATATTTATTTTGACTCTATAATTTTATACAATTTCATGGTTTTTTATGTTTATTTTTATATATAATTTCATATAAAATTACATTATTTTATGTATTTTGTACATATATTTCATTACAAATTTACCTTATTTTATGTTTATTTTGTATGTATTTTGTACATTTATATTTATACAAATACACATTCTTTTATTGGTATTTTGTTTATTTATTTTGTTTCGAATTTACATTATTTTATGTGTATTTTGTTTACATTTTTTTATACGTATTTACTTAATTTTATGTGTATTTTGTATATATATTTTTATAGAAATCTACGTTATTTTATGTGTATTCGTACATATATTTTGAAACAAATTTACATTGTTTTATATGTACAATAAGGTAAATTTGTATTGAAATAGATATGCAAAATACATATAAAGCAATGTAAATTTGTTTCAAAATATGTATACGAATACACATAAAATAACGTAGATTTCTATAAAAATATATATACAAAATACACATAAAATGAAGTAAATACGTATAAAAAATGTATACAAAATACACATAAAATAATGTAAATTCGTATCAAAATAAATAAACAAAATACCAATAAAAGAATGTGTATTTGTGTATATATAAATATACAAAATACACATAAAATAACGTAAATTTATATAAAACTATATACAAAAATACCCAGAAGTAATTAAATTTATATGAAAATATATACAAAATACACACAAAATAAGCTAAATTTGAATTGAAATATATATACAAAATACATGAAATAAAGTAAATTTGTATCAAAATATTTATACAAATACACATATAATAACATAAATTTGTATGAAAATATATAAACAAAATACACATTAAATAAAGTAAATACGTATAAAAAAATGTGTACAAAATACACATATAATCGTGTAATTCGTATCAAAATAAATAAACAAAATACCAATAAAATAATATAAATTTGTATGAGTAAACGTATAAATATAAATGTACAAAATACACATACAAAATAAACATAAAATAAGTTAAATTTGTAATGAAACATATGTACAAAATACACATAAAATAATGTAAATTTATATGAAAATATATATACAAATACACATAAAATACCATAAATTTGTATAAAATTCTATATTAAAAATAAATATTAAATAATGTAAATGCGTATAAAAATATATATAAAAAGCACATATAAAATAAAGTAAAATCGTATCAATATAAATCAACAAAATACCAATAAAATAATATATATTTGAACGGAAATAGATTTACAAAATGCACATAACATACCTAAAATTTGCATTGAAATATATACAAAAATACATATAAATAATTTGAGTTTGTATGAAAATAGATATTCAAAATACACATAAAACTAGGTAAATTTCTTTTGAAATATATATACAAAATACCCATAAAATATTGTAAATTTGTGTCAAAATATATAAACAAATACACATAAAATAACGTAAATTTGAATGAAAAATATATACAAAATACACATATTATAATGTCAAATCGTATCAAAATGAATGAGCAGAATATCAATAAAATAGCGTAAATTTGTATGAAAATAAAAAAGCAAAATACCCATAAAATAATACATATTTTTATAGAAAATACATATACAAAAATACACATAGAATAATTAAATTTGTATTAAAATTAATATACAAAATGCATATACAATAAGGTAAATTTGTATTGAAAAAATATGCAAAATACACATAATAAGTGTAAATATGTTTAAAAATCTATATACGAATACACATAATATAACTTAGATTTCTATAGAAATATATATACAAAATACACATGAAATGATGTTAATACGTATAAAAATATATATACAAAATACACATTAAATAATTAAAATTCTCGTCAAAATAAATAAACAAAATATCAATAAAAGAATGCGTATTTGTATGAAAATAGATATACAAAATACTCATAAAATAACCTAAGTTTGTATAAAACTATATAAAAAAATACACAAAAATAATTTAAATTTGTATGAAAATAAATATACAAAATACACATAAAATTAGGTAGATTTGTATTGAAATACGTATACAAAATACACATAACATAATGGAAATTTGAATGAAAATATATAAACATATACACTTAAAATAACGTAAATTTGTATCAAATATCTATACAAAATACTAATTAAATAATGTAAATATGTATAAAAAAATATATACAAAACACAAATAGAATAATGTAAAATCGTATCAAAATAAATACACAGAATATTAATTAAATAATGTAAATTTGTATGAAAATAAAGATGCAAAATAGCCATAAAATAACGCATTTTTTTATAAAAATATATATACCAAAATACACATAAAATATTAAAATTTGTATTAAAATAAATATAAAAAATGCACATACTGTAAGGGAAATTTGTATTGAAATAGATATGCAAAATACATTTAAAACAATGTAAATTTGTTTCAAAATATATATACGAATACACATAAAATAACGTTGATTTCTATAAAAATATATACAAAATACACATAAAATGAAGTATATACGTATAAAAAAAGGAATACAAAATACACATAAAAATCTTATCAAAATAAATAAACAAAATACCAGTAAAAGAATGTGTATTTGTATAAATAAAAATATACATAATACACATAAAATATCGTAAATTTTATAAAACTATATACAAAAATACACAGAACAAATACACATTCTTTTATTGGTATTTTGTTTATTTATTTTGTTTCGAATTTATATTATTTTATGTGTATTTTGTTTACATTTTTCTATACGTATTTACCTAATTTTATGTGTATTTTGTATATATTTATTTTTATAGAAATCTACGTTATTTTATGTATTGTATATATATATTTTTAAACTAATTTACATTGTTTTATTTGTATTTTTGCATATCTCTTTCAATATAAGTTTACATTATTGTATGTTCATTTTGTATTTTATTAATATTAATATTTTTTTTATACATATTTACATTATTTAATGTGTAACTTGCATATATATTTCATAAAAATTTACTATCTATTATATACTTATATACAAATACACATTCTTTTCAGGATATTTTGTTTATTTATTTTGACACGAATTTACATTACTTAATATGTATTATATATATATATATATATATATATATATATATATATATATATATATATATATATATATATATATATATATATATATATATATATATATATATATATATATATATATATATATATATATATATATATATATATATATATATATATATATATATATTTATATATTTTATACATATTTCTATGAAATCGTATATATATTTTGAAACAAATTTACATTGTTTTATATGTATTTTGCATATCTATTTCAATACAAATTTACCTTATTGTATATGTTTTTTATATATTTATTTTAATACAATTTTTTTTTTATGTGTATTTTGGTATATATGGTAAGGTAAATTTGTATTGAAAGAGATATTCAAAAATATATATTAAACAATGTAAATTTGTTTCAAAATATATATACGAATACACATAAAATAACGTAGATTTCTATAAAAATATATGCAAAATACACATAAAATGAAGTAAATACGTATAAAAAAATGATTACAAAATACACATAAAAATCGTATCAAAATAAATAAACAAAATACCAGTAAAAGAATGTATATTTGTATAAATATAAATATACAAAATACACAAAAAATATCGTAAATTTGTATAAAACTATATACAAAAATACACAGAAGTAATTAAATTTGTATGAAAATATATATACAAAATACAGCTTGAATAAGCTAAATTTGAATTGAAATGTACATACAAAATACATAAAATAATGTAAATCTGTATCAAAATATTTATACAAATACATATAATAACGTAGATTTGTTTAAAAATATATAAACAAAATACACATTAAGTAATGTAAATACGTATAAAAAATATGTACAAAATACACATATAATCATGTAATTCGTATCAAAATAAATAAACAAAATAGCAATAAAATAATGTAAATTTGTATGAGAAAACATATACAAATAACGCAAATTTCTATAAAAATATATGTACAAAAATGCACATAAAATAAAGAAAATTTGCAGAAAAATATATATACAAAACACACACTAAATAATGTAAATGCGTACATAAAATAACCTAAATATACGTAAAACTATATACAAAAATACACAAAAATAATTTAAATTTGTTTGAAAAGAAATATACAAAATAAACATAAAATTAGGTAAATTTGTATTGAAATACATATACAAAATACACATCAAATAATGTAAATTTGAATGAAAAGATATAAACAAATACACTTAAAATAACGTAAATTTGTATAAAATATATATGCAAGATACACATTAAATAATGTAAATGTGTATAAAAAAATATATATACAAAAAAAAATAGAATAATGTAAAATCGTATCAAAATAAATACACAGAATATCAATAAAATAATGTAAATTTGTATGAAAATATAGATGCAAAATTCCCCAAAAATTATCGCATTTTTTTTTTTTAAATATGTTTACCAAAATACACATAAAAAATTTAAATTTGTATTGAAATAAATATACAAAATGCATATACAGTAAGGTAAATTTGTATTGAAAGAGATATTCAAAAATACATATGACAATGTAAATTTGTTTCAAAATATATATACGAATACACATAAAATAAAGTAGATTTCTATAGAAATATATATATAAAATACATATGAAATTATGTAAATACGTATAAAAATATATATACAAAATACATATCAAATAATGTAAATTCGTGTCAAAATAAATAAACAAAATATCATGAAAAGAATGTGTATTTGTATGAAAATAGATAATAGATAATAAATTTGTATCAAATATATATGCAAGATACACATTAAATAATGCAAATATGTATAAAAAAGTATATACAAAAAAGAAGTAGAATAATGTAACATCGTATCAAAATAAATACACCGAATATTGATAAAATATTGTAAATTTGTATGAAAATAAAGATGCAAAATTCCCATAAAATAGCGCATTTCTTATAAAAATATATATACCAAAATACACATAAGATACTTAAATTTGCATTGAAATAAATATACAAAATGCACATACAATAAGGTAAATTAGTATTGAAAGAAATATGCAAAAATACATATAAAACAATGTAAATTTGTTTCAAAATATATATACGAATACAAATAAAAAAACGTAGATTTCTATAAAAATATATATACAAAATACACATAAAATTAAGTAAATATGTATAAAAAATGTATACAAAATATACATAAAATAATGTAAATTCGAATTAAAATAAATACACAAAATACCAATAAAAGAATGTGTATTTGGATAAATATAAAAATACAAAATACATATACAAAAAAAACATAAAATAAGGTTGATTTCTAATAAAATATATGTACAAAATACACATAAAATAATGTAAATTTATATGAAAATATATATACAAATACATATAAAATACCATGAATTTGTATAAAAATATATATTCAAAATAAATATTAAATAATGTAAGAGCGTATAAAAATATATATACAAAGTACATATAAAATAATGTAAATTCGTATCAATATAAATCAACAAAACACCAATAAAATAATATATATTTGAATGAAAATAAATTTACTAAATACACTTAACATAACTAAAATTTCTATTAAAATATATACAAAAATACATAGAAATAATTTGAGTTTGTATGAAAATAGATATACAAAATACACATAAAACTAGGTAAATTTCTTTTGAAATGTATATACAAAATAGCCATAAAATATTGTAAATTTGTGTCAAAATATATAAACAAATACACATAAAATAACGTAAATTTGTATGAAAAATATATACAAAATACACATAGAATAATATCAATACGTATCAAAATGAATGAGCAGAATATCAATAAAATAAGGTAGATTTGTATGAGAATAAAGATGCAAAATACCCAAAAAATAAAGCATATGTTTATAAAAATACAGATACAAAAATACACATCGAATATTTAAATTTGTATTAAAATTAATATACAAAATGCGTATATAATAAGGTAGATTTGTATTGAAAAAATATGCAACATACACGTTTACTCATACAAATCTATATTATTTTATTGGTATTTTGTTTATTTATTTTGATACGAATTACATGATTATATATGTATTTTGTACATATTTTTTTATACGTATTTACATTATTTAATGTGTATTTTGTTATATTTTCATAAATTACGTTATTATATGTGTATTTGTATAAATATTTTGATACAAATTTACTTTATTTCATGTATTTTGTATATATATTTCAATTCAAATTTAGCTTATTTTGTGTGTATTTTGTATATATTTTCATACAAATCTAATTACTTCTGTGTATTTTTGTATATAGTTTTATATAAATTTACGTTATTTTAAGTGTATTTTGTATATTTATATTTATACAAATACACATTCTTTTATTGGTATTTTGTTTATTTATTTTGATACGAATTTACATTATTTTATGTGTATTTTCTATACATTTTTTATACGTATTTACTTCATTTTATGTGTATTTTGTATATATATTTTTATAGAAATCTACCTTATTTTATATGTATTCGTATATATATTTTGAAACAAATTTACATTGTTTTATATGTATTTTGCATATCTATTTCAATACAAATTTACCTTATTGTATGTGTTTTTTGTATATTTATTTTAATACAAATTTAATTTTTTGATGTGTATTGTGGTATATATATTTTTATAAATAAGAAAAATGCGTTATTTTATGGGTATTTTGTTTCTTTATTTTCATACAAATTTACATTATTTTATTAATATTCTGTGTATTTATTTTGATACAATTTTACATTATTCTATTTGTGTTTTGTACATATTTTTTATACAAATTTACGTTATTTTAAGTGTATTTGTTTATGTATTTTCATTCAAATTTACATTATTTTATGTGTATTTTGTGTATGTATTTCAATACAAATTTACCTAATTTTATGTGTATTTCGTATATTTATTTTCATACAAATTTAAAATATTATTGTGTATTTTTGTATATAGTTTGACACAAATTTAGGTTATTTTAGTTGTATTTTGTATATCTATTTTCATACAAATACACATTCTTTTATTGATATTTTTTTTTTTTTGTCGCGAATTTTATGTGAATTTGTTTTCATTTCATACAAATTTACATTATTTTATGTGTATTTTGTACATGTATTTAAATACAAATTTAACTAATTATATGTGTATTTTGTTTTTTTGTATATATTTGTATACAAATTTTCGTAATCTTATAAAAATATATATACCAAAATACACATAAAATATTTAAATTTGCATTGAAATAAATATACAAAATGCACATACAATAAGATAAATTTGTATTGAAAGAGATATGCAAAAATACATATAAAACAATGTAAATTTGTTTCAAAATATATATACGAATACAAATAAAAAAACGTAGATTCCTATAAAAATATATATACAAAATACACATAAAATTAAGTAAATACGTATAAAAAATGTATACAAAATACACATAAAATAATGCAAATTCGAATTAAAATAAATAAACAAAATACCAATAAAAGAATGTGTATTTGGATAAATATAAATATACAAAATACACATACAAAATAAACTTAAAATAATGTAGATTTGTAAAAAAATATATGTACAAAATACACATAAAATAATGTAAATTTATATAAAAATATATATACAAATACACATAAAATACCATGAATTTGTATAAAAATATATATTCAAAATAAATATTAAATAATGTAAAAGCGTATAAAAATATATATACAAAGTACATATAAAATAATGTAAATTCGTATCAATATAAATCAACAAAACACCAATAAAATAATATATATTTGAATGAAAATAGATTTACAAAATACACATAACATAACTAAAATTTGTATTAAAATATATACAAAAATACATAGAAATAATTTGAGTTTGTATGAAAATAGATATACAAAATACACATAAAACTAGGTAAATTTCTTTTGAAATGTATATACAAAATAGCCATAAAATATTGTAAATTTGTGTCAAAATATATAAACAAATACACATAAAATAACGTAAATTTGTATGAAAAATATATACAAAATACACATAGAATAATGTCAATTCGTATCAAAATGAATGAGCAGAAAATCAATAAAATAATGTAAATTTGTATGAAAATAAAGATGCAAAATACCCAAAAAATAAAGCATATGTTTATAAAAATACAGATACAAAAATATACATCGAATAATTAAATTTGTATTAAAATTAATATACAAAATGCGTATATAATATGGTAAATTTGTATTGAAAAAATATGCAACATACACATTTACTCATACAAATTTATATTATTTTATTGGTATTTTGCTTGTTTATTTTGATACGAATTACATGATTATATATGTATTTTGTACATATTTTTTATACGTATTTACATTATTTAATGTGTATTTTGTTTATATATTTTCATACAAATTTACGTTATTATATGTGTATTTGTATAAATATTTTGATATAAATTTACTTTATTTCATGTATTTTGTATATATATTTCAATTCAAATTTAGCTTATTTTGTGTGTATTTTGTATATATTTTCATACAAATTTAATTACTTCTGTGTATTTTTGTATATAGTTTTATATAAATTTACGTTATATTATGTGTATTGTGTATATTTATTTTTATACAAATAAACATTCTTTATTGGTATTTTGTTTATTTATTTTGATACAATTTACATTATTTTATGTATTTTGTATACATTTTTTATACGTATTTACTTCATGTGTATTTTGTATATATTTTTATAGAAATCTACGTTATTTTATGTGTATTCGTATATATATTTTGAAACAAATTTACATTGTTTTATATGTATTTTGCATATCTATTTCAATACAAATTTACCTTATTGTATGTGTTTTTTATATATTTATTTTAATACAAATTTATTTTTTTGATGTGTATTTTGGTATATATATTTTTATAAATAAAAAAAAATGCGTTATTTTATGGGTATTTTGCTTCTTTATTTTCATACAAATTTACATTATTTTATTAATATTCTGTGTATTTATTTTGATACGATTTTACATTATTCTATTTGTGTTTTGTACATATTTTTTTATACAAATTTACGTTATTTTAAGTGTATTTGTTTATGTATTTTCATTCAAATTTACATTATTTTATGTGTATTTTGTGTATGTATTTCAATACAAATTTACCTAATTTTATGTGTATTTTGTATATTTATTTTCATACAAATTTAAAATATTTTTGTGTTATTTTATGTGTATTTTGTATATCTATTTTCATACAAATACACATTCTTTTATTGATATTTTGTCTATTTATTTTGACGCGAGTTTACATTATTTAATGTGTATTTTGTATATATATTTTTATACGTATTTACATCATTTCATGTGTATTTTGTATAGTTTTAAACAAATTTATATTATTTAATGTGTATTTTGTATATATATATTTATACAAATACACATTCTTTTATTGGTATTTTGTTTATTTATTTTGATACTAATTTACATTACTTTATGTGTATTTTGTATACATTTTTTATACATATTTACTTAATTTTATGTGTATTTTGTATATATATTTTTATAGAAATCTACGTTATTTCATGTGTATTCGTATATATATTTTGAAACAAATTTACATTGTTTATATGTATTTTGCATATCTATTTTTGTGTATTCTGTATTTATTTTTGTTATACATAAAATAATGTAAAATCGTATCAAAATAAGTACACAGAATATCAATAAAATAGTTTAAATTTGTATGAAAATAACTCATAAAATAAAGCATATTTTTATAAAAATACATATACAAAAATACACAGAGAATAATTAAATTTGTATTAAAATTAATATACAAAATGCACACATACAATAAGGTAAATTTGTATTGAAAAAAAAAACGCAAAATACAAATAAAACAGTGTAAATTTGTTTCAAAATATATATACGAATACACATAAAATAACGTAGATTTCTATAGAAATATATATACAAAATACACATCAAATTATTTAAATACGTATAAAAATATATATTTAAAATACATATTAAGTAATGTAAATTCTTGTCAAAATAAATAAACAAAATATCATGAAAAGAATGTGTATTTGTATGAAAATAAATAATATATTATAAATTTGTATGAAACATATATGCAAGATACACATTAAATAATGTAAATATGTATAAAAAAATATATAAAAAAAACAAATACAATAATATAAAATCGTATCAAAATAAATACACCGAATATTAATAAAATAATGTACATTTGTATGAAAATAAAGATGCAAAACTCCCATCAAATAGCGCATTTCTTATAAAAATATATATAGGTAACAAAATACACATAAAATATTTAAATTTGTATCAAATAAAAATACAAAATACCAATAAAATAATACAAATTTTTATGAGTAAACGTGTATAAATATAAATGTACAAAATACACATACAAAATAAACATAAAATAAGGTAAATTTTTAATGAAATATATGCACAAAATACACATAAAATAATGTAAATTTATATGAAAATATATATACAAATACACATAAAATACCATGAATTTGTATAAAATTATATATTCAAAATAAATATTAAATAATGTAAATGCGTATAAAAATATATATAAAAAGTACATATAAAATAATGTAAATTCGTATCAATATAAATCAACAAAATACCAAAAAATAATATATATTTGAATGAAAATAGATTTACAAAATACACATAACCTAACTAAAATTTGTATTGAAATATATTCAAAAATACATATAAATAATTTGAGTTTGTATGAAAATAGATATTCAAAATACACATAAAACTAGGTAAATTTCTTTTGAAATATATACAAAATACCCATAAAATATTGTAAATTTGTGTCAAAATATATAAAGAAATACACATAAAATAACGTAAATTTGTATGAAAAATATATACAAAATACACATAGAATAATGTCAAATCGTATCAAAATATGTATTTGTATTTAGGTTATTTTATGTGTACTTTCTATATATATTTTCATCAAAAATTACATTATTTTATTGGTATTTTGTTAGTTTAATTCGATACGAATTTAGATTATTTCATAGGTATTTTGTATACATATTTTTATACGCATTTACATTATTTAATGTGTGTTTTGTATATTTATTTTTATGGAAATTTACTTTATATTATGTGTATTTTTATAAATATAAATATACAAAATGCACATAAAATAAGGTAAATTTATATAAAACAATATACAAAGATACACAAAAGTAATTAAATTTGTATGAAAATAGATGTACAAAATACACACAAAATAAGCTTAATTTGAATTGAAATATATGTACAAAATACATAAAATAAAGTAAATTTGTTTCAAAATATTTTTACAAATACACATATAATTACGTAAATTTTATATAAAAATATATAAAAATACACATTAAATAATGTAATTACGTATAAAAAAAATATATACAAAATACACATATAATCATGTAATTCGTATCAAAATAAATAAACAAAATACTAATAAAATAATGTCAATTTTTATGAGAAAACATATACAAAATACACATAAAATAAATAAATTTATATAAAAATATATGTACAAAAATGCACATAAAATAAATTTGCATTAAAAAATATATACAAAACACACATTACATAATGTAAATGAGTATAAACATATGTATACAAAATACCTTTGAAAAAATCTAAACTCGTATCGAGTTAAATAAAGAAAATACCAATAAAATAGTGTAATTTTGGATGAAGATATATATAGAAAATACACATAAAATTACGTAAATACAAATACAAATATACACATAAAATAATTTAAAATTGAATGAAATAAATATACAAAATAATCATAAAATAAGGTAAATTTGTAATGAAAAATATGTAAAAATACACGTAAAATAATATAAATTTGTATGAAAATATATATACAAATACACATAAAATAACATGAATTTGTATAGAATTTGTATCAACATAAATAGGAATACACACAATAAAATAATGTAAATTTTTATTAAAATATATATACAAAATACATATAAAATAATGTAGGTACGTAGAAAAATATATATTCAAAATACACATAAAATAATGTAAACTCGTATCAAAATAAATAAACAAAATTATAATAAAAGATTGTATATTTGTAGGAAAATATAAATACAAAATACAAATAAAATAACTAAAATTTATATAAAAATAAATACAAAAATACACAAAAATAATTTAAATTTGTTTGAAAATAGATATGAAAAATACACATAAAATTAGGCAAATTTGTATTGAAATACATATACACGATACACATAAAATAATGTAAATTTGTATGAAAATATATAAACAAATACACATAAAATAGCGTAAATTTCCCAAAAATATATATAAAAAATATACATTAAATATTGCTTATATGTATAAAAAAAATATATATATATATATATATATATATATATATATATATATATATATATATATATATATATATATATATATATATATATATATATATATATATATATATATATATATATATATATATATATATATATATATATAAAAATATATATATATATATATATATATATATATATATATATATATATACACAGAGAATAATGTTAAATCGTATCAAAATAAATAAACAGAATATCGGTAAAGCAATTTAAATTTGTATGAAAATAAAGATGCAAAATACCCATATAATAACGCACATATGCATAAAAATATATATATACAAAAATACACATAAAATAATTAAATTGGTATTGAAATAAATATACAAAATGCATATACAATAAAGTAAATTTGTATTGAAATACATATGCAAAATACACATCAATAATGTAAATTTGTATCAAAATATATATACGAATACACATAAAATAGAGTAAATTTCTATGAAAATATACATACAAAATAAATATAAAATGATGTAAATAGTATAAAAATATATATACCAAAAACACCTAAAATAATGTAAATTCGTATCAAAATAAACAAACAAAATTCCGATAAAAGAACGTATATTTGTAGGAAAAATATGCAAAATACACATAAAACAATGTAAATTTGTTTCAAAATATATATACGAATACACATAAAATAACGTAGATTTCTATAGAAATATATATACAAAATACACATCAAATTATTAAAATACGTATAAAAATATATATTTAAAATACATATTAAGTAATGTAAATTCTTGTCAAAATAAATAAACAAAATATCATGAAAAGAATGTGTATTTGTATGAAAATAAATAATATATTATAAATTTGTATGAAATATATATGCAAGATACACATTAAATAATGTAAATATGTATAAAAAAATATATAAAAAAAACAAATAGAATAATATAAAATCGTATCAAAATAAATACACCGAATATTAATAAAACAATGTACATTTGTATGAAAATAAAGATGCAAAACTCCCATCAAATAGCGCATTTCTTATAAAAATATATATAGGTAACAAAATACACATAAAATATTTAAATTTGTATCAAATAAAAATACAAAATACCAATAAAATAATACAAATTTTTATGAGTAAACGTGTATAAATATAAATGTACAAAATACACATACAAAATAAACATAAAATAAGGTAAATTTTTAATGAAATATATGCACAAAATACACATAAAATAATGTAAATTTATATGAAAATATATATACAAATACACATAAAATACCATGAATTTGTATAAAATTATATATTCAAAATAAATATTAAATAATGCAAATGCGTATAAAATATATATAAAAAGTACATATAAAATAATGTAAATTCGTATCACTATAAATCAACAAAATACCAAAAAATAATAT
Source organism: Eriocheir sinensis (assembly GCF_024679095.1). NCBI lineage: Eukaryota > Metazoa > Arthropoda > Malacostraca > Decapoda > Varunidae > Eriocheir > Eriocheir sinensis. Next base: position 585,460 of record NW_026111050.1, on the reverse strand, counting down.
ATATTTGAATGAAAATAGATTTACAAAATACACATAACCTAACTAAAATTTGTATTGAAATATATTAAAAAATACATATAAATAATTTGAGTTTGTATGAAAATAGATATTCAAAATACACATAAAACCAGGTAAATTTCTTTTGAAATATATATACAAAATACCCATAAAATATTGTAAATTTGTGTCAAAATATATAAAGAAATACACATAAAATAACGTAAATTTGTATGAAAAATATATACAATATACACATAGAATAATGTCAAATCGTATCAAAATATGTATTTGTATTTAGGTTATTTTATGTGTACTTTCTATATATATTTTCATCAAAAATTACATTATTTTATTGGTATTTTGTTAGTTTAATTCGATACGAATTTAGATTATTTCATAGGTATTTTGTATACATATTTTTATACGCATTTACATTATTTAATGTGTGTTTTGTATATTTATTTTTATGGAAATTTACTTTATATTATGTGTATTTTTATAAATATAAATATACAAAATGCACATAAAATAAGGTAAATTTATATAAAACAATATACAAAGATACACAAAAGTAATTAAATTTGTATGAAAATAGATGTACAAAATACACACAAAATAAGCTTAATTTGAATTGAAATATATGTACAAAATACATAAAATAAAGTAAATTTGTTTCAAAATATTTTTACAAATACACATATAATTACGTAAATTTTATATAAAAATATATAAAAATACACATTAAATAATGTAATTACGTATAAAAAATATATATACAAAATACACATATAATCATGTAATTCGTATCAAAATAAATAAACAAAATACTAATAAAATAATGTCAATTTTTATGAGAAAACATATACAAAATACACATAAAATAAATAAATTTATATAAAAATATATGTACAAAAATGCACATAAAATAAATTTGCATTAAAAATATATACAAAACACACATTACATAATGTAAATGAGTATAAACATATGTATACAAAATACCTTTGAAAAAATCTAAACTCGTATCGAGTTAAATAAAGAAAATACCAATAAAATAGTGTATTTTTGGATGAAGATATATATAGAAAATACACATAAAATTATGTAAATACAAATACAAATATACACATAAAATAATTTAAAATTGAATGAAATAAATATACAAAATAATCATAAAATAAGGTAAATTTGTAATGAAAAATATGTAAAAATACACGTAAAATAATATAAATTTGTATGAAAATATATATACAAATACACATAAAATAACATGAATTTGTATAGAATTTGTATCAACATAAATAGGAATACACACAATAAAATAATGTAATTTTTTATTAAAATATATATACAAAATACATATAAAATAATGTAGGTACGTAGAAAAATATATATTCAAAATACACATAAAATAATGTAAACTCGTATCAAAATAAATAAACAAAATTATAATAAAAGATTGTATATTTGTAGGAAAATAAATACAAAATACAAATAAAATAACTAAAATTTGTATAAAAATAAATACAAAAATACACAAAAATAATTTAAATTTGTTTGAAAATATATATGCAAAATACACATAAAGTTAGGCAAATTTGTATTGAAATACATATACAAAATACACATAAAATAATGTAAATTTGTATGAAAATATATAAACAAATACACATAAAATAGCGTAAATTTGGATAAAATATATATACAAAATATACATTAAATAATGTAAATATGTATATATATATATATATATATATATATATATATATATATATATATATATATATATATATATATATATATATATATATATATATATATATATATATATATATATATATATATATATATATATATATATATATATATATATATATATATATATATATATATATATATATATATATATATAAAAATATATATATATATATATATATATATATATATATATATATATACAAAATACACATAGAATAATGTTAAATCGTATCAAAATAAATAAACAGAATATCGGTAAAACAATTTAAATTTGTATGAAAATAAAGATGCAAAATACCCATATAATAACGCACATATGCATAAAAATATATATACAAAAATACACATAAAATAATTAAATTGGTATTGAAATAAATATACAAAATGCATATACAATAAAGTAAATTTGTATTGAAATACATATGCAAAATACACATCAATAATGTAAATTTGTATCAAAATATATATACGAATACACATAAAATAGAGTAAATTTCTATGAAAATATACATACAAAATAAATATAAAATGATGTAAATAGTATAAAAATATATATACCAAAAACACCTAAAATAATGTAAATTCGTATCAAAATAAACAAACAAAATTCCGATAAAAGAACGTATATTTGTAGGAAAAATATGCAAAATACACATAAAACAATGTAAATTTGTTTCAAAATATATATACGAATACACATAAAATAACGCAGATTTCTATAGAAATATATATACAAAATGCACATTTCGTATATTTATTTTAATACAAATTAAAATATTTTATGTGTGTTTTGGTATCTATATTTTTATAAAAAAAATGCGTTATTTTATGGGTATTTTGCATCTTTATTTTCATGCAAATTTATATTATTTTATTAATATTCTTTGCATTTATTTTGATACGATTTTACATTATTCTATTTGTGTTTTGTATATATTTTTTTTATACATACTTACATTATTTAAGGTGTATTTTGTATATTTCATGCAAATTTACGTTATTTTAAGTGTATTTGTTTATATATTTCATTGAAATTTACATTATTTTATGTGTATTTTGTATATGTATTTCAATACAAATTGCCTAATTTATGTATTTTGCATATCTTTCAAACAAATTTAAATAATTTTGTGTGTTTTGTATATATTTTATACAAATTTTAGTTATTTTATTTGTATTTTCTATATATTTTCCTTCAAATATACATTCTTTTATTGGAATTTTATCTATTTATTCTGATGCAATTTACTTTATTTTATGTGTATTTTATATATATTTTCTACGTATTTACATTATTTTATGTGTATTCTGATATATATATTTTCATAAAATTTACTTTATTATTGTGTATTCGTATATAATTTGATACAAATTTTATACAAACTCATGTTATTTTGTATGTATTTGTATATATATTTCATACAAATCTACATTATTTTATGTGCATTTTTACATACATTTCATTACAAATTTACCTTATTTTATGTTTATTTTGAATATTTATTTCCTTCAACTTTAAATTATTTTATGTGTATATGTGTATTTGTATTTAGGTTATTTTATGTGTATTTTCTATATATATATTTTCATAAAAAGTTACATTATTTTATTGGTATTTTCTTTATTTAACTTGATACGTATTTAGATTTCTTCATAGGTATTTTGTATACATATGTTTATACTCATTTACATTATGTAATGTATGTTTTGTATATATTTTTTAATGCAAATTTATTTGATGTGCATTTTTGTACATATATTTTTATAGAAATTTATTTATTTTATGTGTATTTTGTATATGTTTTCTCATAAAAATTTACATTATTTTGTTAGTTTCATTCGATACAAATTTAGATTATTTCATTGGTATTTTGTATACATATTTTTATACGCATTTACATTATTTAATGTGTGTTTTATATATTTATTTTTATGGAAATGTACTTTATTTTATGTGTATTTCTATAAATATAAATATACAAAATGCACATAAAATAAGGTAAATTTATATAAAACAATGTACAAAGATACACAAAAGTAATTAAATTTGTATGAAAATAGATATACAAAATACACACAAAATAAGATTAATTTGAATTGAAATACATGTACAAAATACATAAAATAAAGTAAATTTGTATCAAAATATTTTTACAAATTCACATATAATTACGTAAATTTTATATAAAAATATATAAACAAAATACACATTAAATAATGTAATTACGTATAAAAAATATATATACAAAATACACATATAATCATGTAATTCGTATCAAAATAAATAAACAAAATACCAATAAAATAATGTAAATATTTATGAGAAAACATATACAAAATACACATAAAATAAATAAATTTCTATAAAAAATATATGTACAAAAATGCACATAAGATAAATTTGCATTAAAAATATATACAAAACACACATTACATAATGTAAATGAGTATAAACATATTTATACAAAATACCTTTGAAAAAATCTAAACTCGTATCGAGTTAAATAAAGAAAATACCAATAAAATAATGTAATTTTGGATGAAGATATATATAGAAAATACACATAAAATTACGTAAATACAAATACAATTATACACATAAAATAATTTAAAATTGAATGAAATAAATATACAAAATAATCATAAAATAAGGTAAATTTGTAATGAAAAATATGTAAAAATACACGTAAAATAATATAAATTTGTATGAAAATATATATAGAAATATACATAAAATAACATGAATTTGTATAGAATTTATATCAACATAAATAGGAATACACACAATAAAATAATGTAAATTTTTATTAAACTATATATACAAAATACATATAAAATAATGTAAGTACGTAGAAAAATATATATACAAAATACACATAAAATAATGTAAACTCGTATCAAAATAAATAAACAAAATTATAATAAAAGATTGAATATTTGTAGGAAAATATATATACAAAATACAAATAAAATAACTAAAATTTGTATAAAAATAAATACAAAAATACACAAAAATAGTTTAAATTTGTTTGAAAATATATATGCAAAATACACATAAACTTAGGCAAATTTGTATTGAAATACATATACAAAATACACATAAAATAATGTAAATTTGTATGAAAATATATAAACAAATACACATAAAATAGCGTAAATTTGGATAAAATATATATACAAAATATACATTAAATAATGTAAATATGTATAAAAATATATATATACAAAATACACATAGAATAATGTTAAATCGTATCAAAATAAATAAACAGAATATCAGTAAAACAATTTAAATTTGTATGAAAATAAAGATGCAAAATACCCATATAATAACGCACATATGCATAAAAATATATATACAAAAATACACATAAAATAATTAAATTTGTATTGAAATAAATATATAAAATGCATATACAATAAAGTAAATTTCTATTGAAATACATATGCAAAATACACATCAATAATGTAAATTTGTATCAAAATATATATACGAATACACATAAAATTGAGTAAATTTCTATGAAAATATACATACAAAATACATATAAAATGATGTAAATAGTATAAAAATATATATACCAAAAATACCTAAAATAATGTAAATTCGTATCAAAATAAACAAACAAAATTCCGATAAAAGAACGTATATTTGTAGGAAAAATATGCAAAATACACATAAAACAATGTAAATTTGTTTCAAAATATATATACGAATACACATAAAATAACGCAGATTTTTATAGAAATATATATATACAAAATACACATTTCGTATATTTATTTTAATACAAATTCAAATATTTTATGTGAGTTCTGGTATATATATTTTTATAAAAAATGCGTTATTTTATGGGTATTTTTCATCTTTATTTTCATGCAAATTTATATTATTTTATTAATATTCTCTGCATTTATTTTGATACGATTTTACATTACTCTATTTGTGTTTTGTATATATTTTTTTATACATATTTACATTATTTAATGTGTATTTTGTATATATATTTCATACAATTTTACGTTATTTTAAGTGTATTTATTTATATATTTTTTTTCAAACTTACATTATTTTATGTGTATTTTGTATATGTATTTCTATACAAATTTGCCTAATTTTATGTGTATTTTGCATATCTATTTTCAAACCAATTTAAATAATTTTTGTGTGTTTTTGTATATATTTTATACAAATTTAGTTATTTTATTTGTATTTTATATATATTTTCTTACAATATATATTCTTTTATTGAATTTTATCTATTTATTCTGATACGAATTTACTTTATTTTATGTGTATTTTGTATATATATTTTTCTACGTATTTACATTATTTTATGTGTATTCTGTACATATATTTTCATAAAAATTTACTTTATTTTATTGTGTGTATTCGTATATAATTTGATACAAATTTTATACAAATTCATGTTATTTTATATGTATTTGTATATATATTTTACAAATCTACATTATTTTATGTGCATTTTACATATATTTCATTACAAATTTACCTTATTTTATGTTTATTTTGAATATTTATTTCCTTCAATTTTAAATTATTTTATGTGTATATATGTATTTGTATTTAGGTTATTTTATGTTTTTTTTCTATATATATTTTCATAAAAAAATACATTATTGTATTGGTATTTTCTTTATTTAACTTGATACATTTACTTATTTTACATATGTTTATATTTTATGTAATATTTTATTTTATTTATTATTTATTTTATTTTGTTATGTTTTCATAAAAATTACATTATGTTATTCAATTTAGATTATTTCATAGGTATTTGTATACATATTTTTATACGCATTTACATTATTTAATATGTGTTTATATATTATTTTTTATGGAAATTTACTTTATTTTTATGTGTATTTCTATAAATATAAATACAAAAAACACATAAAATAAGGTAAATTTATATAAAACAACATACAAAGATACACAAAAGTAATTAAATTTGTATGAAAATAGATATACAAAATACACACAAAATAAGATTAATTTGAATTGAAATATATGTACAAAATACATAAAATAAAGTAAATTTGTATCAAAATATTTTTACAAATACACATATAATTACGTAAATTTTATAAAAAAATATAAACAAAATACACATTAAATAATGTAATTACGTATAAAAAATATATACAAAATACACATATAATCATGTAATTCGTATCAAAATAAATAAACAAAATACCAATAAAATAATGTAAATTTTATGAAAACATATACAAAATACACATAAAATAAATTTCTATAAAAATACATGTACAAAAATGCACATAAAATAAATTTGCATTAAAAAATATATACAAAACACACATTACATAATGTAAATGAGTATAAACATATGTATACAAAATACCTTTGAAAAAATCTAAACTCGTATCGAGTTAAATAAAGAAAATACCAATAAAATAATGTAATTTTGGATGAAGATATATATAGAAAATACACATAAAATTACGTAAATACAAATACAAATATACACATAAAAAAATTTAAAATTGAATGAAATAAATATACAAAATAATCATAAAATAAGGTAAATTTGTAATGAAAAATATGTAAAAATACACGTAAAATAATATAAATTTGTATGAAAATATATATACAAATACACATAAAATAACATGAATTTGTATAAAATTTGTATCAACATAAATAGCAATACACACAATAAAATAATGTAAATTTTTATTAAAATATATATACAAAATACATATAAAATAATGTAAACTCGTATCAAAACAAATAAACAAAATTATAATAAAATATTGTATATTTGTAGGAAGATATATATACAAAATACAAATAAAATAACAAAAATTTGTATAAAAATAAATACAAAAATTCATAAAAAAAATTTAAATTTGTTTGAAAATATATATGCAAAATACACATAAAGTTAGGCAAATTTTTATTGATATACATATGCAAAATACACATAAAATAATGTAAATTTGTATGAAAATATATAAACAAATACACATAAAACAGCGTAAATTTGGATAAATGTTAAATAATGTTAAATCGTATCAAAATAAATAAACAGAATATCAGTAAAATAATTTAAATTTGTATGAAAATAAAGCTGCAAAATACCCATATAATAACGCATATATGCATAAAAATATATATACAAAAATACACATGAAATAATTAAATTTGTATTGAAATAAATATACAAAATGCATCTACAATAAAGTAAATTTGTATTGAAATACATATGCAAAATACATATCAATAATGTAAATTTGTATCAAAATATATATACGAATACATATAAAATAGAGTAAATTTCTATGAAAATATACATACAAAATACATATAAAATGATGTAAATGGTATAAAAATATATATACCAAAAACACCTAAAATAATGTAAATTCGTATCAAAATAAACAAACAAAATTCCGATAAAAGAACGTATATTTGTAGGAAAATAAATATACAAAATACACATAAAATAACGAAAATTTGTATAAAAATATATACAAAAAAAACAAAAATAATTTCAATTTTTATGAAAATTGATATACAAAATACATATATAATTAGTTAAATATGTACAAATTTGTACATGTACAAAATACACATAAAATAATGAAAATTTGTATGAAATGAAAACAAATACACATAAAATAAAGTACATTTGTATCAAATATATATACAAAATACACATAGAAAATAATGTAAAATCGTATCAAAATAAATACACAAAATACCAATAAAATAATGTAAATTTGTATGAAAATAAAGATGCAAAATACCAATAAAATAAAGCATATTTTTATAAAAATACATATACATAAATACACATTCAATAATAAAATATGTAGTAAAATTAATATACAAAATGCACATACAATAAGGCAAATTTTTATTTAAAAAATATGCAAAATACACATAAAACAATGTAAATATGTTTCAAAATATATATACGAATACACATAAAATAACGCAGATTTCTATAGAAATATATATACAAAATACACATTTCGTATATTTATTTTAATACAAATTCAAATATTATATGTGTGTTTTGGTATATATATTTTTATAAAAAATGCGTTATTTTATGGGTATTTTGCATCTTTATTTTCATGCAAATTTATATTATTTTATTAATATTCTGTGCATTTATTTTGATACGATTTTACATTATTCTATTTGTGTTTTGTATATGTTTTTTTTATGCATATTTACATTATTTAATGTGTATTTTATATATATATTTCATACAATTCTACGTTATTTTAAGTGTATTTATTTATATATTTTCTTTCAAACTTACATTATTTTATGTGTATTTTGTATATGTATTTCAATACAAATTTGCCTAATTTTATGTGTATTTTGCATATCTATTTTCAAACAAATTTAAATAATTTTTGTTTTTGTTTGTTTCAAAATATATATACGAATACACATAAAATAACGAAGATTTGTATAAAAATATATATACAAAATACACATAAAATTAAGTAAATACGTAAAAGAAAATGTATACAAAATACACATAAAATAATGTAAATTCGTATCAAAATAAATAAACAAAATACCAATAAAAGAATGTATATTTGTATAAATATAAATATACAAAATACACATAAAATAACGTAAATTTGTATAAAACTATATACAAAAATACACAAAAGTAATTAAATTCATATGAAAATAGATATACAAAATACATATAAAATAAGCTAAATTTGAATTGAAATGTATATACAAAATACATAAAATTATGTAAATTTGTATCCAAATATTTATAAAAATACATATAATAACGTAAATTTGTTTAAAAATATATAAACAAAATACACATTAAGTAATATAAATACGTATAAAAAATATGTACAAAATACACCTATAATCATGTAATTCGTATCAAACTAAATAAACAAAATATCAATAAAATAATGTAAATTTGTATGAGAAAACATATACAAATAAATATAAAATAACGCTAATTTCTATAAAAATATATGTCCAAAAATGAACGTAAAATAAAGTAGCTTTGGATAAAAATATATATACAAAACACACATTGAATAAAATAAATGCGTACGTAAAATAACCTAAATTTGTATAAAAATATATACAAAAATACTCAAAAATAATTTAAATTTGTCTGAAAAGAAATATACAAAATACACATAAAATTAGGTTAATTTGTATTGAAATACATATAGAAAATACACATAAAATAATGTAAATTTGAAAGAAAATATATTAACAAATACACATATGATAACGTAAATTTGTATGAAATATATATGCAAAATACACATTAAATAATGTAAATATGTATAAAAAAATATATACAAAACACAAATAGAATAATGTAAAATCGTATCAAAATATATACACAGAATATTAATAAAATAATTTAAATTTGTATGAAAATTAAGATGCATAATACCTATAATATAACGCATTTTTTATAAAATTATTGATACCAAAATACACATAAAATATTTGAACTTGTATTAAAATATATATACAAAATGCATATACAATAAGGTAAATTTGTATTGAAATAGATATGCAAAATATATATAAAATAATGAAAATTTGTTTCAAAATATATATACGAATACACATAAAATAACGTAGATTTCTATAAAAATACATATACAAAATACACATAAAATTAAGTAAATACGTATAAAAAAATGTATACAAAATACACATAAAATAATGTAAATTCGTATAAATGTAAATAAACAATATACCAATAAAACAATGTGTATTTGTATAAATATAAATATGCAAAATGCACATAAAATAACGTAAATTTATATAAAACTATATACATAAAATACCGCAAATTTCTATAAAAATATATGTACAAAAATGAACATTAAATAAATTTGCATAAAAATATATATACAAAACACACATTAGATAATGTAAATGAGTATAAAAATATGTATACAAAATACCTATGAAATAATCTAAATTCGTATCGAATTAAATTAAAAAATACCAATAAAATAATGTAATTTTGGATGAAAATATATATACAAAATACACATAAAATAACCTAAATACAAATACAAATATACACATAAAATAATTTAAAATTGAATGAAATAAATATACAAAATAAACATAAAATAAGGTAAATTTGTAATGAAATATATGAAAAAATACACATAAAATAATATAAATTTGTATGAAAATATATATACAAATACACATTAAATAACATGAATTTGTATAAATTTGTATCAAAATATATACTTATACACACAATAAAATAACGTAATTTTTTTTATGAAAATGTATATACAAAATACACATAAAATAATTTAAATACGTAGAAAAATATATATACAAAAAACACATAAAATATTGTAAATATGTATGAAAATATATAAACAAATACACATAAAATAATGTAAATTTGGATAAAATATATATACAAAATGAATATTAAATAATGTAAATATGTATAAAAAAAATATATTCAAAAAACACATAGAATAATGTTAAATCGTATCAAAATAAATAAAGAGAATATCAATAAAATAATGTAAATTTGTATGATAATAAAGATGCAAAATATCCATATAATAACGCATATTTGCATAAAAATATATATACAAAAATACATATAAAATAATTAAATTTGTATTAAAATAGATATACAAAATGCACGTACAATAAAGTAAATTTGTATTGAAATAGATATGCAAAATACACATTAATAATATAAATTTGTATCAAAATATATATACTAATACTCATAAAATAGAGTAAATTTCTATGAAAATATACATACAAAATAGATATACAAAATACACATATAACTAGTTAAATTTGTATTTAAATACATGTACAAAAAACACATAAAATAATGAAGATATGTATGAAATGAAAACAAATACATTTTATATAAAATATATATACAAAATACACATAAAATAATGTAAAATCATATCAAAATAAATACACAGAATATGAATAAAATAATGTAAATTTGTATGAAAATAAAGATGCAAAATACCCATAAAATAAAGCATATTTTTATAAAAATACATATACAAAAATACACATAGATTAATCAAATTTGTATTAAAAATAATATACAAAATGCACATACAATAAGGTAAATTTGTATTGAAAAAATATGCAAAATACACTTAAAACAATGTAAATTTGTTTCAAAATATATATACGAATACACATAAAATAACGCAGATTTCTATAGAAATATATATACAAAATACACTTGAAATAATGTAAGTACGTAAAAAAATATATACAAAATACACATTAAATAATGTTAATTCGTGTCAAAATAAATAAACAAAATATCATGAAAAGAATGTGTATTTGTATGAAAATAGAAATACAAAATACACATAAAATAACCTAAATTTGTATAAAAATATAAACAAAAATACACAAAAATAATTTAAACATGTATGAAAATAAATATACAAAAAACATATAAAATTAGGTAAATTTGTATTGAAATACATATACAAAATACACATAAAATAATGGAAATTTCCAAAAATCCAAAAATACGAATTTAGATTTTTTCAAAGGTATTTTGTATACATATTTTTATACTCATTTTTGTACATATATTTTTATTGAAACTTAAAACGTTATTTTATGTGTATTTTTTATGTTTTCTCATAAAAATTTACATGATATAAATAGTTTTTTGTTTATTTATTTTGAAACGAATGACTTGATTATTTGTGTATTTTGTAAATATTTTTTTATACGTATTTACATTACTTAATGTATATTTTGTTTATATATTTTTTTACAAATTTACGTTATTATATGTTTATTTGTTAAAAATATTTTGAAACGAATATACTTTATTTTATGTATTTTATATATATATTTTAATTCAAATTTAGCTTATTTTGTGTGTATTTTGTATATCTATTTTCATACAAATTTAATTACTTCTGTGTATTTTTGTATATAGTTTTATACAAATTTACGTTATTTTATGTGCATTTTGTATATTTATATTTATACAAATACACACTCTCTTATTGGTATTTTGTTTATTTATATTTATACGAATTTACATTATTTTATGTGTATTTTGTATACATTTTTGATTCGTATTTACTTAATTTTATTTGTATTTTGTATATATATATTTATAGAAATCTACGTTATTTTATGTGTATTCGTATATATATTTTGAAACAAATTTGCATTGTTTTATATGTATTTTGCATATCTATGTCAATACAAATTTACCTTATTGTATGTGCATTTTGTATATTTATTTTAATACAAATTCAAATATTTTATGTGTATTTTGGTTTATATAATTTTATAAAAAATGCGTTATTTTATAGGTATTTTGCATCTTAGTTTTCATACAAATGTACATTATTTTATTAATATTCTGTGTATATATTTTGATACAATTATATTATACTATTTGTGTTTTGTATATATTTTTTTATACATATTTTCATTATTTAATGTGTATTTTTTATATATATTTTATACAAATTAACGTTATTTTAAGTGTATTTCTTTATATATTTTCATTCAAATTTACATTATTTTAAGTGTATTTTGTATATGTATTTCAATACAAATTTACCTAATTTTATGTGTATTTCGTATATTTATTTTCATACAAAATTAAATTATTTTTGTGTTGTTTTGTATAAACATATAGAGTAAATTTCTATGAAAATATATATTCAAAATACATATAAAATTATGTAAATAAGTATAAAAATATATATATCAAATACACCTAAAAAAATTAAAATTCGTATAAAAAAATAAACAAAAATCCGATAAAGGAACGTATATTTGTAGGAAAATAAATATACAAAATACACATAAAACTACGAAAATTTGAGTAAAAATATATACAAAAAAACAAAAAAATAAATTTCAATTTGTATGAAAATAGATATACAAAATATATATATATTATATATATATATATATATATATATATATATATATATATATATATATATATATATATATATATATATATATATATATATATATATATATATATATATATATATATATATATATATATATATATATATATATATATATAATTAGTTAAATTTGTATTTAAATACATTTACAAAATACACATAAAATAATGTAAATTTGTATGAAATGAAAACAAATTCACATAAAATAACGTACATTTGTATAAAATAGATATACAAAATATACATAGAATAATGTAAAATCGTATCAAAATAAATACACAGAATATCAATAAAATAATGTAATTTTGTATGAAAATAAAGATGGAAAATACCCATAAAATAAAACATATTTTTTTAAAAATACATATACAAAAATACACACAGAATAATTAAATTTGTATTAAAACTAATATACAAAATGCACGTACAATAAGGTAAATTTGTATTGATAAAATATACAAAATGCACATAAAAGTGTAAATTTGTTTAAAAATCTATATACGAATACACATAAAATAACGTAGATTTCTATAGAAATATATATACAAAATACACATGAAATGATGTAAATACGTATAAAAATATATATATATATATATATATATATATATATATATATATATATATATATATATATATATATATATATATATATATATATATATATATACATTAAATAATTTAAATTCTCGTCAAAATAAATAAACAAAATATAAATAAAAGAATGTGTATTTGTATGAAAATAGATATACAAAATACTCATAAAATAACCTAAGTTTGTATAAAACTTTATACAAAAATACACAAAAACAATTTAAATTTGTATGAAAATAAATATACAAAATACATATAAAATTAGGTTAATTTGTATTGAAATACATATACAAAATCCACATAAAATAATGGAAATTTGAATGAAAATATATAAACATATACACTTAAAATAACGTAAATTTGTATCAATTATATATACAAAATACACATTAAATAATGTAAATATGTATAAAAAAATATATAAAAAATACAAATAGAATAATGTAAAATCGTATGAAAAATAAATACACGGAATATTAATAAAATAATGTAAATTTGTATGAAAATAAAGATACAAAATAGCCGTAAAATAACGCATTTTTTTATAAAGATATATATATCAAAATACACATAAAATATTAAAATTTGTATTAAAATAAATATAAAAAATGCCCATACTATAAGGTAAATTTGTATTGAAATAGATATGCAAAATACATATAAAACAATGTAAATTTGTTTCAAAATATATGTACGAATACACATAAAATAACGTAGATTTCTATAAAAATGTATACAAAATACACATAAAATGAAGTAAATACGTATTAAAAAATGAATACAAAATACACATAAAAATCGTATCAAAATAAATAAACAAAATACCAGTAAAAGAATGTGTATTTGTATAAATATAAATATACAAAATACACATAAAATATCTTAAATTTGTATAAAACTATACAGAAAAATATACGAATACTCATAAATCTATAGAAAAATATATACAAAATACACATCAAATGATGTAAACACGTATAAAAATATATATATATAAAATACATATTAAATAATGTAAATTCGCGTCAAAATAAATAAATAAAATATCAATAAAAGAATGTGTATTTGTATGAAAATAGATATACAATATACACATAAAATCACCTAAATTTGTATAAAGCTATATACAAAAATACACAAAAATAATTTTAATTTGTATGAAAATAAAAATACAAAATACACATAAAATTAGGTAAATTTGTATTGAAATACATTTACAAAATACACATAAAATAATGTAAATTTGAATAAAAATATATAAACAAATACACTTAAAATAACGTAAATTTGTATAAAATATATATAAAAAATACACATTAAATAATGTAAATATGTTTTAAAAAAATATATACAAAACACAAATAGAATAATATAAAATCGTATCAAAATAAATACACAGAATATTAATAAAATAATGTAAATTTGTTTGAAAATTAAGATGCAAAATACGCATAAAATAACGCTTTTTTTTTTTAAATATATATACCAAGACACACATAAAATATTTGAATTTGTATTAAAATAAATATACAAAATGCACATACAATTAGGTAAATTTGTATTGAAATAGATATGCAAAATACATATAAAACCAAGTAAATTTTTTTCAAAATATATATACGAATACACATAAAATGAAGTAAATACGTATGAAAATAAAGAAGCAAAATACCCATAAAATAACGCATTTTATTTATTTATAAAAATATATATACCAAAATACACATCAAAAAATTAAATTTGTGTTAAAATAAATATACAAAAAGCACATACAATAAGGTCAATTTGTATTGAAATAGATATGCAAAATACATATAAAACAATGTAAATTTGTTTCAAAATATATATACGAATACACATAAAATAACGTAGATTTCTATAAAAATATATATTCAAAATACACATAAAATTAAGTAAATACCTATAAAAAAATATTTACAAAATACACATAAAATAATGTAAATTCGTATCAAAATAAATAAACAAAATACCAATAAAAGAATGTGTATTTGTATAAATATAAATATACAAAATACACATAAAATAATGTTAATTTATATAAAACTATATACAAAAATACACAGAAGTAATTAAATTTGTATGAAAATATATACAAAATACACACAAAATAAGCTAAATTTGAATTCAAATATATATACAAAATACATGAAATAAAGTATATTTGTATCAAAATATTTATACAAATACACATATAATAACGTTAATTTGTATGAAAATATATAAACAAAATACACATTAAATAATGTAAATACGTATAAAAAAATATGTACAAAATACACATAAAATCATGTAATTCGTATCAAAATAAATAAACAAAATACCAATAAAATAATATAAATGTGTATGAGTTACGTGTATGTTGCATATTTTTTCAATAAAATTTACATTATTATATACGCATTTTCTATATTAATTTTAATACAAATTTAATTATTCGATGTGTATTTTTGTATCTGTATTTTTTTTAAATATATTCTTTATTTTTTCGGTATTTTGCATCTTTATTTTCATACAAATTTACATTATTTTATTGATATTCTGCTGATTCATTTTTGATACGAATTGACATTATTCTATGTGTTTTTTGTATATATTTTTCATACAAATTTACGTTATTTTATGTGTATTTGTTTATATATTTTGACACAAATTTACAATATCTTATGGGTATTTTGTATATACATTTTAAAAGAAATTTACCTAGTTTTATGTGTATTTTGTGTATCTATTTTCATACAAACTCAAATTATTTCTATGTATTTGTGTATATATTTTAATACAAATTTTAGTTATGTTATGTGTATTTTGTAAATTTATTTTCATTCAAAAATATATTATTTAATTGGTGTTTTGTTGATTTATATTGATACGAATTTACATTATTTTATATGTACTTTGTATATATATTTTTATACGCTTTTACATTATTTAATATTTATTTTGAATATATATTTTTATACAAATTCATGGTATTTTATGTGTATTTGTATATATATTTTCATATAAATTTACATTATTTTATGTGTATTTTGTACATATATTTTATTACAAATCTACCTTATTTTATGTTTATTTTGTATGTGTATTTTGTATATTTATATATATCCTAATACACATTCTTTTATTGGTATTTTGTTTATTTATTTTAATTCGAATTTACAGTATTTTATGTGAATTTTGTATACATTTTATTATACGTATTTATTTAATTTTATGTGTATTTTGTATATATATTTTTATAGAAATCTACGTTTTTTATTTGTATTCGTATATATATTTTGAAACAAATTTACATTGTTTTATATGTATTTTTGCATATCTCTTTCAATACAAATTTACCTTATTGTATGTGCATTTTGTATATTTATTTCAATGCAAATTTAAACATTTTATGTATTTTGGTATATATATTTTATAAGAAATGCGCTATTTTATAGAATTTTTCATCTTTATTTTCATACAAATTTACATTATTTTAATATTCGGTGTATTTATTTTGATACGATGTTACATTATTCTATTTGTTTTTTGTATATACTTTTTTATACATATTTTCATTATTTAATGTGTATCTTGCATATATATTTTATACAAATATATTATCTATTATCTATTTTCATACAAATACACATTCTTTTCATGATATTTTGTTTATTTATTTTGACACGAATTTACATTATTTGATATGTATTTTGAATATATATTTTTATACGTATTTACATAATTTCATATGTATTTTGTATATATATTTCTATAGAAATCTACTTTATTTTATGTGTATTCGTATATATATTTTGAAACAAATTTACATTGTTTTATATTTATTTTTGAATATCTCTTTCAATACAAATTTAACTTACTGTATATGCATTTTGTATATTTATTTCAATACAAATTAAATATTTCATGTGTATTTTGGTAAATATATTTTTATAAAAAATGCGATAATTTTTGGGAATTTTGCATCTTTATTTTCATACAAATTTACATTATTTTATTGATATTCTGTGTATTTATTTTGATACGATTTTACATTATTCTATTTATTTTTTGTATGTATTTTTTTTTTTCCACATTTACATTATTTAATGTGTATCTTGCATATATATTTTATACAAATTTACGTTATTTTAAGTGTATTTGTTTATAAATTTTCATTCAAATTTACATTGTTTGATATGTATTTTGTATATGTATTTCAATACAAATTTACCTAATTTTATGTGTATTTTGTATATTTCTTTTCAAACAAATTTAAATTATTATTGTGTATTTTTGTATATAGTTTTATACAAATTTAGGTTATTTTATGTACGCATTTACATTATTTAGTGTGTGTTTGGTATATATATTTTTATGCAAATATACTTTATTTTATGTGTATTTTTGTACATATATTTTTATAGAAATTTGCGTATTTGTATATGTTTTCTCATACAAATTTACATTAGTTTATTGCTATTTTGTTTATTTATTTTGATACGAATTACATGATTATATGTGTATTTTGTACATATTTTTTATACGTATTTACATTACTTAATGTGTATTTTGCTTATATATTTTTAAACAAATCTACGTTATTATATGTATTTGTATAAATATTTTCATACAGATTTACATTATTTTATGTATTTTGTATGTACATTTCAATTCAAATTTAGCTTATTTTAGCTGTATTTTGTATATATATTTTCTTACAAATTTAATTATTTCTGTGTATTTTTGTATATAGTTTTATACAAATTTACGATATTTTATGTGTATTTTGTATATTTATATTTATACAAATACACATTCTTTTACTGGTATTTTGTTTATTTGTTTTTATACGATTTTTATGTGTATTTTGTATTCATTTTTTTATACGTATTTACTTCATTTTATGTGTATTTTGTATATATTTTTATAGAAATCTACGTTATTTTATGTGTATTCGTATATATATTTTGAAACAAATTTACATTGTTTTATATGTATTTTGCATATCTATTTCAATATAAATTTACCTTATAGTATGCATTTTTATATATATTTTAATACAAATTTAAATATTTTACGTGTATTTTGGTATATATATTTTAAAAAAAGTGCGTTATTTTATGGCTATTTTGCATCTTTATTTTCATACAAATTTACATTATTTTATTAATATTCTGTGTATTTATTTTTGATACGATTTTACATTATTCTATTTGTGTTTTGTATATATTTTTTTATACATATTTACATTATTTAATGTGTATTTTGTATATATATTTGATACAAATTTACGTTGTTTTAAGTGTTTATGTTTATATATTTTCATTCAAATTTCTATTATTTTATGTGTATTTTGTATATGTATTTCAATACAAATTTACCTAGTTTTATGTGTATTTTTGTATATTTATTTTCATTCAAATTTAAATTATTTTTGTGTATTTTCGTATATAGTTTTATACAAACTTAGGTTATTTTATGAGCATTTTGTATATCTATTTTCATACAAATACACATTCTTTTATTGATATTTTGTTTATTTATTTTGACGAGAATTTAAATTATTTAATGTGTATTTTGTATATATATATTTTTATACGTATTTACGTCATTTCATGTGTATTTTGTATATATTTCTATAGAAATCTACGTTATTTTTTGTGTATTCGTATATAGATTTTTAAACAAATTTACACTTTTATGTGCATTTTGTATATTTTTTCAATACAAATTTATCTTATTGTACGTGCATTTTGTATATTAATTTTAATACAAATTTAATTATTCTATGTGTATTTTTGTATATGTATTTAAAAAAAAAAATGCTTTATTTTATCGGTATTTTGCATCTTTATTTTCATTCAAAACTACATTATTTTATTGATATTCTGTGTATTTATTTTGATACGATTTTACATTATTCTATGTATATTTTGTATATCTATTGTATACAAATGTACGTTATTTTATGTGAATTTGTTTTCATTTCATACAAATTTACATTATTTTATGTGTATTTTGTACATGTATTTAAATATAAATATAACTAATTATATGTGTATTTTGTATATCTATTTTCATACAAATTGAAATTTTTGTTTTTTTGTTTTTTTGTATATATTTTTATTCAAATTTTCGTAATTTTATGTGTATTTTGTATATTTATTTTCCTACAAATATACGTTCTTTTAACGGAATTTTGTTTATTTATTTTTATATATATATATATATATATATATATATATATATATATATATATATATATATATATATATATATATATATATATATATATATATATATATATATATATATATATATATATATATATATATATATATATATTTATACTTATTTACATAATTTTATATGTATTTTGAATATATATTTTCATAGAAATTTACTCTATATGTATATACAAAAAAACACATAAATAATTTAAATTTGAATGAAAATAAATATACAAAATACATATAAAATTAGGTAAATTTGTATTGAAATACATATACAAAATACACTTAAAATAATGTAAATTTGAATGAAATTATATAAACAAATACACATAAAATAACGTTAATTTGTGTAAAATATATATAAAAATACACATTAAATAATGAAAATATGTATAAAAAAATATATACAAAACACAAATAGTATAAAATAAAATCGTATTAAAATATATACACAGAATATCAATAAAATAATGTACATTTGTATGAAAACTAAGATGCAAAATACCTATAAAATAACGCATTTTTTATAAAATTATATATACCAAAATACACATAAAATATTTGAATTTGTATTAAAATAAATATACAAAATGCACATACAATAAGGTAAATTTGTATTGAAATAGATATGCAAAATATCATATAAAATAATGTAAATTTGTTTGAAAATATATATGCGAATACACATAAAATAACGAAATTTCTATAAATATATATATATACAAAATACAAATAAAATTAAGTAAATAGGAATCAAAATATATATATCAAATACACATAAAATAATGTAAATTCGTATAAATATAAATAAACAAAATGCCAATAAGAGAATGTGTATTTGTATAAATATAAATATAGAAAATGCACATAAAATAACGTAAATTTGTATAAAACTATATACAAAAATAATAATATCAATTTGTATGAAAATAGATATACAAAATATACACAAAATAAGTTAAATTTGAATTGAAATATTTATACAAATCCTTATTTCATGTGTATTTGTATATATATGAAAACAAATACACATTGTTTATATGTATTTTGCATATCTATTTTATATATTCTGTATTTGTTATACATAGAATAAAGTAAAATCGTATCAGAATAAGTAAACAGAATATCAATAAAATAATTTAAATTTGTATGAAAATAAAGATGCAAAATATACTTAAAATAAAGCATATTTTTTTTAAAAATACATATACAAAAATACACATAAAATAATTAAATTTGCATTAAAATTAATATACAAAATGCACATACAATAAGGTAAATTTGTATTGAAAAAATACGCAAAATACACATAAAACAGTGTAAATATTTTTAAAAATATATACGAAAACACAAAAGATAACGTTGATTTCTAAAGGAATATATATACAAAATACACATGAGATGATGTAAATACGTATAAAAATATATATACAATATACACATTAAATAATGTAAATTCGCGTCAAAATAAATAAACAAAATATCAATAAAAGAATGTGTATTTGTATGAAAATAGATATACAAAATACACATAAAATAACATAAATTTGTATCAAACTATATACAAAAATACACAAAAATATTTTTAATATGTATGAAATTAAATATACAAAATACATATAAAATTAGGTAAATTTGTATTGAAATACATATACAAAATACACATAAAATAATGTAAATATGAATGAAAAGACATAAACAAATACACTTAAAATAACGTAAATTTTAATTAAAAAATATATACAAAACACAAAGAGAATCATGTAAAATCGTATCAAAATAAATACACATAATATTAATAAAATAATGTAAATTTGTATGAAAATAAAGAGGCAAAATACCGATAAAATAACGCATTTTTTTTTTATAAAAATATATATACCAAAATACACATAAAATTTTTTAATTTGTATTAAAATAAATATATAAAAAACACATACAATAAGGTAAATTTGTATTGAAATAGATATGCAAAATACATATAAAACAATGTAAATCTGTTTCAAAATACATATACGAATGCACATAAAATAACGTAGATTTCTATAAAAATATATATACAATATACACATAAAATGAAGTAAATACGTACAAAACAATGCATACAAAATACACATAAAATAATTTAAATTCGTATCAAAATAAATAAAAAAAATACCAATAAAAGAATGTGTATTTGTAATACACATATAATTAGTTAAATTTGTATTTTAATACATGTACAAAATACACATAAAATTATGTAAATTTGTATGAAATGAAAACAAATACACATAAAATAACGTACATTTGTATAAAATATATATACAAAATACACATAGAATAATGTAAAACCGTATCAAAATAAGTACACAGAATGTCAATAAAATAATTTTAATTTGTATAAAAACAAAGATTCAAAATACCCATAAAATAAAGCATATTTAAAAAAAAATACATATACAAAAATACACATAGAATAATTAAATTTGTATTAAAATTAATATACAAAATGCACATACAATAAGGTAAATTTTGTATTGAAAAAATACGCAAAATACACATAAAACAGTGTAAATTTGTTTCATAATATATATACGAATACACATAAAATAACGTTGATAACTATAGGAATATATATACAAAATACACATGAAATGATGTAAATACGTATAAAAATATATATACAAAATACACATTAAATAATATAAATTCGCGTCAAAATAAATAAACAAAATATCAATAAAAGAATGTGTATTTGTATGAAAATAGATATTCAAAATACACATAAAATAACCTAAATTTGTATCAAACTATATACAAAAATACACAAAAATATTTTAAATTTGTATGAAAATAAATATACAAAATACACATGAAATTAGGTAAATTTGTATTGAAATACATATACAAAATACACATAAAATAATGTAAATTTGAATGAAAAGACATAAATAAATACACTTAAAATAACGTAAATTTGTATTAAAAAAATATATACAAAACACAAATAGAATAATGTAAAATCGTATCAAAATAAATACACAGAATATTAATAAAATAATGTAAATTTGTATGAAAATAAAGAGGCAAAATACCCATAAAATAACGCATTTTTTTTATTTATAAAAATATGTATACCAAAATACACATAAAAAAAATTAAATTTGTATTAAAATAAATATATAAAAAGCACATACAATAAGGTAAATTTGTATTGAAATAGATATGCAAAATACATATAAAACAATATAAATTTGTTTTAAAATATGTATACGAATACACATAAAATAACGTAGATTTCTATAAAAATATATATACAAAATACACATAAAATGAAGTAAATACGTATAAAAAAAATGTATACAAAATACACATAAAATAATGTAAACTCGTATAAAAAAAAATAAAAAAAATACCAATAAAAGAATGTGTATTTGTATAAATATAAATATACAAAATACACATAAAATAACGTAAATTTATATATAACTATATACAAAAATACACAGAAGTAATTAAATTTGTATGAAAATAGTTATACAAAATAAGGTAAACTCGTATCAAAATCAATAAACAAAATTCAGATAAAAGAACGTATATTTGTAGAAAAATAAATATACAAAATACACATAAAATAACGAGAATTTGTATGAAAATATATACAAAAATAAACAAAAATAATTTCAATTTGTATGAAAATAGATATACAAAATACACATATAATTAGTTAAATTTGTCTCTAAATACATGTACAAAATACACATAAAATAATGTAAATTTGTAAGAAATTAAAACAAATACACATAAAATAACGTACATTTGTATAAAATATATATAAAAAATACAAATAGAATAATGTAAAATCGTATCAAATAAATACACAGAATATCAATAAAATAACGTAAATTTGTAGGAAAATAAAGGTGCAAAATACCCATAAAATTAAGCATATTTTTATAAAAATATATATACAAAAATACACATTCAATAATTAAATTTGTATTAAAAGTAATATACAAAATGCACATACAATAAGGTAATTATTTTTTTTAAATATGCAAAATACACATAAGACAATGTAAATTTGGTTCAAAATATATATACGAATACACATAAAATAATGTAAATTTCTATAGAAATATATATACAAAATGCACTTGAGATACTGTAAATACGTATAAAAATATATATACAAAATAGAAATTAAATAATGTAAATTCGTGTCAAAATAAATAAACAAAATATCAATAAAAGAATGTGTATTTGTATGAAAATACATATACAAAATACACATAAAATAACGTAAATTTGTATAAAACTATGTAAATTTGTATGAAAATATATAAACAAATACACATAAAATAACGTAAATTTGAATAAAATATATATACAAAATATACATTAAATAATGTAAATATGTATAAAAATATATATATACAAAATACTTATAGAATAATGTTAAATCGTATCAAAATAAATAAAGAGAATATCAATTAAATAATGTAAATTATGTGAAAATAAAGATGCATAATACCCATATAATAACGCATATTTGCATAAAAATATATATACAAAAATACACATGAAATAATTAAATTTATATTGAAATAAATATACAATAAAGTAAATTTGTATTGAAATAGATATGTAAAATACACATCAATAATGTAAATTTGTATCAAAATATATATACGAATACACATAAAATAGAGTAAATTTCTATGAAAATATACATACAAAATACACATAAACTTATGTAAATAGTAAAAAATATATATACCAAATACACCTAAAATAATGTAAATTCGTATCAAAATAAATAAACAAAATTCCGATGAAAGACCGTATAATTGTAGGAAAATAAATATACAAAATATACATAAAATAACGAAAATTTGTATAAAAATTTATACAAAAAACAAACAAAAATAATTTCAATTTGTTTGAAAATAGATATACAAAATACACATATAATTAGTTAAATTTGTCTTTAAATACATGTACAAAATACATATAAAATAATGTAAATTTTTATGTGCATTTTTGTACATATATTTTTATAGAAACTTAAAACGTTATTTTATGTGTATTTTGTATATGTTTTCTCATACAAATTTACATTATTTAATTAGTTTTTTGTTTATTTATTTTGATACGAATGACTTGATTATTTGTGTATTTTGTAAATATTTTTTTTATACGTATTTACATTACTTAATGTGTATTTTGTTTATATATTTTTTTACAAATTTACGTTATTATATGTGTATTTGTTAAAAATATTTTGAAAACGAATTTACTTTATTTTATGTATTTTGTATATATATTTCAATTCAAATTTAGCTTATTTTGTGTGTATTTTGTATATCTATTTTCATACAAATTTAATTACTTCTGTGTATTTTTCTATATAGTTTTATACAAATTTACGTTATTTTATGTGCATTTTGTATATTTATATTTATACAAATACACATTCTCTTATTGGTATTTTGTTTATTTATAATTATAAAAATTTACAATATTTTATTTGTTTTTTTTATACATTTTTTATTCGTATTTACATAATTTTATTTTTATTTTTTATATATATATATATATATATATATATATATATATATATATATATATATATATATATATATATATATATATATATATATATATATATATATATATACAGAAATCTTCGTTATTTTATGTATGTATATATATTTTGAAACAAATTTACATTGTTTTATATGTATTTTGCATATCTATTTCAATACAAATTTACCTTATTGTATGTGCATTTTGTATATTTATTTTAATACAAATTCAAATATTTTATGTGTATTTTGGTATATATAATTTAAAAAAAAAATGCGTTATTTTATAGGTATTTTGCATCTTAGTTTTCATAAGATGTACATTATTTTATTAATATTCTGTGTATATATTTTGATACGATTTTATATTATACTATTTGTGTTTTGTATATATTTTTTTATACATATTTTCATTATTTAATGTGTATTTTTTATATATATTTTATACAAATTAACGTTATTTTAAGTGTATTTGTTTATATAATTTCATTCAAATTTACATTATTTTAAGTGTATTTTGTATATGTATTTTATTACAAATTTACCTAATTTTATGTGTATTTTGTATATTTATTTTCATACAAATTTAAATTATTTTTGTGTTTTTTTGGATATACATATAGAGTAAATTTCTATGAAAATATATATTCAAAATACATATAAACTTATGTAAATAAGTATAAAAAAATATATATCAAATACACCTAAAATAATGAAAATTCGTATCAAAATAAATAAACAAAATTCCGATAAAAGAACGTATATTTGTAGGAAAATAAATATACAAAATACACATAAAATTATGAAAATTTGAATAAAAATATATACTAAAATACACAAAATTAATTTCGATTTGTATGAAAATAGATATACATAATACACATATAAATAGTTAAATTTGCATTTAAATACATGTACAAAATACACATAAAATAATGTAAATTTGTATGAAATGAAAACAAATTCACATAAAATAACGTTCATTTGTATGAAATATATATACAAAATATACATAGAATAATGTCAAATCGTATCAAAATAAATACACAGAATATCAATAGAATAATGTAAATTTGTATGAAAATAAAGATGCAAAATACTCTTAAAATAAAGCATTTTTTTATGAAAATACATATACAAAAATACACATAGAATAATTAAATTTGTATTATTTTATATCTACTTTGTATATATATTTTTTATACGCATTTACATTATTTAATATTTATTTTGAATATATAATTTTAACAAATTCATGGTATTTTATGTGTATTTGTATATATATTTTCATATAAATTTACATTATTTTATGTTTATTTTGTACATATATTTCATTACAAATTTACCTTATTTTATGTTTATTTTGTATGTGTATTTTGTACATTTATATTTATACAAATACACATTCTTTTATTGGTATTTTGTTTATTTATTTTGATTCGAATTTACATTATTTTATGTGTAATTTGTTTACATTTTTTTATACGTATTTACCTAATTTTATGTGTATTTTTTATATATATTTTTATAGAAATCTACGTTATTTTATGTGTATTCGTATATATATTTTGAAACAAATTTACATTGTTTTATATGTATTTTTGCATATCTCTTTCAATAGAAGTTTACCTTATTGTATGTGCATTTTGTATATTTATTTCAATACAAATTTAAATATTTTATGTGTATTTTGATATATATCTTTTTATAAGAAATGCGCTATTTGATGTTAATTTTGCATCTTTATTTTCATACAAATTTACATTATTTTATTAATATTCGGTGTATTTATTTTGATACGATTTTACATTATTCTATTTTTTTATATATTTTTTTTATACATATTTACATTATTTAATGTGTATCTTGCATATATATTTCATACAAATTTATTATCTATTATTTATTTTCATACTAATACACATTCTTTTCATGATATTTTGTTTATTTATTTTGACACGAATTTACATTACTTAATATGTATTTCGTATATATATTTTTATACGTATTTACATAATTTCATGTGTATTTTGTATATATATTTCTATAGAAATCTACGTTATTTTATGTGTATTCGTATATATATTTTGAAACAAATTTACATTGTTTTATATGTATTTTTGAATATCTCTTTCAATACAAATTTACCTTACTGTATATGCATTTTGTATATTTATTTCAATACAAATTTAAATATTTTGTGTATTTTGGTATATATATTTAAAAAAAAAAATGCGCTATTTTATGGGAATTTTGCATCTTTCTTTTCATACAAATTTACATTATTTTGTTGATATTCTCTGTATTTATTTTGATACGATTTTACATTATTCTATTTCTTTTTTGTATATATTTTTTTATACACATTTACATTATTTAATGTGTATCTTGCATATATATTTTATACAAATTTACGTTATTTAAGTGTATTTGTTTATATATTTTCATTCAAATTTACATTATACATAAATAAACAAAATACCAATAAAAATACACATAAAATAAGGCAAATTTGTAATGAAATATATATACAAAATACACATAAAATAATGTAGATTTGTTTCAACATATATATATATATATACGAATACACGTAAAATAACGTAGATTTCTATAGAAATATATATACAAAATACACATGAAATGATGTAAATACGTATAAAAATATATATACAAAATACACATTAAATAATGTAAATTCGTGTCAAAATAAATAAGGAAAATATCAATAAAAGAATGTGTATTTGTATGAAGATACATATACAAAATACACATAAGATAACGTAAATTTGTATAAAACTATATATAAAAATACACAAAAATAAATTAAATTTGTATGAAAATAAATATACAAAATACACATAAAATTAGGTAAATTTGTATAGAAATACATTATACAAAATACACATAAAATAATGTAAATTTGAATGAAAATATATAAACAAATGCACTTAAATTTACGTAAATATGTATAAAATATTTATACAAAATACTCATTAAATAATGTAAATATGTATAAAAAAAAATATATAGAAAACACAAATAGAATAATGTAAAATCGTATCATAATAAATACACAGAATGTAAATAAAATAATGTAAGTTTGTATGAAAATAAAGATGCAAAATACCCATAAAATAACGCATTTTTTATAAATATACAAAATACACATGAAAGGATGTAAATACGTATAAATATATATATATATATATATATATATATATATGTAAATTCGCGTCAAAATGAATAAACAAAATATCAATAAATGTGTATTTGAATGAAAATAAATATACAAAATACACATAAGATAACATTAATTTGTATAAAACTATATACAAAAATACACAAAAATATTTTTAATTTGTATGAAAATAAATATACAAAATACATATAAAATTAGGTAAATTTGTATTGAAATACATATACAAAATACACCTAAAATAATGTAAATTTGAATGAAAAGACATAAACAAATACACTTAAAATAACGTAAATTTGAATAAAACAAAATATATACAAAACATAAATAGAATAATGTAAAATCGTATCAAAATAAATACACAGAATATTAATAAAATAATGTAAATTTGTATGAAAATAAAGAAGCAAAATACCCATAAAATAACGCATTTTTTTTATAAATATATATACCAAAATACACATAAAAAATTAATTTGTATAAAAAATAAATATACAAAATACACATACAATAAGGTAAATCTGTATTGAAATAGATATGCAAAATACATATAAAACAATGTAAATTTGTTTCAAAATATATATACAAATACACATAAAATAACGTAGATTTGTATAAAAATATATATACAAAATACACATAAAATGAAGTAAATACGTATAAAAAAAATGAATTCAAAATATACATAAAATAATGTAAATTCGTATCAAAATAAATAAACAAAATACCAATAAAAGAATGTGTATTTGTATAAATATAAATATATTACTTAATCTGTATTTTGTTTATATATTTTTAAACTAATTTACGTTATTATATGTATTTTTATAAATATTTTGATACAAATTTACATTATTTTATGTATTTTGTATATACATTTCAATTCAAATTTAGCTTATTTTATCTGTATTTTGTATATCTATTTTCATACGAATTTAATTACTTTTGTGTATTTTTGTATATAGTTTTATACAAATTTACGTTATTTTATGTGTAATTTGTATACACATTCTTTTATTGGTATTTTGTTTATTTATTTTGATACGAATTTACATTATTTTATGTGTATTTTGTATACATTTTCTTATACGTATTTACTTCATTTTATGTGTATTTTGTATATATATTTTAATACAAATCTTCGTTATTTTATGTGTATTCGTAATATATATTGTGAAACAAATTTACATTGTTTTATATGTATTTTGCATATCTATTTCAATACAGATTTACCTTATTGTATGTGTATTTTGTATATTTATTTTAATACAAATTAATTTTTTCATGTGTATTTTGGTATATATATATTTTTTTTAAATGCGTTATTTAATGGGTATTTTGCATCTTTATTTTCATACAAATTTACATTGTTTTATTAATAATCTGGTATTTATTTTGATACGATTTTACATTATTCTATTTGTGTTTTGTATATATTTTTTTTATACATATTTACAGTATTTAATGTGTATTTTGTATATTTTAAAACAAATTTACGTTATTTTATGCGCATCTGTTAAAATATTTTGATACAAATTTTCATTATTTTATGTATTTTGTATATATATTTCAATACAAATTTAGTTTATTTTATGTATATTTTGTATGTCTATTTTCATTCGTATCAAAATACACATATAATTAGGTAAATTTGTATTGAAATACATTTACAAAATACACATAAAATAATGTAAATTTGAATGAAAATATATAAACAAATACACTTAAAATAACGTAAATTTGTATAAAATATATATAAAAAATATACATTAAATAATGTAAAAATGTATAAAAAAATATATACAAAACACAAATAGAATAATATGAAATCGTATCAAAATAAATACACAGAATATTAATAAAATAATGTAAATTTGTATGAAAATTAAGATGCAAAATACCCATAAAATAACGCATTTTTTATAAAAATATTTATACCAAGACACAAATAAAATATTTGAATTTGTATTAAAATAAATATACAAAATGCACATACAATAAGGTAAATTTGTATTGAAATAGATATGCAAAATACATATAAAACCATGTAAATTTTTTTCAAAATATATATACGAATACATATAAAATAACGTAGATTTCTATGAAAATAAATATACAAAATACACATAAAATGAAGTAAATACGTATAAAAAAAGGTATACAAAATACACATAAAATAATGTAAACTCGTATCAAAATAAATAAACAAAATACTAATACAAGAATGTGTATTGTATAAATATAAATATACAAAATACAAATAAAATAACGTAAATTTATATAAAACTATATGCAAAAATACACAAAAGTAATTAAATTTGTGTGAAAATAGATATACAAAATACATGTGTATTTTGTATATTTATTTTCATACAAATTGAAATTTTTTATGTTTATAGTTTTATATATTTTCATACAAATTTTCGTTATTTTATGTGTATTTTGTATATTTATTTTTTCTACAATTATACGTTCTTTTATCTGAATTTTGTTTATTTAATTTGAAACGAATTTACCTTATTTTGTATATCTATTTTCATACAAATTAAAATACTTCTGTGTAGTTTTGTATATAGTTTTATATAAATTTACGTTCTTTTATGTGTATTTTCTATATTTATATTTATACAAATACACATTCTTTTTTTGGTATTTTTTATATTTATTTTGATACGAATTTACATTATTTTATGTGTATTTTGTATACATTTTTTTTATACGTATCATCATTATATGTGTATTTTGTATATATATTTTTATAGAAATCAACGTTATTTTATGTGTATTCGTATATATATTTTGAAACAAATTTACATTGTTTTATATGTATTTTTCATATCTATTTCAATACAAATTTACCTTATTGTATGTGTTTTTTATATATTTATTTTAATTTAAATTTAATTTTTTTATGTGTATATTGGTATATATATTTTTATAAATAAATAAAAATGCGTTATTTTATGGGTATTTTGCCTCTTTATTTTCATACAAATTTACATTATTTTATTAATATTCTGTGTATTTATTTTGATACGATTTTACATTATTCTCTTTGTGTTTTGTATATATTTTTTTATACAAATTTACATCATTTCATGTGTATTTTGTATATATATTCCTACAGAAATCAACGTTATTTTATGTGTATTCGTATATATATTTTGAAACAAATTTACACTGTTTTATGTGTATTTTGCTTTTTTTTTCAATACAAACTTACCTTATTGTATGTGCATTTTGTATATTAATTTTAATACAAATTTAATTATTCTATGTGTATTTTTGTATATGTATTTTTAAAAAAAAAAATGCTTTATTTTATGGGTATTTTGCATCTTTATTTTCATACAAATTTAAATTATTTTATTGATATTCTGTGTACTTATTTTGATACGATTTTACATTATTCTATGTATAACAAAAATAAATACAGAAAACACAAAAATAGATATGCAAAATATATATAAACAATGTAAATTTGTTTCAAAATATATATACGAATACACATGAAATAAGGTAGATTTCTATAAAAATATATATACAAAATACACATAAAATTAAGTAAATACGTATAAAAAATGTATACAAAATACACATAAAATAATGTAAATTATTATCAAAATAAATAAACAAAATACCAATAAAAGAATGTATATTTGTATAAATATATCTATTTTCATACAAATTTAATTACATCTGTGTATTTTTGTATATAGTTTTATACAAATTTACGTTATTTTATGTGCATTTTGTATATTTATATTTATACAAATACACATTCTCTTATTGGTATTTTGTTTATTTATATTTATACGAATTTACATTATTTTATGTGTATTTTGTATACATTTTTGATTCGTATTTACTTAATTTTATTTGTATTTTGTATATATATATTTATAGAAATCTACGTTATTTTATGTGTATTCGTATATATATTTTGAAACAAATTTACATTGTTTTATATTTATTTTGCATATCTATTTCAATACAAATTTACCTTATTGTATGTGCATTTTGTATATTTATTTTAATACAAATTTAAATATTTTATGTGTATTTTGGTATATATAATTTTATAAAAAATGCGATATATTATAAGTATTTTGCATCTTAGTTTTCATACAAATGTACATTATTTTATTAATATTCTGTGTATATATTTTGATACGATTTTACATTATACTATTTGTGTTTTGTATATATTTTTTTATACATATTTTCATTATTTAATGTGTATTTTTATATATATTTTATACAAACTAACGTTATTTTAAGTGTATTTGTTTATATAATTTCATTCAAATTTACATTATTTTAAGTGTATTTTGTATATGTATTTAAATACAAATTTACCTAATTTTATGTGTATTTTGTATATTTATTTTCATACAAATTTAAATTATTTTTGTGTTTTTTTGTATATACATATAGAGTAAATTTCTATGAAAATATATATTCAAAATACATATAAAATTATGTAAATAAGTATAAAAATATATATATCAAATACACCTAAAAAAAAAAGAAAACTCGTATCAAAATAAATAAACAAAATTCCGATAAAAGAACGTATATTTGTAGGAAAATAAATATACAAAATACACATAAAAGTACGAAAATTTGAATAAAAATATATACACAAAACAAAAAAATAAATTTCAATTTGTATGAAAATAGATATACAAAATACACATATAATTAGTTAAATTTGAATTTAAATATATGTACAAAATACACTTAAAATAATGTAAATTTGTACGTTCTTTTATAGGAATTTTGTTTATTGATTTTGATTCGAATTTTCATTATTTTAGGTGCATTTCATATATATATATATATATATATATATATATATATATATATATATATATATATATATATATATATATATATATATATATATATATATATATATATATATATATATATATATATATATATATATATATATATATATATATATATATATATATATATATATATATATATATATATATATATATATATATATATATATATATATATATATATATATATATATATATATATATATATATATATATATATATATATATATATATATATATATATATATATTTTTAATATATATTTTCATATAAATTTACTCTATTTTATGTGTATTCGTATATATTTTTTGATTCAAATTTACATTATTTATGTGTATTTCGCATATCTATTTCAATACAAATTTTCTTTATTGTATGTGCCTTTTGTATATTTATTTTGATACAAATTTAATTATTTTATGTGTATTTTTGTATATATTTATTTTAAACAAATATGCGTTATTATATGGGTATTTTGCATCTTTATTTTCATAGAAATTTATATTATTTTATTGATAGTCTGTTTATTTATTTTGATACGATTTTACGTTATTCTGTGTATTTTGTATATATATTTTTAGACATATTTATATTATTTAATGTATATTTTGTACATATATTTTATGGAAATTTACGTTATCTTATGTGTATTTGTTTATATAGTTTCATACAAATTTACATTATTTTATGTGTTTTTTGTATATGTATTTCAATAAAAATTTGCCTAATTGCATGTGTTATTTGCATATCTATTTCAAACATATTTAAAATATTTTTGTGTATTTTTGTATATATTTTTATACAAATTTTTGTTATTTTTTTGTATTTTGTATATATATTTTCCTACAAATATACATTCTTTTAGAGGAAATTTTGTTTATTTATTTTGATACGAATTTACATTATTTTATGTGTATTTTGTATATATACTTTTCTATGTATTTACATTATTTAATGTGTATTTTGTATATATATTTTCATAAAAATTTTCGTTATTTTATTGTGTGTATTCGTATATATTTTGATACAAATTTACATTATTTTATGTGTTTTTTGCATATCTATTTCAATAAAAATCTACCTTATTGTATGTGTATTTTGTATATTTATTTTAATACAAATTTAATTATTTTATATGTATTTTTGTATATATATTTTTTTTAAATATGAGTTATTTTATGGGTATATTGCATCTTTAATTTTATAAATTTTTACATATATATATATATATATATTTACATTATTTAATGTGTATTTGTTTATATATTTTATACAAATTTACGTTATTATATGTGTATTTGAATATATATTTGATACAAATTTACATTATTTTATGTATTTTCTATATTTATTTCAATACAAATTTATTTTTATTTTATTTGTATTTTTCATATTTATTTTAATAAAAATTTACAAAATTTTATTTATATTATGTTTTTTTATTTTTATACTATTTTAAATTATTTTATTTGTATTTTTTATATATATTTTTTATATATTTATATATATATATATATATATATATATATATATATATATATATATATATATATATATATATATATATATATATATTTCATAGAAATTTACATTATTTTATGTATTTTGTATATATATATTTGATACTATTTTACATTATTATATTTGTATATTTATATATATATATTTTATATATATATATATATATATATATATATATATATATATATATATATATATATATATATATATATATATATATATATATATATATATATATATATATATATATATATATATATATATATATATATATATATATATATATATATATATATATATATATATATATATATATATATATATATATATATATATATATATACAAAGTATATATAAAATAATACAAATTTAACTATTCTATGTGTATTTTTGTATATGTATTTTCATAAAAAAATGCTTTATTTTATGAGTATTTTGCATCTTTATTTTCATACAAATTTACATTATTATATTGATATTCTGTGTATTTATTTTGATACGATTTTACATTATTCTATGTATATTTTGTATATATATTTCATACAAATGAACGTTATTTTATGTGAATTTGTTTTCATTTCATACAAATTTACATTATTTTATGTGTATTTTGTACATGTATTTAAATGCAAATTTAACTAATTATATGTGTATTATGTATATCTATTTTCATACAAATCGAAATTAATTTTGTGTATTTTAGCATATATTTTTATTCAAATTTTCGTAATTTTATGTGTATTTTGTATATTTATTTTCCTACAAATATATCTTCTTTTATCGAAATTTTGTTTATTTATTTTGATACGAATTTTCATTATTTTAGGTGTATTTGATATTTTTATACTTATTTACATAATTTTATATGTATTTTGAATATATATTTTCATTGAAATTTACTCTATTTTATGTGTATTCGTATATATATTTTGATACAAATTTACATTATTTATGTGTATTTCGCATATCTATTTCAATACAAATTTTCTTTATTGTATGTGCCTTTTGTATATTTATTTTGATACAAATTTAATTATTTTATGTGTATTTTTGTATATATATTTTTAAACAAATATGCGTTATTATATGGGTATTTTGCATCTTTATTTTCATACAAATTTACATTATTTTATTGATAGTCTGTTTATTTATTTTGATACGATTTTACGTTATTCTTTGTATTTTGTATACATATTTTTAGACATATTTACATTATTTAATGTATATTTTGTACATATATTTTATGGAAATTTACGTTATCTAATGTGTATTTGTTTATATAGTTTGATACAAATTTACATTATTTTATGTGTATTTTGTATATGTATTTCAATAAAAATTTGCCTAATTTCATGTGTATTTTGCATATCTATTTTCAAACAAAATAAAAAAAAAATTGTGTATTTTTGTATATATTTTTATACAAATTTTCGTTATTTTATTTGTATTTTGTATATATATTTTCCTACAAATATACATTCTTTTAGAGGAAATTTTGTTTATTTATTTTGATACGAATTTCCATTATTTTATGTGTATTTTGTATATATATTTTTCTATGTATTTACATTATTAAATGTGTATTTTGTATATATATTTTCATAAAAATTTACGTTATTTTATTGTGTGTATTCGTATATATTTTGATACAAATTTACTTTATTTTATGTGTTTTTTGCATATCTATTTCAATAAAAATCTACCTTATTGTATGTGTATTTTGTATATTTATTTTAATTCAAATTTAATTATTTTATGTGTATTTTTGTATATATATTTTTTTAAATATGAGTTATTTTATTTTAAATGTGTATTTTTACATATTTTTCATTACAAATTTACCTTATTTTATGATTATTTTTTATATTTATTTCATTCAATTTTAAATTATTTTATGTGTGTATTTGTATTTGTATTTACGTAATTTTATAAATTTTATTCAAATTTTAGTTATTTTATTTGTATTTTGTATATATATTTTCTACAAATATACATTCTTTTATTGGAATTTTGTGTATTTATTTTTTTACGAATTTACATTATTTTATGTGTATTTTGTATATATATTTTTCTACGTATTGAAATTATTTTATGTGTATTTTATATATACATTTTCATAAAAAATTACGTTATTTTATTGTGTGTATTCGTATATATTTTGATACAAATTTTATACAAATTCATGTTATTTTATGTGTGTTTGTATATATATTTTCATACAAATTTAAATTATTTTATGTGTATTTTTACATATATTTCATTACAAATTTACCTTATTTTATGTTTATTTTGAATATTTATTTTATTCAATTTTAAATTATTTAATGTGTATATTTTTATTTGTTTTTAGGTTATTTTTGTGTGTTTTCTATATATATTTAAATCCAAAACTATATTATTTTATTGGTATTTTCTTAATTTAACTCGATACGAGTTTAGATTATTTCATAGGTATTTTCTATACATATTTTTATACTTATTTACATTATCTAATGTGTGTTTTGTATATATTTTTTTTATGCAAATTAATTTTATGTGCATTTTTGTACATATATTATTATAGAAATTTGCGTTATTTTATGTGTATTTTGTATATGCTTTCTCATACAAATTTACATTATTTTATTGTTTTTTTTATTTATTTTGATACGAAATACATGATTATATGTGTATTTTTTACATATTTATTTATATTTATTTTCATTACTTAATGTGTATTTTGTTTATATATTTTTATACAAATTTACGTTATTATATGAGTATTTGTTAAAAATATTTCGATACAAATTTACTTTATGTATTTTGTATATATATTTCAACTCAAATTTAGCTTATTCTGTGTGTATTTTGTATATATATTTTCATACAAATTTAATTACTTCTGTGTATTTTTGTATATAGTTTTATATAAATTTACGTTATTTTATGTGCATTTTGTATATTTATATTTATACAAATACACATTCTTTTATTGGTATTTTGTTTACATTATTTTATGTGTATTTTCTATACATTTTTTATACGTATTTACTTAATTTTATGTGTATTTTGTATTTTTTATAGAAATCTACGTTATTTTATGTGTATTCGTATATATATTTTGAAACAAATTTACATTGTTTTATATGTTTTTTGCATATCTATAGAAATGCATATACAGTAAGGTAAATTTGTATTGAAAGAGATATTAAAAAATACATATAAAACAATGCAAATTTGTTTCAAAATATATATACGAATACACATGAAATAAAGTAGATTTCTATAGATATATATATACAAAATACATATGAAATTATGTAAATACGTATAAAAATATATATACAAAATACATATCAAATAATGTAAATTCGTGTCAAAATAAATAAACAAAATATCATGAAAAGAATGTGTATTTGTATGAAAATAGATAATAGATAATAAATTTGTATGAAATATATATGCAAGGTACACATTAAATAATGTAAATATGTATAAAAAAATATATACAAAAGACAAATAGAATAATGTAAAATAGTATCAAAATAAATACACAGAATATTAATAAAATATTGTAAATTAGGACGAAAATAAAGATGCAAAATACACATAAAACAACGCATTTTTTATGAAAATATATATACCAAAATACACATAAAATATTTAAATTTGTATTACAATAAATATACAAAATGCACATACAATAAGGTAAATTTGTATTGAAATAGATATGCAAAATACATATAAAACAGTGTAAATTTCTTTCAAAATATATATACGAATACACATAAAATAACGTAGATTTCTAAAAAAATATATATATACAAAATTCACATAAAATGAAGTAAATACTTATGAAAAAATGTATACAAAATACACAGAAAATAATGTAAATTCGCATCAAAATAAATATACAAAATACCAATAAAAGAATGTGTATTTGTATAAATATAAATATACAAAATACACATAAAATAACGTAAATTTATATAAAACTATATACAAAAATACACAGAAGTATTTTAATTTGTTTGAAAATAGATATACAAAATAATGTAAATTCGTTTCAAATTCAATAAACAAAATTCAGATAAAAGAACGTATATTTGTAGAAAAAATAAATATACAAAATACACATAAAATAACGAAAATTTTTATGAAAATACATAAAAAAATAAACAAAAATAATTTCAATTTGTATGAAAATAAATATACAAAATAAACATGTATTTTGTATATCTATTTTCACACAAATTAAATTACTTTTGTGTATTTTTGCATATAGTTTTATATAAATTTACGTTATTTTATTTGTATTTTGTATATTTATATTTATACAATACACATTCTTTTATTAGTATTTTGTTTATTTATTTTGATACGAGTTTACATTATTTTATGTGTATTTTGTATACCTTTTTTTATACGTATTTACTTCATTTTATGTGTATTTTGTATATTTATTTTCATAGAAATCTACGTTATTTTATGTGTATTCGTATATATATTTTGAAAAAAATTTACATGGTATTATATGTATTTTGCATATCTATTTTAATACAAATTTACCTTATTGGATGTGCATTTTGTATATTTATTTTAATACAAATTCAAATATTTTATGTATGTCTTGGTATATATATTTTTATAAAAAATGCGTTATTTTATGGGTATTTTGCATCTTAATTTTCATACAAATTTACATTATTTTATTAATATTCTGTGTATTTATTTTGATACGATTTTATATTATTTTATTTGTGTTTTGTATATATTTTTTTTTAATATATTTACATTATTTAATGTGTATTTTTTATATATATTTTATACAAATCTACGTTATTTTATGTGTATTTGTTTATATATTTTCATTCAAATTTACATTATTTTATGTGTATTTTGTAAATGTATTTCAATACAAATTTACCTAATTTTATGTGTATTTTATATATTTATTTTCATACAAATTAAAATTATTTTTGTATATTTTTGTATATAGTTTTATCATATATGTATATATATATATATATATATATATATATATATATATATATATATATATATATATATATATATATATATATATATATATATATATATATATATATATATATATATATATATATATATATATATATATATATATATATATATATATATACATTGATTTATGAGTATTCGTATATAGATTTTGAAATAAATTTACACTGTTTTATGTGTATTTTCCATATTTTTTCAATACAAATTTACCTTATTGTATATGCATTTTATATATTAATTTTAATACAAATTTGATTATGCTATGTGTATTTTGTATATATATTTTTATAAAAATATGCTTTATTTTATGGGTATTTTGCATTTTTATTTTCATACAAATATACATTATTTTATTTATATTCTGTTTATTTTTTTTAAACAGTTTTACATTATTCTACGTGTATTTTGTATATCTATTTTTATACGTATTTACTTAATTTTATTTGTATTTTGTATATATATTCCTATAGAAATCAACGTTATTTTATGTGTATTCGTATATATATTTTGAAACAAATTTACACTGTTTTATGTGTATTTTGCGTTTTTTTTTTCAGTACAAGTTTATCTTATTGTATGTGCATTTTGTATATTTATTTCAATACAAATTTAAATATTTTATGTGTATTTTGGTATATATATTTTTATAAGAAATGCGCTATTTTATGAGAATTTTGCATCTTTATTTTCATACAAATTTACATTATTTTATTAATATTCGGTGTATTTATTTTGATACGATTTCACATTATTCTATTTGTTTTTTGTATATATTTTTTTTATACATATTTACATTATTTAATGTGTATCTTGCATATATATTTCATACAAATTTATTATCTATTATTTATTTTCATACAAATACTCATTCTTTTCATGATATTTTGTTTATTTATTTTGACACGAATTTACCAAGATATGTATTTTGTATATATATTTTTATACGTATTTACATAATTTCATGTGTATTTTGTATATATATTTCTATAGAAATCTACGTTATTTTATGTGTAATCGTATATATATTTTTAAACAAATTTACTTTGTTTTATAATTATTTTTGAATATCTCTTTCATTACATATTTACTTTACTGTATTTGCATTTTGTATATTTATTTCAATACAAATTTAAATATTTTATGTGTATTTTGTTATATATTTTTATAAAAAAATGCGCTATTTAATGGGAATTTTGCATCTTTCTTTTCATACAAATTTACATTATTTTATTGATATTCTGTGTATTTATATTGATAGGATTTTACATTATTCTATTTCTTTTTTGTATATATTTTTTTATACACATTTACATTATTTAATGTGTATCTTGCATGTATATTTTATACAAATTTACGTTATTTTAAGTGTATTTGTTTATATATTTTCATTCAAATTTACATTATTTTATGTGTATTTTGTATATGTATTTCAATACAAATTTACCTAATTTTATGTGTATTTTGTATATTTCTTTTCATACAAATTTTAAATATTTTTGTGTATTTTTGTATATAGTTTTATACAAATTTAGGTTATTTTATGTACGCATTTACAATATTTAATGTGTGTTTTGAATATATATTTTTATGCAAATTTACTTTATTTTATGTGCATTTTTGTATATATATTTTTTTAGAGATTTGTGTTATTTTATGTGTATTTGTATATGTTTTCTCATACAAATTTACATTATTTTATTGCTATTTTGTTTATTTATTTTGATACGAATGAAAATAGATATACAAAATATACATAAAATAAACTAAATTTGTATTGAAATATATATATACAAAATACATAAAATAATGTAAATTTGTATCAAAATATATATTTGTTTTAAAATATAAAAAATACGCATTAAATAATGTAAATATGTATAAAAAAAATATATACAAAAACAAATAGAATAATGTAAAATCGTATCAAAATAAATACAAAGAATATTAATAAAACAATGTAAATTTATATGAAAATAAAGATGCAAAATACCCATTAAATAATGCATTTTTTATAAAAATATATATACCAAAATACACATAAAAAATGAATTTGTATTAAAATAAATATACAAAATACACATACAATAAGGTAAATCTGTATTGAAATAGATATGCAAAATACATATAAAAGAATGTAAATTTGTTTCAAAATATATATACGAATACACATAAAATAACGTAGATTTGTATAAAAATATATATAAAAAATACACATAAAATTAAGTAAATACGTATAAGAAAATGTATACAAAATACACATAAAATAATGTAAATCCGTATAAATGTAAATAAACAATATACCAATAAAAGAATGTGTATTTGTATAAATATAATTTTACAAAATACACATAAAATAACGTAAATTTGTATAAAACTATATACAAAAAATACACAGAAGTAATTAAATTCGTATGAAAATAGATATGCAAAATACAGATGAAATAAGCTAAATTTGAATTGAAATGTATATACAAAATACGTAAAATAATGTAAATTTGTATCAAAATATTTATAAAAATTCATATAATAACGTAAATTTGTTTAAAAATATATAAACAAAATACACATTAAGTAATGTAAATACGTATAAAAAATATGTACAAAATACACATATAATCATGTAATTCGTATCAAACTAAATAAACAAAATATCAATAAAATAATGTAAATTTGTATGAGAAAACATATACAAATACATATAAAATAACGCTAATTTCTATAAAAATATATGTCCAAAAATGAACATAAAATAAAGTAACTTTGGATAAAAATATATATACAAAACACACATTAAATAATGCAACTGCGTACGTAAAATAACCTAAATTTGTATAAAACTATATACAAATATACACAAAAATAATTTAAATTTGTCTGAAAAGAAATATACAAAATACACATAAAATTAGGTTAATTTGTATTGAAATACATATACAAAATACACATAAAATAATGTAAATTTGAAAGAAAATATATAAACAAATACACATATAATAACGTAAATTTGTATGAAATATATATTCAAAATGCACATTAAATAATGTATATATGGAAAAAAAGATATATACAAAACACAAATAGAATAATGTAAAATCGTATCAAAATATATACACAGAATATTAATAAAATAATGTAAATTTGTATGAAAATTAAGATGCAAAATACCTATAAAACAACGCATTTTTTTATAAAACTATTGATACCAAAATACACATAAAATATTTGAACTTGTATTAAAATAAATATACAAAATGCACATACAATAAGGTAAATTTGTATTGAAATAGATATGCAAAATACATATAAAATAATGAAAATTTGTTTCAAAATATATATACGAATACACATAAAATAACGTAGATTTCTATAAAAATAGATATACAAAATACACATAACATTAAGTAAATACGAATAAAAAAATGTATACAAAATACACATAAAATAATGTAAATCCGTATAAATGTAAATAAACAATATACCAATAAAAGAATGTGTATTTGTATAAATATAAATATACAAAATGCACATAAAATAACGTAAATTTATATAAAACTGTATACATAAAATAACGCAAATTTTTATAAAAATATATGTACAAAAATGAACATTAAATAAATTTGCATAAAAATATATATACAAAACACACATTAGATAATGTAAATGAGTATAAAAATATGTATACAAAATACCTATGAAATAATCTAAATTCGTATCGAATTAAATTAAGAAATACCAATAAAATAATGTAATTTTGGATGAAAATACATATACAAAATACACATAAAATAACCTAAATACAAATACAAATATACACATAAAATAATTTAAAATTGAATGAAATAAATATACAAAATAAACATAAAATAAGGTAAATTTGTAATTAAATATATGAAAAAATACACATAAAATAATATAAATTTGTATGAAAATATATATACAAATACACATTGAATAACATGAATTTGT
This sequence comes from Eriocheir sinensis, assembly GCF_024679095.1. Lineage (NCBI taxonomy): Eukaryota > Metazoa > Arthropoda > Malacostraca > Decapoda > Varunidae > Eriocheir > Eriocheir sinensis. Next base: position 540,759 of record NW_026111050.1, on the reverse strand, counting down.
ATAAAATTTGTATCAAAATATATTCTTATATACACAATAAAATAACTTAATTTTTTTATGAAAATGTATATACAAAATACACATAAAATAGTTTAAATACGTAGAAAAATATATATACAAAAAACACATAAAATAATGTAAATATGTATGAAAATATATAAACAAATACACATAAAATAATGTAAATTTGGATAAAATATATATACAAAATGAACATTAAATAATGTAAATATGTATAAAAAAAAATATATACAAAAAACACATAGAATAATGTTAAATCGTATCAAAATAAATAAAGAGAATATCAATAAAATAATGTAAATTTGTATGAAAATAAAGATGCAAAATATCCATATAATAACGCATATTTGCATAAAAATATATATACAAAAATACATATAAAATAATTAAATTTGTATTAAAATAAATATACAAAATGCACGTACAATAAAGTAAATTTGTATTGAAATATATATGCAAAATACACATTAATAATGTAAATATGTATCAAAATATATATACGAATACTCATAAAATAGAGTAAATTTCTATGAAAATATACATACAAAATAGATCTACAAAATACACATATAACTAGTTAAATTTGTATTTAAATACATGTACAAAAAACACATAAAATAATGTAGATTTGTATGAAATGAAAACGAACACATTTTATATAAAATATATATACAAAATACACATAGAATAATGTAAAATCATATCAAAATAAATACACAGAATATCAATAAAATAATGTAAATATGTATGAAAATAAAGATGCAAAATACCCATAAAAAAAAGCATATTTAAAAAAAAATACATATACAAAAATACACATAGATTAATCAAATTTGTATTAAAATGAATATACAAAATGCACATACAATAAGGTAAATTTGTATTGAAAAAATATGCAAAATACACACAAAAATGTAAATTTGTTTCAAAATATATATACGAATACATATGAAATAACGCAGTTTTCTATAGAAATATATATACAAAATACACTTGAAATAATGTAAATACGTATAAAAATATATATCCAAAATACACATTAAATCATGTTAATTCGTGTCAAAATAAATAAACAAAATATCTTGAAAAGAATGTGTATTTGTATGAAAATAGATATACAAAATAAACATAAAATAACCTAAATTTGTATAAAACTATATACAAAAATACACAAAAATAATTTAAACTTTTATGAAAATAAATATACAAAAAAACATATAAAATTAGGTAAATTTGTGTTGAAATACATATACAAAATACATATAAAATAATGTAAATTTGAGTGAAAATATATAAACATATAGACTTAAAATAACGTAAATTTGTATCAAATATATATACAAAAAACACATTAAATAATGTAATTATGTATAAAAAATATATATACAAAACACAAATAAAATAATGTAAAATCGTATCAAAATAAATACAGAAAATATTAATAAAATAATGTAAATTTGTATGAAAATTAAGATGCAAAATACCCATAAAATAACGCATTTTTTTATAAACATATATATACGAAAAAACATAAAATATTTGATTTTGTATTAAAATAAATAGATATACAAAATACACATAAAATAAGCTAAATTTGAATTGAAATATATATACAAAATACATAAAATAATGTAAATTTTTATCAAAATACTTATACAAATACACATATAATAACGTAAATTTGTATAAAAATATATAAACAAAATACACATTAAATAATGTAAATACATATAAAAAAAATGTACAAAATACACAAATAATCATGTAATTCGTATCAAAATAAATAGACAAAATACCAATAAAATAATTTAAATTTCTATGAGAAAACATATACAAAATACACATAAATAACGCAAATATCAATAAAAATATATATAATATAATATATTTTTATACATATTTAAAATATTAAATGTATATTTTGTATATATATTTTATCCAAATTTACGTTATTTTATATGTATTTGTTTATATATTTTCATACAAATTTACATTATTTTATGTGAGTTTTGTATATGTATTTCAATACAAATTTGCCTAACTTTATGTGTATTTTGCATATCTATTTTCAAACAAATTTAAATTATTTTTGTGTATTTTTGTATATATTTTTATTCAAATTTTAGTTATTTTATTTGTTTTTTGTATATATATTTTCCTACAAATATACATTCTTTTATTGGAATTTTGTGTATTTAATTTTTTACGAATTTACATTATTTTATGTGTATTTTGTATATATATTTTTCTACGTATTTATATTATTTTATGTGTATTTTATATATACATTTTCATAAAAATTTACGTTATTTTATTGTGTGTATTCGTATATATTTTGAAACAGATTTTATACAAATTCATATACAAAATACACATAAAAGAACGTATATTTGTAGGAAAATAAATATACAAAATACACATAAAATTACGAAAATTTGAATAAAAATATATACAAAAAAAAACAAAAAAATAAATTTCAATTTGTATGAAAATAGATATACAAAATACACATATAATTAGTTTCATACAAATTTTTATTATTTTATGTGTATTCTTACTTATATTTTATTACAAATTTACCTTATTTTATGTTTATTTTGTATATTTATTTAATTCAATTTTAAATTATTTAATGAGTATATTTGTATTTGTATTTAGGTTATTTTATGTGTTTTCTATATATATTTTCATCCAAAATTACATTATTTTATTGTTATTTTCTTAATTTAACTCGATACGAATTTAGATTATTTCATAGGTATTTTGTATACAATTTTTTATACTCATTTACATTATCTAATGTGTGTTTTGTATATATTTTTCTATGCAAACTAGTTTTATGTGCATTTTTGTACATATATTTTTATAGAAACTTATAACGTTATTTTATGTGTATTTTGTATATGTTTTCTCATACAAATTTACATTATTTAATTAGTTTTTTGTTTATTTATTTTGATACGAATGACTTGATTATTTATGTATTTTGTAAATATTTTTTTTATACGTATTTACATTACTTAATGTGTATTTTGTTTATATATTTTTTTACAAATTTACGTTATTATATGTGTATTTGTTAAAAATATTTTGAAACGAATTTACTTTATTTCATGTATTTTGTATATATATTTCAATTCAAATTTAGCTTATTTTGTGTGTATTTTGTATATCTATTTTCATAAAAATTTAATTACTTCGGTGTATTTTTGTATATAGTTTTATACAAATTTACGTTATTTTATGTGCATTTTGTATATTTATATTTATACAAATACACACTCTCTTATTGGTATTTTGTTTATTTATATTTATACGAAATTACAATATTTTATGTGTATTTTGTATACATTTTTGATTCGTTTTTACTTAATTTTATTTGTATTTTGTATATATATATTTATAGAAATCTACGTTATTTTATGGGTATTCGTATATATATTTTGAAACAAATTTACATTGTTTTATATGTATTTTGCATATCTATTTCAATACATATTTACCTTATTGTATGTGCATTTTGTTTATTTATTTTAATACAAGTTCAAATATTTTGTGTATTTTGGTATATATAATTTTATAAAAAATGTGTTATTTTATAGGTATTTTGCATCTTAGTTTTCATACAAATGTACATTATTTTACTAATATTCTGTGTATATATTTTGATACGATTTTATATTATACTATTTGTGTTTTGTATATAATTTTTTATACATATTTCTATTATTTAATGTGTTTTTTTTATATATATTTTATACAAATTAACGTTATTTTAAGTGTGTTTGTTTATATAATTTCATTCAAATTTACATTATTTTAAGTGTATTTTGTATATGTATTTCAATACAAATTTACCTAATTTTATGTGTATTTTGTATATTTATTTTCTTACAAATTTAAATTATTTTTGTTTTTTTTTGTATAAACATATAGAGTAAATTTCTATGAAAATATATATTCAAAATACATATAAAATTATGTAAATAAGTATAAAAATATATATATCAAATACACCTAAAAAAATGAAAATTCGTATCAAAATAAATAAACAAAATTCCGATAAAAGAACGTATATTTGTAGGAAAATAAATATACAAAATACACATAAAATTACGAAAATTTGAATAAAAATATATACAAATAAATTTCAATTTGTATGAAAATAGATATACAAAATACACATATAATTAGTTAAATTTGTATTTAAATACATGTACAAAATACACATAAAATAATGCAAATTTGTATGAAATGAAAACAAATTCACATAAAATAACGTACATTTGTATAAAATAGATATACAAAATATGCATAAAATAATGTAAAATCGTATCAAAATAAATACACAGAATATCAATAAAATAATGTAATTTTGTATGAAAATAAAGATGCTAAATACCCATAAAATAAAGCATATTTTTTTAAAAATACATATACAAAAATACACATAGAATAATTAAATTAAAAATTACAATTAATATACAAAATGCACGTACAATAAGATAAATTTGTGTTGAAAAAATATACAAAATGCACATAAAAGTGTAAATTTGTTTAAAAATCTATATACGAATACACATAAAATAACGTAGATTTCTATAGAAATATATATACAAAATACACATGAAATGACGTAAATACGTATAAAAAAATATATATACAAAATACACAATAAATAATTTAAATTCTCGTCAAAATAAATAAACAAAATATCAATAAAAGAATGTGTATTTCTATGAAAATAGATATACAAAATACTCATAAAATAACCTAAGTTTGTATAAAACTATATACGAAAATACACAAAAATAATTTAAATTTGTATGAAAATAAATATACAAAATACACATAATATTAGGTAAATATATAAATATAAACACTTAAAATAACGTAAATTTGTATCAAATATATATACAAAATACACATTAAATAATGTAAATATGTATAAAAAAAATATATACAAAACACAAATAGAATAATGTAAAATCGTATCAAAAATAAATACACAGAATATTAATAAAATAATGTAAATTTGTATGAAAATAAAGATGCAAAATAGCCATAAAATAACGCATTTTTTATAAAAATATATATACCAAAATACACATAAAATATTAAAATTTGTATTAAAATAAATATAAAAAATGCAGATACTATAAGGTAAATTTGTATTGAAATAGATATGCAAAATACATATAAAACAATGTAAATTTGTTTCAAAATATATATACGAATACACATAAAATAAGGTAGATTTCTATAAAAATATATACAAAATACACATAAAATGAAGTAAATACGTATAAAAAAATGAATACAAAATACACATAAAAATCGTATCAAAATAAATAAACAAAATACCAGTAAAAGAATGTGTATTTGTATAAATATAAATATACAAAATACACATAAAATATCGTAAATTTGAATAAAACTATATACAAAAATACACAAAAATAGTTAAATTTGTATGAAAATAAATATACAAAATACAGCTTAAATAAGCTAAATTTGAATTGAAATGTACATACAAAATACATAAAATAATGTAAATCTGTATCAAAATATTTATACAAATACATATAATTACGTAGATTTGTTTAAAAATGTATAAACAAAATACACATTAAGTAATGTAAATACGTATAAAAAATATGTACAAAATAGCAATAAAATAATGTAAAATTGTATGAGAAAACATATACAAATAACGCAAATTTCTAAAAAATATATGTACAAAAATGCACATAAAATAAAGTAAATTTGCATTAAAATATATATACAAAACACACACTAAATAATGTAAATGCGTACATAAAATAACCTAAATTTGTAAAAAACTATATACAAAAATACACAAAAATAATTTAAGTTTGTTTGAAAAGAAATATACAAAGTACACATAAAATTAGGTAAATTTGTATTGAAATACATATACAAAATACACATCAAATAATGTAAATTTGAATGAAAATATATAAACAAATACACCTAAAATAACGTAACTATTTGGGTTTTGTATATATTTTTTTTATACATATTTACATTAATTAATGTGTTTTTTGTATATATATTTTTTACAAATTTACGTTATCTTAAGTGTATTTGTTGATATATTTTCATTCAAATTTACATTATTTTATGTGTATTTTGTGAATGTATTTCAATACAAATTTACCTAATTTTTTGTGTATTTTGTATACTTATTTTCAAACAAATTTAAAGTATTTTTGTGTATTTTTGTATATAGTTTTATACAAATTTACGTTATTTTATGTGTATTTTGTATATCTATTTTCATACAAATACAAATTCTTTTATTGATATTTTGTTTATTTATTTTGACACGAATTTACATTATATAATGTCTATTTTGTATATATATTTTTATACGTATTTACAGCATCTCAAGTGTATTTTGTATATATATTTCTATAGAAATCTGCGTTATTTTATGTGTATTCGTATATATATTTTGAAACAAATTTACATTGTTTTATGTGTATTTTGCATATTTTTTTTAATAAAAATTTACCTTATTGTCTGTGCATTTTGTATATTAATTTTACTACAAATTTAATTATTGAATGTGTATTTATGTATATGTATTTTTATAAAAATATGCTTTATTTTATTGGTATTTTGCAACTTTATTTTCATACAAATTTACATTATTTTATTGATATTTTGTGTAATTTTTTTATACGATTTTACATTATTCTCTATGTGTATTTTGCAAATATATTTAATACAAATGTACGTTATTTTATGTGTATTTGTTTTCCTTTCATACAAATTTTCATTATTTAATGTGTATTTTGTACATGTACAAATTTGTACAAATTTAACTAATTATATGTGTATTTTGTATATCAATTTTCATAAGAATTGAAATTATTTTAGTTTTTTTTGTATATATTTTTATACAAATTTTCGTTATTTTATGTGTATTTTGTATATCTATTTTCCTACAAATATACGTTCTTTTATCGGAATTTTGTTTGTTTATTTTGATACGAATTTACATTGTTTTAGGTGTATTTGGTATACATTCGGCGCGTGATGGACGACGCGGGTTCGAATCCTCACGCTACCACTCGGATTTTTCAGTCACCGCCGAGTGGCTTAAAACTACCCACATGCTGTCCTGAAGACCACCCATCAACCCGGACTCTAGAGGAAGCCGTCCAAGCGAATCAAGAACGAGTTCCAGGGGGCAGCATGAGCCAATGCAAGATGGCGCCACAATAAACACTCGCCTGCGCCAGAACGGGCTGGGCCGACCATCAGGCCCCACCTGGAAGAAGCCTTGGGCCGACCATCAGGCCCCACCGGGAAGATGCCTACCGGCGCGACAGGCAACAACGTAAAAAAAAAATATATATATATATATATATATATATATATATATATATATATATATATATATATATATATATATATATATATATATATATATAGATATAGATATATATATATATATATATATATATATATATATATATATATATATATATATATATATATATATATATATATATATATATATATATATATATATATATATATATATATATATATATATATATATATATATATTTTATACTATTTACATCATTTTATATGTATTTTGTATGTATATTTTCATAGAAATTTACTCTATTTTATGTGTATTCGTATATATATTTTGATACAAATTTACATTATTGATGTGTATTTTGCATATGTATTTCAATACAAATTTACTTTATTGTATATGCATTTTGTATATTTATTTCAATACAAATTTAATTATTTCATATGTATTTTTGTATATATATTTTTATGCATATATGCGTTATTATATGGGTATTTTGCATCTTTATTTTCATACAAATTTAAATTATTTTATTGATATTCTGTTTATTTATTTTGATACGATTTAACATTATTCTATGTGTATTTTGTATATATATTTTTATACATATTTACATTATTTAATGTATATTTTTTATATATATTTTATCCAAATTTACGTTATTTTATGTGTATTTGTTTATATATTTTCATACAAGTTTACATTATTTTATGTGTATTTTGTATATGTATTTCAATACAAATTTGCCTAACTTGATGTGTATTTTGCATATCTATTTTCAAACAAATTTAAATTCTTTTTGTGTATTTTTGTATTTATTTTTATACAAATTTTAGTTATTTTATTTGTATGTTGTATATATATTTTCCTACAAATATACAATCTTTTATTATAATTTTGTTTATTTATTTTGATACGAGTTTACATTATTTTATGTGTATTTTGTATATATATTTTTCTACGTATTTACATTATTTTATGTGGATTTTGTATATATATTTTAATAAAAATTTACACTATTTTATTGTGTGTATTCCTATTTATTTTGATACAAATTTTATACAAATTCATGTTATTTTATGTGTATTTTTATATATATTTTCATACAAATTTATATTATTTTACGTGTATTTTTACATATTTTTCATTACAAATTTAACTTTAATTTATTTTGTATATTTATTTCATTCAATTTTAAATTATTTTATGTGAATATCTGTATTTGTATTTACGTAATTTTATGTGTATTTTCTATATATATTTTCATCCAAAATTACATTATTTTATTGGTGTTTTCTTTATTTAACTCGATACGAATTTAGATTTTTTCATAGGTATTTTGTATACATATGTTTATACTCATTTACATTATGTAATGTGTGTTTTGTATATATTTTTTAATGCAAATTTATTTTATGTGCATTTTTGTACATATATTTTTATAGAAATTTATTTATTTTATGTGTATTTTGTATATGTTTTCTCATAAAAATTTACATTATTTTATTGGTATTTTGTTTATTTATTTTGATAGGAATTACATGATTATATGTGTATTTTGTATATATTTTTTATACGTAATTACATTATTTAATGTGTATTTTGTTTAAATATTTTTATATAAAATTTACGTAATTATATGTGTATTTGTAAAAATATTTTGATACAAATTTACTTTATTTTATGTATTTTGTACATATATTTCAATTCAAATTAAGCTTATTTTGTGTGTATTTTGTATATCTATTTTCAAACAAATTTAATTACTTTTGTGTATCTGTGTGTATTGTTTTATATAAATTTACCTTATTTTATGTGCATTTTGTATATTTATAAATTCGTATCAAAATAAATATACAAAAGGCACATACAATAAAGAAAATTTGTATTGAAATAGATATGCGAAATACACATAAATAATTTAAATTTGTATCAAAATATATATACGAATACACATAAAATAGAGTAATTTTCTATGAAAATATATATTAAAAATATATATAAAATTATGTAAATAAGTATAAATAAATATATATATATATATATATATATATATATATATATATATATATATATATATATATATATATATATATATATATATATATATATATATATATATATATATATATATATATATATATATATATATATATATATATATATATATATATATATATATATATATATATATATATATATATATATCAAATACACCTAAAATAATTTAAATTCGTATCAAAATCAATAAATAAAATTCCGATAAAAGAACGTACAAATTTACATTATTTTATGTGTATTTTGTACATGTATTTAAATACAAATTTAACTAATTATATGTGTATTTTGTATATCTATTTTCATACAAACTGAAATTTATTTTTTTGTTTTTTGTATATATTTTTATTCAAATTTTCGTAATTTTATGTGTATTTTGTATATTTATTTTCCTACAAATATACGTTCTTTTATCGGAATATTGTTTATTTATTTTGATTCGAATTTTCATTTTTTTAGGTGTATTTGATATATATATTTTTATACTTATTTACATAATTTTATATGTATTTTGAATGTATATTTTCATAGAAATTTACTCTATATGTATATACAAAAAACACAAAAATAATTTAAATTTGTATGAAAATAAATATACAAAATACACATAAAATTAGGTAAATTTGTATTTAAATACATATACAAAATACACTTAAAATAATGTAAATTTGAATGAAATTATATAAACAAATACACTTAAAATAACGTTAATTTGTATAAAATATCTATAAAAAAACACATTAAATAATGAGAATATGTATAAGAAATATATACAAAACACAAATAGTATAATATAAAATCGTATCAAAATATATAAACAGAATATTAATAAAATAATGTACATTTGTATGAAAACTAAGATGCAAAATACCTATAAAATAATGCATTTTTTATAAAATTATAGATACCAAAATACACATAAAATATTTGAATTTGTATTAAAATAAATATACAAAATGCACATACAATAAGGTAAATTTGTATTGAAATAGATATGCAAAATACATATAAAACAATGTAAATTTGTTTCAAAATATATATACGAATACACATAAAATAACGTAGAATTATATATATATATATATATATATATATATATATATATATATATATATATATATATATATATATATATATATATATATATATATATATATATATATCTATATATAGATATATATATATATATATATATATATATATATATATATATATACAAAATACAAATAAAATTAAGTAAATACCAATCAAAAATGTATACAAAATACACATAAAATAATGTAAATTCGTATAAATAAAAATAAACAAAATACCAATAAGAGAATGTGTATTTGTATAAATATAAATATACAAAATGCACATAAAATAACGTAAATTTGTATAAAACTATATACAAAAATACACAGAAGTAATTAAATTTGTATGAAAATAGATATATTTATACAAATACACATTCTTTTATTGGTATTTTGTTTATTTATTTTGATACTAATTTACACTACTTTATGTGTATTTTGTATACATTTTTTATACGTATTTACTTAATTTTATATGTATTTTGTATATATATTGTTATAGACATCTACCTCATTTCATGTGTATTCGTGTATATATTTTGAAACAACTTTACATTGTTTATATGTATTTTGCATATCTATTTTTGTGTATACTGCATTTATTTTTGTTATACATAGAATAATGTAGAATCGTATCAAAATAAGTACAAAGAATATCAATAAAATAATTTAAATTTGTATGAAAATAAAGATGCAAAATACCCATAAAATAAAGCTTTTTTTTTAAATACATATACAAAAATACACATAGAATAATTAAATTTGTATTAAAATTAATATACAAAATGCACATACAATAAGGTTCTATTTTTATACGTATATGTGTATTTTGTATATATATATATATATATATATATATATATATATATATATATATATCTATATCTATATATATATATATATATATATATATATATATATATATATATATATATATATTTATACAAATACACATTCTTTTATTGGTATTTTGTTTATTTATTTTGATACTAATTTACATTATTTTATGTGTATTTTGTATAAATTTTTTATACGTATTTACTTAATTTTATGTGAATTTTGTATATATATTTTTAGAGAAATCTACCTTATTTCATGTGTATTCGTATATATATTTTGAAACAAATTTACATTGTTTATATGTATTTTGCATATCTATTTTTGTGTATTCTGTATTTATTTTTGTTACACATAGAATAATGTAAAATCGTATGAAAATAAGTACACAGAATATCAATAAAATAATTTAAATTTGTATGAAAATAAAGATGCAAAATATCCATTAAATAAAGCATTTTTTTTTTAAATACATATACAAAAATACACATAGAATAATTAAATTTGTATTAAAACTAATATACAAAATGCACATACAATAAGGTATGTTTGTATTAAAAAAAAAAAACGCAAAAATACACATAAAACAGTGTAAATTTGTTTCAAAATATATATACGAATACACATAAAATAACGTTGATTTCTAGAGGAATATATATACAAAATACACATTAAATACTGTAAATTCGCGTCAAAATAAATAAACAAAATATCAATAAAAGAATGTGTATTTGTATGAAAATAGATATACAAAATACACATAAAATAACCTAAATTTGTATCAAACTATATACAAAAATACACAAAAATATTTTAAATTTGTATGAAAATAAATATACAAAATACACATAAAATTAGGTAAATTTGTATTGAAATACATATACAAAATACACATAAAATAATGTAAATTTAAATGAAAAGACATAAACAAATACACTTAAAATAACGTAAATTTGTATAAAAAAATATATACAAAACACAAATAGAATAATGTAAAATCGTATCAAAATAAATAAACAGAATATTAATAAAAATAATATAAATTTGTATGAAAATAAAGAGGCAAAATACCCATAAAATAACGCATTTTTTTATTTAGAAAAATATATACCAAAATACACATAAAAAAATTAAATTTGAATTAAAATAAATATATTAAAAACACATACAATAAGGTAAATTTCTATTGAAATAGATATGCAAAATACATATAAAACAATGTAAATTTATTTGGAAATATATATACGAATACACATAAAATAACGTAGATTTCTATAAAAATATATATACAAAATAAACATAAAATGAAGTAAATACGTATAAAAAAAATGTATACAAAATACACATAAAATAATGTAAATTCGTCTCAAAATAAATATACAAAATACCAATAAAAGAATGTGTATTTGTATCAGTATAAATATACAAAATACACATAAAATAACGTAAATTTATATAAAACTATATACAAAAATACTCAGAAGTATTTTAATTTGTATGAAAATAGATATACAAAATAAGGTAAATTCGTTTCAAATTCAATAAACAAAATTCAGATAAAAGAACGTATATTTGTAGAAAAATTATATATACAAAATACGCATAAAATAACGAAAATTTGTTTGAAAATATATAAAAAAATAAACAAAAATAATTTCAATTTGTATGAAAATATATATACAAAATACACATGTATTTTGTATATGTATTTTCACACAAATTTAGTTACTTTTTTGTATTTTTGCATATAGTTTTATATAAATTTTCGTTATTTTATTTGTATTTTGTATATTTATATTTATACTATACACATTCTTTTATTAGTATTTTGTTTATTTATTTTGATACGAGTTTACATTATTTTATGTGTATTTTGTATACCTTTTTTTATACGTATTTACTTCATTTTATGTGTATTTTGTATATTTATTTTCATAGAAATCTACGTTATTTTATGTGTATTCATATATATTTTGAAAATAATTTACATGGTTTTATATGTATTTTGCATATCTATTTCAATACAAATTTACCTTATTGTATGTGCATTTTGTATATATATTTTAATACAAATTCAAATATTTTATGTGTGTCTTGGTATAAATATTTTTATAAAAAATGCGTTATTTTATGGGTATTTTGCATCTTAATTTTCATAGAAATTTACATTATTTTATTAATATTTTGTGTATTTATTTTCATACGATTTTATATTATTCTATTTGTGTTTTGTATATATATTTTTTTTATACATATTTACATTATTTTATGTGTATTTTGTATATGTATTTCAAAACAAATTTACCTAATTTTATGTGTATTTTGTATATTTATTTTCATACAAATTAAAATTATTTTTGTGTATTTTTTTATATATTTTTATACAAATTTAGGTGATTTTATGTGTATATTGTATATCTATTTTCATACAAATACACATTCTTTTATTGATATTTATTATTATATATTTATATATATATATATATATATATATATATATATATATATATATATATATATATATATATATATATATATATATATATATATATATATATATATATATATATATATATATATATATATATATATATATTTATATATATATATTTTTTTATACGTGTTTACATCATTTGATGTGTATTTTGTATATATATTTCTATAGAAATCTACGTTGATTTATGAATATTCGTATATAGATTTTGAAATAAATTTACACTGTTTTATGTGTATTTTGCATATTTTTCTAATACAAATTTACCTTATTGTATATGCATTTTGTATATTAATTTTAATACAAATTTAATTATGCTATGTGTATTTTTGTATATGTATTTTTATAAAAATATGGGTATTTTGCATTTTTATTTTCATACAAATTTACATTATTTTATTTATATTCTGTTAATTTTTTTTAAACAATTTTACATTATTCTATGTGTATTTTGAATATCTATTTTTATAGGTATTTACTTAATTTTATGTGTATTTTGTATATATATTTTTATAGAAATCTACGTTATTTTATGTGTATTCGTATATATATTTTGAAACAAATTTACATTGTTTTATGTGTATTTTTGCATATCTCTTTCAATACAAGTTTACCTTATTGTATGTGCATTTTCTATATTTATTTCAATACAAATTTAAATATTTTATGTGTATTTTGGTATATATATTTTTATAAGAAATGTGCTATTTGATGGGAATTTTGCATCTTTATTTTTATACAAATTTACATTATTTTATTAATATTCGGTGTATTTATTTTGATACGATTTCACATTATTCTATTTGTTTTTTGTATATATATTTTTTATACATATTTACATTATTTAATGTGTATCTTGCATATATATTTCATACAAATTTATTATCTATTATTTATTATCATACAAATACACATTCTTTTCATGATATTTTATTTATTTATTTTGACACGAATTTACCTAGATATTTATTTTGTATATATATTTTTATACATATTTACATAATTTCATGTGTATTTTGTATATATATTTCTATAGAAATCTACGTTATTTTATGTGTATTCGTATATATATTTTGAAACAAATTTACTTTGTTTTATATGTATTTTTGAATATCTCTTTCAATACATATTTACCTTACTGTATATGCATTTTGTATATTTATTTCAATACATATTTAAATATTTTATGTGTATTTTGGTATATATATTTTTATAAAAATGCGCTATTTTATGGGAATTTTGCATCTTTCTTTTCATACAAATTTACATTATTTTATTGATATTCTGTGTATTTATATTAATAGGATTTTACATTATTCTATTTGTGTTTTGTATATATTTTTTTATATATATTTACATTATTTAATGTGTATTTTGAATATATATTTCATACAAATTTACGTTATTATATGTGTATTTGTTTATATATTTTCTTTGTGTAGTTTGTATATGTATTTCAATACAAATATACATAATTTTATGTGTATTTTGTATATTTCTTTTCATACAAATTTAAATTATTTTTGTGTATTTTTGTATATAGTTTTATACAAATTTAGGTTATTTTATGTACGCATTTACATTATTTAATGTGTGTTTTGTATATATATTTTTATGCAAAGTTACTTTATTTTACGTTCATTTTTGGACATATATTTTTATAGAAATTAGCGTTATTTTATATGTATTTGTATATGTTTTCTCATACAAATTTACATTATTTTATTGACATTTTGTTTATTTAGTTTGATACGAGTTACATGATTATATGTGTATTTTGTACATATTTTTTATACGTATTTATATTACTTAATCTGTATTTTGTTTATATATTTTTAAACAAATTTACGTTATTATATGTATTTTTATTAATATTTTGATACAAATTTACATTATCTTATGTATTTTGTATATACATTTCAATTCAAATTTAGCTTATTTTATCTGTATTTTCTATATCTATTTTATACGAATTTAATTACTTCTGTGTATTTTTGTATATAGTTTTATACAAATTTACGTTATTTTATGTGTATTTTGTATATTTATATTTATACAAATACACATTCTTTTATTGGTATTTTGTTTATTTATTTTGATACGAATTTACATTATTTTATGTGTATTTTGTATACATTTTCTTATACGTATTTACTTTATTTTATGTGTATTTTGTATATATATTTTTATACAAATCTACGTTATTTTATGTGTATTCGTATATATATTTTGAAACAAATATACATTGTTTTATATGTATTTTGCATATCTATTTCAATACAGATTTACCTTATTGTATGTGTATTTTGTATATTTATTTTAATACAAATTCATATATTCATGTGTATTTTGGTATATATATTTTTATAAAAAATGCGTTATTTAATGGGTATTTTGCATCTTTATTTTCACACAAATCTACATTGTTTTATTAATATTCTGGTATTTATTTTGATACGATTTTACATTATTCTATTTGTGTTTTGTATATATTTTTTTATACATATTTACATTATTTAATGTGTATTTTGTATATTTTAAAACAAATCTACGTTATTTTATGCGCATCTGTTAAAATATTTTGATAAAATATACATTATTTTCTGTATTTTGTATATATAATTAAATACAAATTTAGTTTATTTTATGTATATTTTGTATATCTATTTTCATTCGTACCAAAATAAATAAACAAAATAGCAATAAAATAATATAAATTTGTATGAGAAAACATATACAAATACACATAAAATAATGCCAATTTCTAAAAAAATATATGTGCAAAAATGCACATAAAATAAAGTAAATTTGCATAAAAATAAATATACAAAACACACATTAAATAATGTAAATGCGTACATAAAATAACCCAAATTTGTATAAAACTATATACAAAAATACGCAAAAATATTTAAAATTTGTATGAAAAGAAATATACAAAATACACATAAAATTAGGTAAATTTGTATTGAAATACATATACAAAATACACATAAAATAATGTAAATTTGAGTGAAAATATATAAACAAATACACTTAAAATAACGTAAAAGTGTATAAAATATATATGCAAGATACACATTAAGTAATGTAAATGAGTATAAAAAAATATATACAAAAAAGAAATAGAATAATGTAAAATCCTATCAATATAAATACACAGAATATCAATAAAATAATGTAAATTTGTATGAAAAGAAAGATGCAAAATTCCCATAAAATAGCGCATTTTTTATAAAAATATATATTCCAAAATACACATAAAATATTTAAATTTGTATTGAAATAAATATACAAAATGCATATACAGTAAGGTAAATATGTATTGAAAGAGATATTAAAAAATACATATAAAACAAAGTAAATTTGTTTCAAAATATATATACGAATACACATAAAATAACGTAGATTTCTATAAAAATATATATACAAAATACACATGAAATTATGTAGATACGTATAAAAATATATATACAAAATACATATCTAGGTAAATTCGTATCAAAATAAATAAACAAAATATCATGAAAAGAATGTGTATTTGTATGAAAATAAATAAAAGATAATAAATTTGCTTGAAATATATATGCAAGATACACATTAAATAATGTAAATATGTATAAAAAAATATATACAAAAAACAAATAGAATAATGTGAAATCGTATCAAAATAAATACACCGAATATTAATAAAATAATGTAAATTTGTATGAAAATAAAGATGCAAACTTCCCATCAAATAGCGCACTTCTTATAAAAATATATATACCAAAATACACATAAAATATTTAAATTTGTATTGAAATAAATATACAAAATGCACATACAATAAGGTAAACTTGTATTGAAAGAAATATGCAAAAATACATATAAAACAATGTAAATTTTTTTCAAAATATATATACGAATACACATAAAATAACGTAGATTTCTATAAAAATATATATACAAAATACAAATAAAATTAAGTAAATACGTACAAAAATAGATATACAAAATACACATAGAATAATGTAAAATTGTTTAAAAAAAATAAACAGAATATAAATAACATAATGTAAATTTGTATGAAAATAGAATTGCAAAATACCCATAAAATAAAGCATATTTTTATAAAAATACATATACAAAAATACACATAGCATAATTAAATTTATATTAAAATTAATATACAAAATGCATATACTATAAGGTAAATTTGTATTGAAAAAATATGCAAAATACACATAAAACAGTGTAAATTTATTTCAAAATCTACAGAAGTAATTAAATTTTATGAAAATAGATATACAAAATACACACAAAATAAACTAAATTTGAATTGAAATATATATACAAAATACATAAAATAAAGTAAATTTGTATCAAAATATTTATACAAATACACATATAATAACGTAAATTTGTATAAAAATATATAAACAAAATACACATTAAATAATGTAAATATATATAAAAAAATATGTACAAAATACACATATAATCATATAACTCGTATCAAAATAAATAAACAAAATACCAATAAAATAATATAAATTTGTATGAGAAAACATATATAAAATACGCATAAAATATGTATACAAAATACCTATGAAGAAATCTAAATTCGTATCGATTTAAATTAAGAAAATACCAGTAAAATAATGTAATTTTGGATGAAAATATATATAGAAAATACACATAAAATTACCTAAATACAAATACAAATATACACATAAAATAATTTAAGATTGAATGAAATAAATATACAAAATAATCATAAAATAAAGTAAATTTGTAATGAAAAATATGTAAAAATTCACATAAAATAATATAAATTTCTATGAAAAATTATATACAAATATACATAAAATAACATGAATTTGTATAAAATTTGTATCAAAATAAATACGAATACACACTATAAAATAATATAATTTTTTATTAAAATATATATACAAAATACACATATAATAATGCAAATACGTTGAAAAATATATATACAAAATACACATAAAATAATGTAAACTCGTATCAAAATAAATAAACAAAATTCCAATAAAAGAATGTATATTTGTAGGAAAATATATATACAAAATACAAATAAAATAACTCAAATTTGTTTAAAAATAAATACAAAAATACAAAAAAATATTTTAAACTAGTTTGAAAATAGATATGCAAAATACACATAAAGTTAGGCAAATTTGCATAGAAATACATATACAAAATACACATAAAGTAATGTAAATTTGTATGATAATATATAAGCAAATACACATAAAATAACGTAGATTTGGAAAAAATATATATACAAAATATTCATTAAATAATGTAAATATGTATAAGAATATATATACAAAATACACAAAGAATAATGTTAAATCGTATCAAAATAAATAAACAGAATATTAATAAAATAAGGTAAATTACAAATTTACGTTATTTAATGTGTATTTTGTATTTTTATATTTATACAAATATACATTCTTGTATTGGTGTTTTGTTTATATATTTTGATACGAATTTACATTATTGTATGTGTATTTTGTATACATTTTTTTATACGTATTTACTTAATTTTATGTGTATTTTGTATATATATTTTTATAGAAATCTACCTTATTTTATGTGTATTCGTATATATATTTTGAAACAAATTTACATTGTTTATATGTATTCTGCATATCTATTTAAATACAGATTTACCTTATTGTATGTGCTTTTTGTAAATTTATTTTAATACAAATTTAATTATTTCATATGTATTTTAGTATGTATATTTTTTTAAAAAATGCGTTTTTTATGGGTATTTTGCATCTTAATTTTCATACAAATTTACATTATTTTATTAACATTCTATGTATTCATTTTGATACGATTTTACATTATTCTATTTGTGTTTTGTATATATTTTTTTTATATATATTTACATTATTTAATGTGTATTTTCTATATATATTTTATACAATTCTACGTTATTTTAAGTGTATTTGTTTATATATTTTCATTCAAATTTACATTAATTTAAGTGTATTTTGTGTATGTATTTAAATACAAATTTACCTAATTTTATGTGTATTTTGTATATTTATTTTCATACAAATTTAAATTATTTTTGTGTATTTTTGTATATAGTTTAATACAAATTTATGTTATTTCATGTGAATTTTGTATATCTATTTTCATATAAATACAAATTCTTTTATTGATATTTTGTTTATTTATTTTGACGCGAATTTATATTTTTTAATTGTGTATATGTATTTTTATAAAAATATGCTTTATCTCATGGGAATTTTGCATCTTTATTTTCATACAAATTTACATTATTTTATTGATATTCTGGTCATTCATTTTGATACGAATTGACTTTATTCTATGTGTATTTTGTATATTATTTTCATACAAATTTACATTATTTTATGTGTATTTGTTTATATATTTTGACACAATTTTACAATATTTTATTGGTATTTTGTATATATATTTCAAAAGAAATTTACCTAGTTTTACGCGTATCTTGTATATCTATTTTTATACAAATTCAAATTATTTCTATGTATTTTTGTATATATTTTAATACAAATTTTAGTTATGTTATGTGTATTTTGTAAATTTCTTTTTATTCAAATATATATTATTTTATTGGTATTTTGTTGATTTATTTTGATACGAGTTTACATTATTTTATATGTACTTTGTATATATATTGTTATACGCATTTACATTATTTAATATTTATTTTGAATATATATTTTTATACAAATTCATGGTATTTTATGAGTATTTGTATATATATTTTCATATAAATTTACATCATATGATGTGTATTTTGTACATATATTTCATTACAAATTTACCTTATTTTATGTTAATTTTGTATATTTATTTCATTTAATATTAAATTATTTTATGTGTATATTTGTATTTGAGTTTAGGTTATTTTATGTGTATTTTCTATATATATTTCCATCGAAAAATTACTTTATTTTATTGGTATTTTGTTAATTTAATTCGATAAGAATTTTGATTATTTCATAGGTATTTTGTATACATATTTTTATACACATTTACATTATTTAATGTGTGTTTTGTATATATAATTTTATGCAAATTTACTTTATTTTATGTGAATTTTTGTACATATATTTTTATAGAAATTTCCGTTCTTTTATGTGTATTTTGTATGTGTTTTCTTATACAAATTTACATTATTGTATTGGTATTTTGTTTATTTATTTTGATACGAAATACATTATTTGATGTGTATTTTGTACATATATTTCATTACAAATCTACCTTATTTTATGTTTATTTTGTATATTTATTTCATTTAATATTAAATTATTCTATGTGTATATTTGTATTTGTATTTAGGTTATTTTATGTGTATTTTCTATATATATCTCCATCGAAAAATTACATTATTTTATTGGTATTTTGTTAATTTAATTCGATAAGAATTTAGATTATTTCATAGGTATTTTGTATACATATTTTTATACGCATTTACATTATTTAATGTGTGTTTTGTATATATAATTTTATGCAAATTTACTTTATTTTATGTGCATTTTTGTACATATATTTTTATAGAAATTTCCGTTCTTTTATGTGTATTTTGTATGTGTTTTCTTATACAAATTTACATTATTTAATGTCTATTTTGTTTATATATTTTTATACAAATTTAATTACTTTTGTATATTTTTGTATAAAGTTTTATACAAATTTACGTTATTTGATGTGTATTTTGTATACAAAATACACATAAAATAATGTAAATTTGAAAGAAAATATATAAACAAATACACATATAATAACATAATTTTGTTTGAAATATATATACAAAACACACATTAAATTATGTAAATATGTACAAAAAATATATATACAAAACACAAATAGAATAATGTAAAATCGTATCAAAATATATACACAGAATAATAATAAAATAATGTAAATTTGTATGAAAATTAAGATGCAAAATACCTATAAAATAACGCATTTTTTTTTTAATTATAGATACCAAAATACACATAAAATATTTGAATTTGTATTAAAATAAATATACAAAATGCACATAAAATAAGGTAAATTTGTATTGAAATAGATATGCAAAATACATATAAAATAATGTAAATTTGTTTCAAAATATATACACGAATACACATAAAATAACGTAGATTTCTATAAAAATACATATACAAAATACACATTAAATTAAGTAAATACGTATAAAAAAATATATACAAAATACACATAAAATAATGTAAACTCGTATAAATATAAATAAACAATATACCAATAAAAGAATGTGTATTTGTATAAATATAAATATACAAAATAAACATAAAATAAAGTAAATTTATATAAAACTATATACATAAAATAACGCAAATTACTTTAAATATATTAAAATATATTCTTTAATATATTAAATATATTAACATAAAATAAATTTGCATAAAAATATATATACAAAACACACATTAGATAATCTTTGTTTTCATTTTTACATTACTTTATTGATATTCTGTACATTTATATTGATGCAATTTTACATTATTCTAGGTGTATTTTGTATATATTTTCTTTACATATTTACAATATTTTATGTGTATTTTGTATATATATTTTCATAAAAAATTACGTTATTTTATTGTGTGTATTCGTATATATTTTGATACAAATTTTATACAAATTCATGTTATTTTATGTGTATTTGTATATATATTTTCATTCAAATTTATATTATTTTATGTGTATTTTTACATATATATCATTACAAATTTACCTTATTTTATGTTTATTTTTTATATTTATTTCTTTTAATTTTAAATTATTTTATGTGTATATTTGTATTTGTATTTAGGTTATTTTATGTGTATTTTCTATATATATTTTCATCCAAAATTACATTATTTTATTTGTATTTTCTTAATTTAATTTGATACGAGTTTAGATTATTTCATAGGTATTTTGTATACATATTTTTTTACTCATTTACATTACGGTATCTACTGTGTGTTTTGTATATATATTTTTATGCAAATTTACTTTATTTTATGTGCATTTTTGTACATATATTTTTATAGAAATTTGCGTTATTTTATGTGTATTTTGTATGTTTTCTCACACAAATTTACATTATTTTATTTGTATTTTGTTTATTTATTTTGATACGAATTACATGATTATATGTGTATTTTGTACATATTTTTTTATACGTATTTACATTTTTTAATGTGTATTTTGTTTATATATATTTTTTTAAATTTACTTTATTATATGTGTATTTGTATAAATATTTTGATACAAATTTACATTATTTTGTGTATTTTGTATATAGATTTCAATTAAAATTTAGCTTAAATTTTTATAAAATATATATACAAAATACACATAGAATAATGTAAAATTGTATCAAAATAAATACACAGAATGTCAATAAAATAAGGTAAATTTGTATGAAAATAAAGATGCAAAATACCCATAAAATAAAGCATTTTTTTTTTAAATATACATATACAAAAATACACATAAAATAATTAAATTTGTATTAAAATTAATATGCAAAATGAACAAACAATATGGTAAATTTGTATTGAAATAGATATGCAAAACACACATAAAACAAGGTAAATTTATTTTAAAATATATATACGAATACACATAAAAAAACGCAATTTTCTATTAAAAAATATATAAAAAATACATACAAAAATGCACATAAATAATATAAATTTGTATGAAAATAAATATACAAAATACATATAAAATTAGGTAAATTTGTATTGAAATACATATACAAAATACACATAAAATAATGTAAATTTGAATGAAAATATATAAACAAATACACTTTAAATAACGTAAATTTGTATAAAATATATATACAAAATACACATTAAATAATGCAAATATGAATGAAAAAAATATATTCAAAACACAACTAGAATAGGGTAAAATCGTATCAAAATAAATACACAGAATATTAATAAAATAATGTAAAATTGTATGAAAATAAAGATGCAAATACCCATAAAATAACGCATTTTTTAGAAAATATATATGTACCAAAATACACATAAAATATTTAAATTTGTATTAAAATAAATATACAAAATGCACATTCATTAAGGTAAATTTGTATTGAAATAGATATGCAAAATACATATAAAACTATGTAAATTTGTTTAAAAATATATATAAGAATACACAAATAACGTAGATTTCTATAAAAATATATATACAAAATACACATAAAATTAAGTAAATACGTATAAAAAAATGTATACAAAATAAACATCTAAATTTGTATGAAAATATTTATACAAATACACATAAAATAACATGAATTTGTATAAAATTTGCTTCAAAATATATACGAATACACACAAGAAAATAACGTAAATTTTTATGAAAATGTATATACAAAATACACATAAAATAATTTAAATACGTAGAAAAGTATATATACAAAACACATAAAATAATGTAAATTCGTATCAAAATAAATAGACAAAATTCCAATAAAAGAGTGTATATTTGTAGGAAAATATATATACAAAATACAAATAAAATAACTAAATTTTTATAAAAATATATACAAACATACACAAAAATAAGTTAAATTAGTTTGAAAATAGATATGCAAAATACACATAAAATTAGGCAAATTTGTATTGAAATACATATACAAAATACACATAAAATAATGTAAATTTGTATGAAAATATATTAAGAAATACACATATAATAACGTAAATTTGGATAAAATATATATACAAAATAGACATTAAATAATGTAAATATGTATAAAAAAATATATATACAAAATACACATAAAATAATAATAACTCGTATAAAAATAAAGGAACAGAATATCAATAAAATAATGTAAATGTAATAAAAATAAATATACAAAAATACACATGAAATAATTAAATTTGTATTAAAATAAATATAAAAAATGCACATACAATAAAGTAAATTTATATTAAAATAGATATGCAAAATACACATAAATAATGTAAATTTTTATCAAAAGATATATACGAATACACATAAAATAGATTAAATTTCTATGAAAATATGCACACAAAATACATATATAATGATGTAAATAAGTATAAAAATATATATATACCAAATACCCATAAAATAATGTAAATTCGTATCAAAATAAATAAACAAAATTCCGATAAAAGAACGTATATTTTTTGGAAAATAAATATACAAAATACACATAAAATAGCAAAAATTTGTATAAAAATATATACACACAAAAAAAATTTCAATTTGTATGAAAATAGATATACAAAATACACATATTATTAGTTAAATTTGTATTTAAATACATGTACAAAATACACATAAAATAATGTAAATTTGTATGAAATGAAAACAATTACACATAAAATAACGTACATTTGTATAAAATATATATACAAAATACACATGGAATAATGTAAAATCGTATCAAAACAAATACACAGAGTATCAATAAAATAATGTAAAGTTGTATGAAAATAAAGATGCAAAATACCCATAAAATAAAGCATATTTTTATAAAATTACATAAACAAAAATATACACAGAATAATTAAATTTGTATTAAAATTAATATACAAAATGCACATACAATAAGGAAAAATTTGTATTGAAAAAATATGCAAAATACACATAAAACAGTGTAAATTTGTTTCAAAATATATTTACAAACACATATAAAATAACGTAGATTTCTATAGAAATATATATACAAAATACACATGAAATGATGTAAATACGTATAAATATATATACAAAATACACAATAAATAATTTAAATTCGCGTCAAAATAAATAAACAAAATAACGATGAAAGAATATGAATTTTTATGAAAATATATATAAAAAATACAAATAAAATAACCTAAATTTGTATAAAATATATACAAAATACACATAAATAATTTAAACTTGTATGAAAATAAATATACAAAATACACATAAAATTAGGTAACTTTATGTTGAATACGTATACAAAATACACATAAAATAATGTAGATTTGAATGAAAATACATAAACAAATACACTTAAAATAACGTAAATTTGTATGAAATATATATGCAAAATACAAACTAAATAATGTAAAAATATAAAAAAAAATATATAGAAAACACAAATAGAATATTGTAAAATCGTATCAAAATAAATACTCAGAATAATAATAAAATAATGTAAATTTGTATGAAAATAAAGAAGAAAATTACCCATAAAATAACACATTTTCTTATAAAAATATATATACCAAAATACACATATAAAATTTAAATTTGTATTAAAATAATTATACAAAGTACACATACACTAATTTAAATTTGTATTGAAATAGATAACCAAATAAATATAAAACTATGTAAATTTGTTTCAAAAATTGTATACGAATACACATAAAATAATGTAGATTTCTATGAAAATATATATACAAAATACACGTAAAATGAAGTAAATACGTATAAAAAATGTATACAAAATACACATAAAATAATGTAAATTCGTATCAAAATAAATAAACAAAATACCAATAAAAGAATGTGTATTTGTATAAATATAAATATAAAAAATACGCATAAAATAACGTAAATATATATAATACTTTTTATGTGTATTATGTATATTTATATTTATACAAATACACATTCTTTAATTGGTATTTTGTTTATTTATTTTGATACGAATTTACATTATTTTATATGTATTTTGTATCCATTTTTTTATACGTATTTACCTCATTTTATGTGTATTTTGTATATATATTTTTATAGAAATCTACGTTATTTTATGTGTATTCGTATATATATTTTGAAACAAATTTACATTGTTTTATATGTATTTTGCATATTTATTTCAATACAAATTTACCTTATTGTATGTGTTTTTTATATATTTATTTTAATAAAAATATATTTTTTTATGTGTATTTTGGTATATATATTTTTATAAATAAAAAAAAGCGTTATTTTATGGGTATTTTGCCTCTTTATTTTCATACAAATTTACATTATTTTATTAATATTCTGTGTATTTATTTTAATACGATTTTACATTATTCTATTTGTGTTTTGTATATATTTTTTTTATACAAATTTACGTTATTTTAAGTGTATCTGTTCATGTATTTTCATTCAAATTTACATTATTTTATTTGTATTTTGTATATGTATTTCAATACAAATTTACCTAATTTTATGTGTATTTTGTATATTATTTTCATACAAATTTAAATTATTTTTTGTGTATTTTTGTATAGAGTTTTATACAAATTTACCATATTTAATGTGTATTTTGTTTATCTATTTTCATACAAATACACATTCTTTTATTGATATTTTGTTTATTTATTTTGACACGAATTTACATTATTTTATGTGTATTTTGTATATATATTTTTCTATGTATTTACATTATTTAATGTGTATTTTGTATATATATTTTCATAAAAATTTACGTTATTCTATTGTGTGTATTCGTATATATTTTGATACAAATTTACTTTATTTCATGCGTTTTTTGCATATCTATTTCAATAAAAATCTACCTTATTGTATGTGTATTTTGTATATTTATTTTAATACAAATTTAATTATTTTATGTGTATTTTTGTATATATATATTTTTTAAATATGAGTTATTTTATGGGTATATTGCATCTTTAGTTTTATAAATTTTTACTTTACGTACATATCTTTTATACGTATTTACATTATTTGATGTGTATTTTGTTTATATATATTTATACAAATTTACGTTATTATATGTGTATTTGAATATATATTTTGATACAAATTTACATTATTTTATGTATTTTCTATATTTATTTCAATTCAAATTTAGCTTATTTTATGTGTCTTTTGTATATCTATTTTCATACAAATTTATTTTTTTGTTTATTTTTGTATATAGTTTTATACAATTTTACGTTATTTTATGTGTATTTCGTATATTTATATTTATACAAGTGCACATTCTTTTATTGGCATTTAGTTTATTTATTTTGATACGAATTTACATTATTTTATGTGTATTTTGTATACATTTTCTTATACATATTTACTTCATTTTATGTGTATTTTGTATATATATTTTTTTTAGAAATCTACGTTATTTTATGTGTATTCGTATATATATTTTGAAAGAAATTTACATTGCTTTATATGTATTTTGCATATCTATTTCAATACAAATTTTCCTTATTGAATGTTCATTTTGTATATCCTATTGTAATACAAATTTAAATATTTTATGTGTATTTTGGTATATATATTTTCATAAAAAATGCTTTGTTTTATGAGTATTTTGCATCTTTATTTTCATACAAATTTACATTATTTTATTAATATTCTGTGTATTTATTTTGATACTATTTAACATTATTCTATTTGTCTTTTGTATATATTTTTTTATACATATTTACATTATTTAATGTGTATTTTATATATATATATTTCATATAAATTTACGTTTTTATAAGTGTATTTGTTTATATATTTTCATTCAAATTTACATTATTTTATGTGTATTTTGTATATGTATTTCAATACAAATTTACCTAATTTTATGTGTATTTTGTATATTAATTTTCATACAAATTTAAATTATTTTTTGTGTATTTTTGTATAGAGTTTTATACAAATTTACAATATTTAATGTGTATTTTGTATATCTATTTTCATACAAATACACATTCTTTTATTGATATTTTGTTTATTTATTTTGACACGAATTTACATTATTTAATGTGTATTGTATATATATATATATATATATATATATATATATATATATATATATATATATATATATATATATATATATATAGATATAGATATATATATATTTTTTTTTTATACGTCTTTACGTCATTTCATCTATTTTTTGTATATATATTTCTATAGAAATCTACGTTATTTTATGTGTATTCGTATATATATTTTGAAACAAATATACATTGTTTTATGTGTGTGTTTATATATATATATATATATATATATATATATATATATATATATATATATATATATATATATATATATATATATATATATATATATATATATATATATATATATATATATATATATATATATATATATATATATATATATTCCTACAAATATACATTCTTTTATTGGAATTTTGTTTATTTATTTTGATACGAATTTACATTATTTTATGTGTATTTTATATTTGTATTTTTCTACGTATTTACATTATTTTATGTGCATTTTGTATATATATTTTCATAAAAATTTACGTTATTTTATTGTGTGTATTTGTATCTATTTTGATACAAATTTACATTATTTTATGTGTATTTTGCATTTCTATTTCAATACAAATTTACCTTATAGTATATGTATTTTGTATATTTATTTTAATACATATTTAATTATTTTATGTATTTTGTATATATTTTTTAAATATCAGTTATTTTATGTCTATTTTGTATATCTATTTTCATACAAATTTAATTACTTTTGTGTATTTTTGTATATACTTTTATATCAATTTACGTTATTTTATGTGTATTTTGTATATTTATATTTATACAAATACACATTCTTTTATTAGTATTTTCTTTATTTATTTCGATACGAGTTTACATTATTTTATATGTATTTTGTACACATTTTTTTATACGTATTTACTTCATTTTATGTGTATTTTGTGTATATGCCTTTATAGAAATCTGCGTTATTTTATGTGTTTTCGTATATATATTTTAAAACAAATTTACATTGTTTTATATGTATTTTGCAAATCTATTTCAATACAAATTTACCTCATTGTGTGTGCATTTCGTATATTTATTTTAATACAAATTCAAATATTTTATGTGTGTTTTGGTATATATATTTTTATAAAAAATGCGTTATTTTATGGGTATTTTGCATCTTTATTTTCATGCAAATTTATATTATTTTATTAATATTCTGTGTATTTATTTTGATACGATTTTACATTATTCTATTTGTGTTTTGTATATATTTTTTTATACATATTTACATTATTTAATGTGTATTTCATACAATTTTACGTTATTTTAAGTGTACTTGTTTATATATTTTCTTTCAAACTTACATTATTTTATGTGTATTTTGTATATGTATTTCAATACAAATTTGCCTAATTTTATGTGTATTTTCCATATCTATTTTCAAACAAATTTAAATAATTTTTGAGTGTTTTTGTATATATTTTTATACAAATTTTAGTTATTTTATTTGTATCTTCTATATATATTTTCCTACAAATATACATTCTTTTATTAGAATTTTATCTATTTATTCTGATACGAATTTACTTTATTTTATGTGTATTTTGTATATATATTTTTCTACGTATTTACATTATTTTATGTGTATTTTGTATATATATTTTCATAAAAATTTACTTTATTTTATTGTGTGTATTCGTATATAATTTGATACAAATTTTATACAAATTCATGTTATTTTATGTGTATTTGTATATATATTTTCATACAAATCTACATTATTTTATGTGCATTTTTACATATATTTCATTATAAATTTACCTTATTTTATGTTTATTTTGAATATTTATTTTCTTCAATTTTAAATTATTTTATGTGTATACATGTATTTGTAATTAGGTTATTTTATGTGTATTTTCTATATATATTTTCATCAAAAATTACATTATTTTATTGGTATTTTGTTAGTTTAATTCGATACGAATTTAGATTATTTCATAGGTATTTTGTATACATATTTTTATACGCATTTACATTATTTAATGTTTGTTTTGTATATTTAATTTTATGCAAATCTACTTTATTTTATGTGTATTTGTATAAATATAAATATACCAAATGCACATAAAATAAGGTAAATTTATGTAAAACAATATATATAGATACACAAAAGTAATTAAATTTGTATGAAAATAGATATACAAAATACACACAAAAAAAGATTAATTGGAATTGAAATATATGTACAAAATACATAAAATAAAGTAAATTTCTCTCAAAATATTTTTACAAATACACATATAATTACTTAAATTTTATATAAAAATATATAAACAAAATACACATTAAATAATGTAAATACGTATAAAAAAATATATACAAACTACACATATAATCATGTAATTCTTATCAAAATAAATAAAAAAATACCAATAAAATAATGTAAATTTTTATGAGAAAACATATACAAAATACACATAAAATAAATAAATTTCTATAAAAATATATGAACAAAAATGGACATAAAATAAATTTGCATTAAAAAATATATACAAAACACACATTACATAATGTAAATGAGTATAAACATATGTATACAAAATACCTATGAAAAAATCTAAATTCGTATCGAGTTAAATAAAGAAAATACCAATAAAATAATGTAATTTTTGATGAAAATATATAAAGAAAATACACATAAAATTACGTAAATACAAATACAAATAAAAATATATATACAAAATACACATAAAATGAAGTAAATACGTATAAAAAAATGTATACAAAGTACACATAAAATAATGTAAATTCGTATCAAAATAAATAAACAAAATACCAATAAAAGAATGTGTATTTGTATAAATATAAATATACAAAATATACATAAAATAACGTAAATTTATATAAAACTATATACAAAAATACACAGAAGTAATTAAATTTGTATGAAAAATATACAAAATACACACAAAATAAGCTAAATTTGAATTGAAATATATATACAAAATACATGAAATAAAGTAAATTTGTATCAAAATATTTATACAAATACACATATAATAACGTAAATTTGTATGAAAATATATAAACAAAATACACATTAAATAATGTAAATACGTATAAAAAAATGTGTTTAAAATACACATATAATCATGTAATTCGTATCAAAATAAATAAACAAAATACCAATAAAAGAATATAAATTTGTATGAGTAAACGTGTATGTTGCATATTTTTTCAATACAAATTTACTTAATTATATACGCATTTTGTATATTAATTTTAATACAAATTTAATTATTCGATGTGTATTTTTGTATCTGTATTTTTATAAACATTTGCTTTATTTTTTGGGTATTTTGCATCTTTAATTTCATACAAATTTACATTATATTATTGATATTCTGCTCATTCATTTTGATACGAATTGACATTATTCTATGTGTATTTTGTATATATTTTTCATACAAATTTACGTTATTTTATGTGTATTTGTTTATATATTTTGACACAGATTTACAATATTTTATGGCTATTTTGTATATACATTTCAAAAGAAATTTACCTAGTTTAATGTGTATTTTGTATATCTATTTTCATACAAACTCAAATTATTTATATGTATTTTTGTATATATTTTAACACAAATTTTAGTTATGTTACGTGTATTTTGTAAATTTATTTTCATTCAAATATATATTATTTTAATGGTGTTTTGTTGATTTATATTGATACGAATTTACATTATTTTATATGTACTTTGTATATATATTTTTATACGCTTTTACATTATTTAATATTTATTTTTTATATATATTTTTGTACAAATTCATGGTATTTTATTTGTATTTGTATATATATTTTCATATAAATTTACATTATTTTATGTGTATTTTGTACATATATTTTATTACAAATCTACCTTCTTTTATGTTTATTTTGTATATGTATTTTTTTTTATTTATATATATCCAAATACACATTCTTTTATTGGTATTTTGTTTATTTATTTTAAATCGAATTTACATTATTTTATGTGTTTTTTGTATACATTTTTTTATACGTATTTTCGTTATTTTATGTGTATTTTGTATTTATTATTTTTTTTTAATCTTCATTTTTTTATTTGTATTCGTATATATATTTTGAAACAAATTTACATTGTTTTATATGTATTTTTGCATATCTCTTTCAATACAAATTTACCTTATTGTATGTGCATTTTGTATATTTATTTCAATACAAATTTAAATATATTATGTGTATTTTGGTATATATATTTTTATAAGAAATGCGCTATTTTATGGGAATTTTGCATCTTTATTTTCATACAAATTTACATTATTTTATTGCTATTTTGTTTATTTATTTTGATACGAATTACATGATTATATGTGTATTTTTTACATATTTTTTATACGTATTTACATTACTTAATGTGTATTTTGTTTATATATTTTTAAACAAATCTACGTTATTATATGTATTTGTATAAATATTTTGATACAGATTTACATTATTTTATGTATTTTGTATGTACATTTCAGTTCAAATTTAGCTTATTTTAGCTGTATTTTGTATATATTTTCATACAAATTTAATTACTTTTGTGTATTTTTGTATATAGTTTTATACAAATTTATGATATTTTATGTGTATTTTGTATATTTATATTTATACAAATACATATTCTTTTACTGGTATTTTGTTTATTTATTTTGATACGATTTTTATGTATATTTTGTATTCATTTTTTTATACGTATTTACTTCATTTTATGTGTATTTTGTATATATTTTTATAGAAATTTACGTTATTTTATGTGTATTCGTATATATATTTTGAAACAAATTTACATTGTTTTATATGTATTTTGCATATCTATTTCAATACAAATTTACCTTATATTATGTGCATTTTTTATATTTATTTTAATACAATATATATTTTTATAAAAAATGCGTTATTTTATTGCTATTTTGCATCTTTATTTTCATACAAATTTACATTATTTTATTAATATTCTGTGTATTTATTTTTGATATGATTTTACATTATTCTATTTGTGTTTTATATATATTTTTTATACATATTTACATTATTTAATGTGTATTTTGTATATATATTTGATACAAATTTACGTTATTTTAAGTGTATATGTTTATATATTTTATGTATTTTGTATATGTATTTAAATACAAATTTACCTAATTTTATGTGTATTTTGTATATTTATTTTCATACAAATTCAAATTATTTTTGTGTATTTTTTATATGGTTTTATTCAAACTTAGGTTATTTTATGAGTATTTTGTATATCTATTTTCATACTAATACACATTCTTTTATTGATATTTTCTTTATTTATTTTGACGAGAATTTAAATTATTTAATGTGTATTTTGTATATATATATTTTTATACGTATTTACATCATTTCATGTGTATTTTGTATATATATTTCTATATAAATCTACGTTATTTTATGTGTATTCTTATATAGATTTTTAAACAAATTTACAATTTTATGTGCATTTTGTATATTTTTTCAATACAAATTTACCTTATTGTACGTGCATTTTGTATATTAATTTTAATACAAATAAAATTATTCTATGTGTATTCTTGTATATGTATTTTTAAAACAATATGCTTTATTTTATGGGTATTTTGCATCTTTATGTTCATACAAAATTACATTATTTTATTGATATTCTGTGTATTTATTTTGATACGATTTTACATTATTCTATGTATATTTTGTATATCTATTTTATACAAATGTACGTTATTTTATATGAATTTGTTTTCATTTCATACAAATTTACATTATTTTATGTGGATTTTGTACATGTATTTAAATACAAATTTAAATAATTATATGTGTATTTTGTATATCTATTTTCATACAAATTGAAATTTATTTTTTTGTTTTTTTTATATATTTTTATATTCAAATTTTATTTTATATATTTATTTTGTTATATATTTTCGTTCTTTTATATATTTTGTTTATTTTATTTTTTTTTTATTTATTTTGATTTTTTTTTTTATTTTTTTTATATTTTATTTATATATATTTACATAATTTTATATTTTATTTAATATATATTTTCATAGAAATTTACTCTATATGTTTATACAAAAACACAAAAATAATTTAAATTTGTATGAAAATAAATATACAATAAATACATATAAATTAGGTAAATTTGTATTTAAATACATATACAAATATAATAAACTTAAAATAATGTAATTTTGAATGAATTATGTATATATATATTTATATATTTACATTATTGTATGTGATTTTTAAACATATATTTTATTACAATTATTTAATTTTTGTTTATTTTTGTATGTGTA
Organism: Eriocheir sinensis; assembly: GCF_024679095.1. NCBI lineage: Eukaryota > Metazoa > Arthropoda > Malacostraca > Decapoda > Varunidae > Eriocheir > Eriocheir sinensis. The sequence continues at coordinate 505,795 of NW_026111050.1, read as the reverse complement.
CACATAAAAAATAAAATAAAATAAGGTAGATAAACAAAAATATGTAAATAAATATAAAATAATGTATATTTATAAATATATATATAATAATACAATGAATGAATTATATAAATATATATTCAAAATAAATATTAAATAATGTAAAAGCGTTTAAAAATATATATACAAAGTACATATAAAATGAAAATTAAGATGCAAAATACCTATAAAATAACGCATTTTTTATAAAATTATTGATACCAAAATACACATAAAAAATTTGAACTTGTATTAAAATAAATATACAAAATGCACATTCAATAAGGTAAATTTGTATTGAAATAGATATGCAAAATACATATAAAATAATGTGAAGTTGTTTCAAAATATATATACGAATATACGTAGATTTCTATAAAAATACATATACAAAATACATATAAAATTAAGTAAATACGTATAAAAAAATGTATACAAAATACACATAAAATAATGTAAATTCGTATAAATGTAAATATACCAATAAAAAAAATGTATTTGTGTAAATATAAATATACAAAATGCACATAAAATAACGTAAATTTATATAAAACTATATACATAAAATAACGCAAACTTCTATAAAAATATATGTACAAAAATGAACATTAAATAAATTTGCATAAAAATTTATATACAAAACACAGATTATATAATGTAAATGAGTATAAAAATATGTATACAAAATACCTATGAAATAATCTAAATTCGTATCGAATTATATTAAGAAATACCAATAAAATAATGTAATTTTGGATGAAAAAATATATACAAAATACAGATAAAATAACCTAAATACAAATACAAATATACACATAAAATAGTTTAGAATTGAATGAAATAAATATACAAAATAAACATAAAATAACGTAAATTTGTAATGAAATATATGAAAAAATACACATAAAATAATATAAATTTGTATGAAAATATATATACAAATACACATTAAATAACATGAATTTGTATAAAATTTGTATCAAAATATATACTTATATACACAATAAAATAACGTAGTTTTTTTATGAAAATGTATATACAAAATACACATAAAATAATTTAAATACGTAGAAAATATATACAAAAACACATAAAATAATGTAAATATGTATGAAAATATATAAACAAATACACATAAATTAATGTAAATTTGGATAAAGTATATATACAAAATGAACATTAAATAATGGAAATATGTATAAAAAAATATATAAAAAAAACACATAGAATAATGTTAAATCGTATCAAAATAAATAAAGAGAATATCAATAAAATAATGTAAATTTGTATGAAAATAAAGATGCAAAATATCCATATAATAACGCTTATTTGCATAAAAATATATATACAAAAATATATATAAAATAATGAAATTTGTATTAAAATAAATATACAAAATGCACGTACAATAAAGTAAATTTGTATTGAAATAGATATGCAAAATACACATTAATAATGTAAATTTGTATCAAAATATATATACGAATACTCATAAAATAGAGTAAATTTCTTTGAAAATATACATACAAAAAAGATAAACAAAATGCACATATAACTAGTTAAATTTGTATTTAAATACATGTACAAAAAACACATAAAATAATGTAGATTTGTATGAAATGAAAAAAAATACATTTTATATAAAATATATATAAAAAATAAAAATATAATAATGTAAAATCATATCAAAATAAATACACAAAAATCAATAAAATAATGTAAATTTGTATGAAAATAAAGATACAAAATACCCATAAAATAAAGCATATTTTTATAAAAATACATATACAAAAATACACATAGATTAATCAAATTTGTATTAAAATTAATATACAAAATGCACATACAATAAGGTAAATTTGTATTAAAAAAATATGCAAAATACACATAAAACAATGTAAATTTCTTTCAAAATATATATACGAATACACATAAAATAACGCAGATTTCTATAGAAATATATATACAAAATACACTTGAAATAATGTAAATACGTATAAAAATATAAATACAAAATACACATTAAATAATGTTAATTCGTGTCAAAATAAATAAACAAAATATCATGAAAAGAATGTGTATTTGTATGAAAATAGTTATACAAAATACACATAAAATAACCTAAATTTGTATAAAAATATAAAAAAAAATAAAAATAAAAAATTTAAACTTGTATGAAAATAAATATACAAAAAACATTTAAAATTAGGTAAATTTGTATTGAAATACATATACAAAATACACATAAAATAATGTAAATTTGAAAGAAAATATATAAACATATAGACTTAAAATAACGTAAATTTGTATCAAATATATATACAAAAAACACATTAAATAATGTAAAAATGTATAAATAAATATATACAAAACACAAATAAAATAATGTAAGATCGTATCAAAATAAATACAGAAAATAATAATAAAATAATATAAATTTGTATGAAAATTAAGATGCAAAATACCCATAAAATAACGCATTTTTAAAAAATATATATATACGAAAAAACAAAATATTTGATTTTGTATTAAAATAAATAGATTTACAAAATACACATAAAATAAGCTAAATTTGAATTCAAATATATATACAAAATACATAAAATAATGTAAATTTGTATCAAAATACTTATACAAATACACATATAATAACGTAAATTTGTATAAAAATATATAAACAAAATACACATTAAATAATGTAAATACGTATAAAAAAAATGTACAAAATATCATAAAAAGAATGTGTATTTGTATGAAAATAGATATACAAAATACACATAAAATAACCTAAATTTGTATAAAACTATAAACAAAAATACACAAAAATAATTTAAACTTGTATGAAAATAAATATACAAAAAACATTTAAAATTAGGTAAATTTGTATTGAAATAAAAATATATATACGAAAAAACAAAATATTTGATTTTGTATTAAAATAAATAGATTTACAAAATACACATAAAATAAGCTAAATTTGAATTCAAATATATATACAAAATACATAAAATAATGTAAATTTGTATCAAAATACTTATACAAATACACATATAATAACGTAAATTTGTATAAAAATATATAAACAAAATACACATTAAATAATGTAAATACGTATAAAAAAATGTACAAAATACACAAATAATCATGTAATTCGTATAAAAAAAAATAGACAAAATACCAATAAAATAATGTAAATTTCTATGAGAAAACATATACAAAATACACATAAATAACGCAAATATCAATAAAAATATATATAATATAATATATTTTTATACATATTTAAAATATTTAATGTATATTTTGTATATATTTTATCCAAATTTACGTTATTTTATATGTATTTGTTTATATATTTTCATACAAATTTACATTATTTTATGTGAGTTTTGTATATGTATTTCAATACAAATTTGCCTAACTTTATGTGTTTTTTGCATATCTATTTTCAAACAAATTTAAATTATTTTTGTGTATTTTTGAATATATTTTTATACAAATTTTAGTTATTTTATTTGTTTTTTGTATATATATTTTCCTACAAATATACATTCTTTTATTGGAATTTTGAGTATTTAATTTTTTACGAATTTACATTATTTTATGTGTATTTTGTATATATATTTTTCTACGTATTTAAATTATTTTATGTGTATTTTATATATATATATTTTCATAAAAATTTACGTTATTTTATTGTGTATTCGTATATATTTTGAAACAAATTTTATACAAATTCATGTTATTTGATGTGTATTTGTGTATATATATATTTTCATACAAATTTAAATTATTTTCTGTGTATTCTTACATATATTTTATTACAAATTTACCTTATTTTATGTTTATTTTGTATATTTATTTCATTCAATTTTAAATTATTTAATGAGTATATTTGGATTTGTATTTAGGTTATTTTATGTGTGTTTTCTATATATATATTTTCATCCAAAATTACATTATTTTATTGTTATTTTCTTAATTTAGCTCGATACGAATTTAGATTATTTCATAGGTATTTTGTATACATATTTTTATACTCATTTACATTATCTAATGTGTGTTTTGTATATATTTTTTTATGCAAACTAATTTAATGTGCATTTTTGTACATATATTTTTATAGAAACTTAAAATGTTATTTTATGTGTATTTTGTATATGTTTTCTCATACAAATTTTCATTATTTAATTAGTTTTTTTTTATTTATTTTGATACGAATGACTTGATTATTTGTGTATTTTGTAATTATTTTTTTATACGTATTTACATTACTTAATGTGTATTTTGTTTATATATATTTTTTACAAATTTACGTTATTATATGTGTATTTGTTAAAAATATTTTGAAACGAATTTACTTTATTTTATGTATTTTGTATATATATATTTCAATTCAAATTTAGCTTATTTTGTGTGTATTTAGTATATCTATTTTCATACAAATTTAATTACTTCTGTGTATTTTTGTATATGGTTTTATACAAATTTACGTTATTTTATGTGCATTTTGAATATTTATATTTATACAAATACACATTCTCTTATTGGTATTTTGTTTATTTATATTTATACGAATTTACATTATTTTATGTGTATTTTGTATACATTTTTGATTCGTATTTACTTAATTTTATTTGTATTTTGTATATATATATATATATATATATATATATATATATATATATATATATATATATATATATATATATATATATATATATATATATATATATATATTTATAGAAATCTACGTTATTTTATGTGTATTCGTATATATATTTTGAAACAAATTTACATTGTTTTATATGTTTTTTGCATATCTATTTCAATACAAATTTACCTTATTGTATGTGCATTTTGTATATTTATTTTAATACAAATTCAAATATTTTATGTGTATTGTGGTATATATAATTTTATAAAAAATGCGTTATTTTATAGGTATTTTGCATCTTAGTTTTCATATAAATGTACATTATTTTATTAATATTCTGTGTATATATTTTGATACGATTTTATATTATACTATTTGTGTTTTGTATATATTTTTTTATACATATTTTCATTATTTAATGTGTATTTTTTATATATATTTTATACAAATTAACGTTATTTTAAGTGTATTTGTTTATATAATTTCATTCAAATTTACATTATTTTAAGTGTATTTTGTATATGTATTTCAATACAAATTTACCTAATTTTATGTGTATTTTGTATATTTATTTTCATACAAATTTAAATTATTTTTGTTTTTTTTTGTATATACATATAGAGAAAATTTCTATAAAAAATATATATTCAAAATACATATAAAATTATGTATAAAAATATATATATCAAATACACCTAAAAAAATGAAAATACACATAAAATAATGTAAATTTGAATGAAATGAAAACAAATTCACATAAAGTAACGTACATTTAAATAAAATAGATATACAAAATATACATAGAATAATGTAAAATCGTATCAAAATAAATACACAGAATATCAATAAAATAATGTAATTTTTTATGAAAATAAAGATGGAAAATACCCATAAAATAAAACATATTTTTTTTAAATACATATACAAAAATACACATAGAATAATTAAATTTGTATTAAAATTAATATAAAAAATGCATGTACAATAAAATATATATATAGATATATATATATATATATATATATATATATATATATATATATATATATATATATATATATATATATATATATATATATATATATATATATATATATATATATATATATATATATATATATATATATATATATATATATATATATATATATATATATATATATATATATATATATATATATATATATATATATATATATATATATATATATATATATATATATATATATATATATATATACAAAATACACATTAAATAATTTAAATTCTCGTCAAAATAAATAAACAAAATATGAATAAAAGAATGTGTATTTGTATGAAAATAGATATACAAAATACACATAAAATAATGTTTTAATTTCAATAAAAAAATATGTACAAAAATGCACATAAAATTAGTTTGCATAAAAAAATATATACAAAACACACATTAGATAATGTAAATGAGTATAAAAATATGTATACAATATACATATGAAATAATCTAAATTCGTATTTTTGGATTTTTGGAAATTTCCATTATTTTATGTGTATTTTGTATATGTATTTCAATACAAATTTACCTAATTTTATAGGTTTTTTGTATATTTATTTTCATACAAGGTTAAATTATTTTTGTGTATTTTTGTTTATAGTTTTATACAAATATAGGTTATTTTATGTGTATTTTGTATATCTATTTTCATACAAATACACATTCTTTTCATGATATTTTGTTTATTTATTTTGACACGAACTAATATTATTTAATGTGTATATTGTATATATATTTTTATACGTATTTACATTATTTCAAGTGTATTTTGTATATATATTTCTATAGAAATCTGCGTTATTTTATGTGTAATCGTATATATATTTTGAAACAAATTTACATTGTTTTATGTGTATGTTGCATATTTTTTCAATACAAATTTACCTTATTGTATGTGCATTTTGTATATTAATATTAATACAAATTTGATTAATCTATGTGTATTTTTGTATATGTATTTTTATAAAAAAAATGCTTTATTTTATGGGTATTTTGCATCTTTATTTTCATACAAATTTACATTATTTTATTGATATTCTGTGTATTTATTTTTATATGATTTTACATTATTCTATGTGTCTTTTGTATATATATTTTATATAAAATGTATTTGTTTGCATTTCATACAAATCTATATTATTTTATGTGTTTTTTATACATGTATTTAAATACAAATTTAACTAGTTATAAGTGTATTTTGTATATCTATTTTGTATGTATATTTTCATAGAAATTTACTCTATTTTATAAGTATTCGTATATATATTTTGATACAAATTTACATTATTAATGTGTATTTTGCATATCTATTTCAATACAAATTTACTTTATTGTACGTGCCTTTTGTATATTTATTTTAATAGAAATTTAATTATTTTATATGTATTTTTGCATATATATTTTTATGCAAATATACGTTATTATATAGATATTTTGCATCTTTATTTTCAAACAAATTTACATTATTTTATTGATATTCTCTTTATTTATTTTGATACGATTTAACATTATTCTATGTGTTTTTCGTATATATTTTTTTATACATATTTACATTATTTAATGTTAATTTTGTATATATATTTTATCCAAATTTACATTATCTTATGTGTATTTGTTTATATATTTTCATACATATATACATTATTTTATGTGTTTTTTTTATATATATATTTTTCTACGTATTTAAATTATTTTATGTGTATTTTGTATATACATTTTCATAAAAAAATTACGTTGTTTTATTGTGTGTATAAGTATATATTTTGATACAAATTTTATACAAATTCATGTTATTTAATGTGTATTTGTATATATATTTTCATACAAATTTATATTATTTTATGTGTATTTTTTCATATATTTCATTACAAATTTACCTTATTTTATGTTTATTTTGTATATTTATTTCATTCAATTTTAAATTATTTTATGTGTATATTTGTATTTGTATTTAGGTTATTTTATGTATTTTGTATATATATATTCATCCAAAATTACATTATTTTATTGGTATTTCTTAATTTAATTCGATACGAATTTAGATTATTTCATAGGTATTTTGTATACATATTTTTATACTCATTTACATTATCTAATGTGTGTTTTGTATATATATTTTTATGCAAATTTTTTTAATGTTCATTTTGTACATATATTTTTATAGAAATTTGCGTTATATTATGTATATAGTTTTATATAAATTTACGTTATTTTATGTGCATTTTGTATATTTATATTTATACAAATACTCATTCTTTTATTGGTATATTTTTTATTTACATTTATAGGAATTTACATTATTTTATGTGTATTTTCTATACATTTTTTATACGTATTTACTTAATTTTATGTGTATTTTGTATATGTATTTTTATAGATATCTTCGTTATTTTATGTGTATTCGTATATATATTTTGAAACAAATTTACATTATTTTATATGTATTTTGCATATCTATTGTATGTGCATTTTGTATATTTATTTTAATACAAGTTCAAATATTTTATGTGTATTTTGGTATCAATAATTTTATAAAAAATGCGTTATTTTATAGGTATTTTGCATCTTAATTTTCATACATATTTACATTATTTTATTAATATTCTGTGTAAATATTTTTGTTCGATTTTACATTATTCTATTTGTGTTTTGTATATATTTTTTTATACATATTTACATTATTTAATGTGTATTTTGTATATAAATTTCATACAAATTTACGTTATTATAAGTGTATTTGTTTATATATTTTCTTTCAAATTTACATTATTTTATGTGTATTTTGTATATGTATTTCAATACAAATTAACATAATTTTATGTGTATTTTGTATATTTCTTTTCAGACAAATTTAAATTATTTTTGTGTATTTTTGTATATAGTTTTACACAAATTTAGGTTATTTTACGTACGCATTTACATTATTTAATGTGTTTTGTATATATATTTTTATCCAACATAAAATAAAGTAAATTCATTTCAAAATATTTTTAACAAATACACATATAATAACGTTAATTTGTAAAAAAATATATAAACAAAATACACATTAAGTAATGTAAATACGTATAAAAAAATATTTACAAAATACACAAATAATCATGTCATTCGTATCAAAATAAATAAACAAAAAACTAATTAAATAATGTAAATTTGTATGAGAAAACATATACAAAATACACATAAAATAACGTTTTAAGTTTCAATAAAAATATATATACAAAAATGCACATAAAATTAGTTTGCATAAAAAAATATATACAAAACAGACATTAGATAATGTAAATGAGTATAAAAATATGTATACAAAATACCTATGAAATAATCTAAATTCGTATTTTTGGATTTTTGGAAATTTCCATTATTTTATGTGTATTTTGTATATGTATTTAAATACAAATTTACCTAATTTTATATGTTTTTTGTATATTTATTTTCATACAAGTTTAAATTATTTTTGTGTATTTTTGTTTATAGTTTTATACAAATTTATGTTATTTTATGTGTATTTTGTATATCTATTTTCATACAAATACACATTCTTTTCATGATATTTTGTTTATTTATTTTGACACGAATTAACATTATCTAATGTGTATTTTGTATATATATTTTTATACGTATTTACATTATTTCAAGTGTATTTTGTATATATATTTCTATAGAAATCTGTGTTATTTTATGTGTATTCGTATATATATTTTGAAACAAATTTACATTGTTTTATGTGTATTTTGCATATTTTTTCAATACAAATTTACCTTATTGTATGTGCATTTTGTATATTAATTTTAATACAAATTTGATTAATCTATGTGTATTTTTGTATATGTATTTTTATAAAAATATGCTTTATTTTATGGGTATTTTGCATCTTTATTTTCATACAAATTTACACTATTTTATTGATATTCTGCGCATTTATTTTGATATGATTTTACATTATTCTATGTGTATTTTGTATATATATTATATATAAAATGTATTAGTTTTCATTTCATACAATCTACTTTATTTTATGTTTTTTTTTTTACATGTATTTAAATACAAATTTAACTAGTTATATGTGTATTTTGTATATCTATTTTGTATGTATATTTTCATAGAAATTTACTCTATTTTATGAGTATTCGTATATATATTTTGATACAAATTTACATTATTAATGTGTATTTTGCATATCTATTTCAATACAAATTTACTTTATTGTACGTGCATTTTGTATATTTATTTTAATACAAATTTAATTATTTTATATGTATTTTTGTAAATATATTTTTATGCAAATATGTGTTATTATATGGATATTTTGCATCTTTATTTTTATACAAATTTACATTATTTTATTGATATTCTCTTTATTTATTTTGATACGATTTAATATTATTCTATTTACATTATTTAATGTTCATTTTGTATATATATTTTATCCAAATTTACATTATTTTATGTGTATTTGTTTATATATTTTCATACATATTTACATTATTTTATGTGTTTTTTGTATATATATTTTTCTACGTATTTAAATTATTTTATGTGTATTTTGTATATACATTTTCATAAAAAAATTACGTTATTTTATTGTGTGTATAAGTATATATTTTGATACAAATTTTATACAAATTCATGTTATTTAATGTGTATTTGTATATATATTTTCATACAAATTTATATTATTTTATGTGTATTTTTTCATATATTTCATTACAAATTTACCTTATTTTATGTTTATTTTGTATATTTATTTCATTCAATTTTAAATTATTTTATGTGTATATTTGTATTTGTATTTAGGTTATTTTATGTGTATTTTGTATATATCTTTTCATCCAAAATTACATTATTTTATTGGTATTTCTTAATTTAATTCGATACGAATTTATACTATTTCATAGGTATTTTGTATACATATTTTTATACTCATTTACATTATCTAATGTTTGTTTTGTATATATATTTTTATGCAAATTTATTTAATGTTCATTTTTGTACATATGGAGTAGGTAGGAAGACACCTACCGAACGGGCGCAAGCCACTCCCGGTGAGGTATATATGGGAGGTGAGAAGGGAGCTGAAGCCCTCCAAAGACCCTTCCCATGTCCTCACTAACCGTTTCCCTATTGTCTCACCAACACCGGAGAGTAGTTCAGCATGCTCTCTAAAGACAGATCCTCTCTTTATCCACACCACACTACATTCACATAACATATACACCTTTTTCCAAAATTCAAAATTCAAAATGGCTCAATTAAGCAATGCCTCGGAGTCCCCGCCTGGGGGACCAAATTCCCCAGGAGGACTCCCTTCTGGCTGCCGACCCGAGAGGTGTCTTGATAACTCCTCGAACCTCTTTCTTCTCAATTTCTGCAACATTCGCGGTCTTCGCTCTAATTTTCATTCTGTGGAACATCATCTCCTCCTCTAAACCTCACCTTCTCTTCCTTACCGAAACACAGGTTTCTGAGGCTACTGACAGCAATCTCTACTCTGTTCCCTCCTACTATCTCTATCCTAAATTTCAATCCAAAGCTGGATGTTGCGCCTACGTGCGCAACGACATCACTTGCTCTCGTGCCCACGACCTTGACTCTTCTGAATTTTCCACCATCTGGTTAAGACTTCACTGTCATTCTATTACTAAATACATCTGTGCTGTTTATCTCTCACCTAACTCTACCAACTATGTAAAATTCTTTGACTATTTGAATTCTAAAGTGGAGCACATCTTGACCCACTCTCCCTTCGCTGAAATCTCCATCCTAGGAGATTTCAATGTTCACCACCAGCTTTGGCTTTCATCCTCTTTCACTGACCATCCTGGTGAACAAGCCTACAACTTTGCTATCCTCAACGACCTAGAGCAGTTGGTCCAGCACCCTACACGTATTCCTGACCGTCTTGGAGATCGACCCAACATTCTAGACCTCTTCCTTACCTCAAACCCTTCTGCTTATTCTGTCAAACTGTTCTCTCCGTTGGGCTCCTCCGATCACAATCTTATTTCTGCAGCCTGTCCTATCGCTCCAGTACATCCTCTGGACCCACCGAAGAGGCGATGCTTCTGGCATTTTGCTTCAGCTCGGTGGGACGACCTGAGGATGTACTTTTCCGATTTCCCGTGGAATGATTATTGCTTCCAGGATAGAGACCCCTCTGTGTGTGCTCAGCGCATCACAGAGGTGATTGTCTCTGGAATGGAGGCATACATTCCTCGTTCTTTCGCTTCTCCTCACGCTAAAAAGCCTTGGTTTAATCACGCTTGTTCTCGTGCTGTCAATGATAGAGAGGTAGCTCACAAAAGATACCAGAGCCTTCAAACTAATGCTAATTATGAACTTTACATTTCTGCCCGAAATCGTGCCAAATCTATTCTCCGACTAACCAAAATTCTTTCATTAATAGAAAATGTCAAAACCTTGCTTTCTCTAACTCTTCCCGTGACTTCTAGCATCTAGCCAAAAACATCTCCTCCAACTTCACTTCTTCATCTTTCCCTCCACTCCTCAGTTCTGACGGCAAAACTGCCGTCTCATCTATCTCTAAGGCTGACCTCTTCTCTCACACCTTTTCTAAAAACTCCACTCTGAACGATTCTGGGCATATTCCTCCTACTCATCCCCCCTCTGACTCTTTTATGCCTGTTATAAAGATTCTTCAAACTGATGTTGTCTATGCCCTCTCTGGCCTCAATCCTCAGAAGGCTTATGGACCTGATGGAGTGCCTCCTAGTGTCCTTAAAAACTGTGCCTCCGTGCTGTCACCCTGCCTGGTCAAACTCTTTCGCCTCTGCCTGTCAACATCTACCTTTCCTTCTTGCTGGAAGTATGCCTTCACACAGCCTGTACCTAAGAAGGGTGACCGCTCCAATCCCTCAAACTACCGTCCTATTGCTTTACTTTCTTGTCTATCTAAAGCTTTTGAATCAATCCTTAACCGTAAGATTCAAAAGCACCTTTCCACTTCTGACCTTCTATCTGATCGCCAGTATGGGTTCCGCAAGGGGCGTTCTACTGGTGATCTCCTAGCCTTCTTAACTGACTCTTGGTCATCCTCTCTTAGCCGTTTCGGTGAAACTTTTGCTATTGCGCTGGACATATCAAAGGCTTTTGATAGGGTCTGGCACAAATCTTTGCTTTCTAAACTACCCTCCTACGGTTTCTATCCTTCTCTGTACCTTTATCTCCAGTTTCCTTTCTGACCGTTCTATTTCTGCCGTGGTAGACGGTCACTGTTCTTCCCCTAAATCTATTAACAGTGGTGTCCCACAGGGTTCTGTCCTATCTCCCACTTTTTTCTGTTGTTCATTGATGATCTTCTTTCCAAAACGAACTGTCCTATCCATTCCTACGCCGATGATTCCACTCTGCATTATTCAACTTCTTTTAATAGAAGACCCACCCTTCAGGAACTTAACGACTCAAGGCTGGAGGCTGCAGAACGCTTAGCCTCAGCCCTTACTATTATTTCCGATTGGGGCAAGAAGAACCTGGTGTCCTTCAACGCCTCAAAAACACAGTTTCTCCACCTATCCACTCGACACAATCTTCCAAACAACTATCCCCTATTCTTTGACAACACCCAGCTATCACCTTCCTCAACACTAAACATCCTCGGTCTATCCTTAACTCAAAATCTCAACTGGAAACTTCATATATCATCTCTTACTAAATCAGCTTCCTCGAGGCTGGGCGTTCTGTACCGTCTCCGCCAGTTCTTCTCCCCTGCACAGTTGCTGTCCATATACAGGGCCTTGTCCGCCCTCGTATGGAGTATGCATCTCATGTGTGGGGGGGCTCCACTCACACAGCTCTTCTGGACAGAGTGGAGGCAAAGGCTCTTCGTCTCATCAGCTCTCCTCCTCATACTGATAGTCTTCTACCTCTTCAATTCCGCCGCAATGTTGCCTCTCTTTCTATCTTCTATCGATATTTCCACGCTGACTGCTCTTCTGAACTTGCTAACTGCATGCCTCCCCCCCTCCCGCGGCCCCGCTGCACTCGACTTTCTACTCATGCTCATCCCTATACTGTCCAAACCCCTTATGCAAGAGTTAACCAGCATCTTCACTCTTTCATCCCTCACGCTGGTAAACTCTGGAACAATCTTCCTTCATCTGTATTTCCTCCTGCCTACGACTTGAACTCTTTCAAGAGGAGGGTATCAGGACACCTCTCCTCCCGAAACTGACTTATCTTTCGGCCACCTCTTTGGATTCTTTTTAGGAGCAGCGAGTAGCGGGCTTTTTTTTTTATTAATGTTTACTTTTTTGTGCCCTTGAGCTGTCTCCTTTGCTGTGAGAAAAAAAAAATAGAAATTTGCATTATTTTATGTATATAGTTTTATATAAATTTACGTTATTTTATGTGCATTTTGTATATTTATATTTATACAAATACACATTCTTTTATTGGTATATTGTTTATTTACATTTATACGAATTTACATTATTTTATGTGTATTTTGTATACATTTTTTTATACGTATTTACTTAATTTTATGTGTATTTTGTATATGTATTTTTATAGAAATCTACGTTATTTTATGTGTATTCGTATATATATTTTGAAACAAATTTACATTATTTTATATGTATTTTGCATATATATTTCAATACATATTTACCTTATTGTATGTGCATTTTGTATATTTATTTAAATACAAGTTCAAATATTTTATGTGTATTTTGGAATCAATAATTTTATAAAAAATGCGTTATTTTATAGGTATTTTGCATCTTAATTTTCATACAAATTTACATTATTTTATTAATATTCTGTGTAAATATTTTGATACGATTTTACATTATTCTATTTGTGTTTTGTATATATTTTTTATACATATTTACATTATTTAATGTGTATTTTGTATATAGATTTCATAGAAATTTACATTATATGTGTATTTGTTTATATATTTTCTTGTAAATTTACATTATTTTATGTGTATTTTGTATATGTATTTCAATACAAATTATCCTAATTTTATGTGTATTTTGTATATTTCTTTTCAGACAAATTTAATTTATTTTTTGGTATTTTTGTATATAGATTTATACAAATTTAGGTTATTTTACGTACGCATTTACATTATTTAATGTGTGTTTTGTATATATATTTTTATCCAACATAAAATAAAGTAAATTCGTTTCAAAATATTTTTAACAAATACACATATAATAACGTAAACTTGTAAAAAAATATATAAACAAAATACACATTAAGTAATGTAAATACGTATAAAAAATATTTACAAAATACATAAATAATCAAGTCATTCGTATCAAAATAAATAAACAAAAAACTAATTAAATAATGTAAATTTGTATGAGAAAACATACAAAATACACATAAAATAACGTTTTAAGTTTCAATAAAAATACATGTACAAAAATGCACATAATATTAGTTTGAATAAAAAAATATATACAAAACCCACATTAGATAATGTAAATGAGTATAAAAATATGTATACAAAATACCTATGAAATAATCTAAATTCGTATTTTTGGATTTTTGGAAATTTCCATTATTTTATGTGTATTTTGTATATGTATTTCAATACAAATTTACCTAATTTCATATGTTTTTTGTATATTTATTTTCATACAAGTTTAAATTATTTTTGTGTATTTTTGTTTATAGTTTTATACAAATTTATGTTATTTTATGTGTATTTTGTATATCTATTTTCATACAAATACACATTCTTTTCATGATATTTTGTTTAGTTATTTTGACACGAATTAACATTATTTAATGTGAATTTTGTATATATATTTTTATACGTATTTACATTATTTCAAGTGTATTTTGTAAATATATTTCAATAGAAATCTGCGTTATTTTATGTGTATTCGTATATATATTTTGAAACAAATTTACATTGTTTTATGTGTATGTTGCATATTTTTTCAATACAAATTTACCTTATTGTATGTGCATTTTGTATATTAATTTTAATACAAATTTGATTAATCTATGTGTATTTTTGTATATGTATTTTTATAAAAAATATGCTTTATTTTATGGGTATTTTGCATCTTTATTTTCATACAAATTTACATTATTTTATTGATATTCTGTGTATTTATTTTGATATGATTTTACATTATTCTATGTGTATTTTGTATATATATTTTATATAAAATGTATTTGTTTTCATTTCATACAAATCTACATTATTTTATGTGTTTTTTATACATGTATTCAAATACAAATTTAACTAGTTATAAGTGTATTTTGTATATCTATTTTGTATATATATTTTCATAGAAATTTACTCTATTTTATAAGTATTCGTATATATATTTTGATACAAATTTACATTATTAATGTTTATTTTGCATATCTATTTCAATACAAATTTACTTTATTGTACGTGCATTTTGTATATTTATTTTAATACAAATTTAATTATTTTATATGTATTTTTGTATATATATTTTTATGCAAATATGCGTTATTATATGGATATTTTGCATCTTTATTTTCATACAAATTTACATTATTTTATTGATATTCTCTTTATTTATTTTGATACGATTTAACATTATTTTATATGTTTTTTGTATATATATTTTTTATACATATTTACATTATTTAATGTTCATTTTGTATATATATATATTTTATCCAAATTTACATTATTTTATGTGTATTTGTTTATATATTTTCATACATATTTACATTATTTTATGTGTTTTTTGTATATATATTTTTCTACGTATTTAAATTATTTTATGTGTATTTTGTATATACATTTTCATAAAAAAAATACGTTATTTTATTGTGTGTATAAGTATATATTTTGATCCAAATTTTATACAAATTCATATTATTTAATGTGTATTTGTATATATAGATTTTCCTACAAATATATATTATTTTATGAGTATTTTTTCATATATTTCATTACAAATTTACCTTATTTTTTGTTTATTTTGTATATTTAGTTCATTCAATTTTAAATTATTTTATGTGTATATTTGTATTTGTATTTAGGTTATTTTATGTGTATTTTGTATATATATTTTCATCCAAAATTACATTATTTTAATGGTGTTTCTTAATTTAATTCGATACGAATTTAGATTATTTCATAGGTATTTTGTATACATATTTTTTATACTCATTTACATTATCTAATGTGTGTTTTGTGTATATATTTTTTATGCAAATTTATTTAATGTTCATTTTTGTACATATATTTTTATAGAAGTTTGCGTTATTTTATGTATATAGCTTTATATAAATTTACGTTATTTTATGTGCATTTTGTATATTTATGTTTATAAAAATACACATTCTTTTATTGGTATATTGTTTATTTACATTTATACGAATTTACATTATTTTATGTGTATTTTGTATACATTTCTTTATATGTATTTACTTTATTTTATGTGTATTTTGTATATGTATTTTTATAAAAATCTACGTTATTTTATGTGTATTCGTATATATATTTTGAAACAAATTTACATTATTTTATATGTATTTTGCATATCTGTTTCAATACAAATTTACCTTATTGTATGTGCATTTTGTATATTTATTTTAATAAAAGTTCAAATATTTTATGTGTATTTTGGTATCAATAATTTTATAAAAAATGAGTTATTTTACAGGTATTTTGCATCTTAATTTTCATACAAATTTACATTATTTTATTAATATTCTGTGTATATATTTTGATACGATTTTACATTATTCTATTTGTGTTTTGTATATATTTTTTTTTATACATATTTACATTATTTAATGTGTATTTTGTATATATATTTCATACAAATTTACGTTATTATATGTGTATTTGTTTATATATTTTCTTGCAAATTTACATTATTTTATGTGTATTTTGTATATGTATTTCAATACAAATTAACCTAATTTTATGTGTATTTTGTATATTTCTTTTCAGACAAATTTAAATTATTTTTGTGTATTTTTGTATATAATTTTATACAAATTTAGGTTATTTTACGTACGCATTTACATTATTTAATGTGTGTTTTGTATATATATTTTTATCCAAAGCTACTTTATTTTACGTTCATTTTTGGACATATATTTTATAGAAATTAGCGTTATTTTATATGTATTTGTATATGTTTTCTCATACAAATTTACATTATTCTTTTATTGATATTTTGTTTATTTATTTTGACGCGAATTTACATTACATAATGTGTATTTTATATATATATATATATATATATATATATATATATATATATATATATATATATATATATATATATATATATATATATATATATATATATATATATATATATATATATATATATATATATATATTTATACGTCTTTACATCATTTGATATGTATTTTGTATATATATTTCTATAGAAATCTACGTTGATTTATGAGTATTCGTATATAGATTTTGAAATAAATTTACACTGTTTTATGTGTATTCTGCATATTTTTTCAATACAAATTTACCTTATTGTATATGGATTTTGTATATTAATTTTCATACAAATATAATTATGCTATGTGTATTTTTGTATATGTAATTTTATAAAAATATGCTTTATTTTATGGGTATTTTGCATTTTTATTTTCATACAAATTTACATTATTTTATTTATATTCTGTTTATTTTTTTTAAACAATTTTACATTATTCTATGTGTATTTTGTATATCTATTTTTATAGGTATTTACTTAATTTTATGTGTATTTTGTATATATATTTTTATAGAAATCTACGTTATTTTATGTGTATTCGTATATATATTTTGAAAGAAATTTACATTGTTTTATATGTATTTTTGCATATCTCTTTCAATACAAGTTTACCTTATTGTATGTGCATTTTGTATATTTATTTCAACACAAATTTAAATATTTTACGTGTATTCTGGTATATATATTTTTATAAGAAATGCGCTATTTGATGGGAATTTTGCATCTTTATTTTCATACAAATTTACATTATTTTATTAATATTCGGTGTATTTATTTTGATACGATTTCACATTATTCTATTTGTTTTTGTATATATTTTTTTATACATATTTACATTATTTAATGTGTATCTTGCATATATATTTCATACAAATTTATTATCTATTATTTATTTTCATACAAATACACATTCTTTTCATGATATTTTGTTTATTTATTTTGACACGAATTTACCTAGATATGTATTTTGTATATATATTTTTATAGGTATTTACATAATTTCATGTGTATTTTCTTATATATTTTTCTATAGAAATCTACGTTATTTTATGTGTATTCGTATATATATTTTGAAACAAATTTAATTTGTTTTATATGTATTTTTGAATATCTCTTTCAATACATATTTACCTTACTGTATATGCATTTTGTACATTTATTTCAATACAAATTTAAATATTTTATGTGTATTTTGTTATATATATTTTTATAAAAAAATGCGCTATTTTATGGGAATTTTGCATCTTTCTTTTCATACAAATTTACATTATTTTATTGATATTCTGTGTATTTATATTGATAGGATTTTACGTTATTCTATTTCTTTTTTGTATATATATTTTTATAAACATTTTCATTATTTAATGTGTATCATGCATATATATTTTATACAAATTTACGTTATTTTAAGTGTATTTGTTTATATATTTTCTTTCAAATTTACATTATTTTATGTGTATTTTGTATATGTAATTCAATGCAAATTTACCTAATTTTATGTGTATGTTGTATCTTTCTTTTCATACAAATTTTAAATATTTTTGTGTATTTTTGTATATAGTTTTATACAAATTTAGGTTATTTTATGTACGCATTTACATTATTTAATGTGTGTTTTGTATATATATTTTTATGCAAATTTACTTTATTTTAAGTGCATTTTTGTACATATATTTTTTTTTAGAAATTTGCGTTATTTTATGTGTATTTGTATATGTTTTCTCATACAAATTTACATTATTTTATTGCTATTTTGTTTATTTATTTTGATACGAATGAAAATAGATATACAAAATATACATAAAATAAACTAAATTTGTATTGAAATATATATACAAAATACATAAAATAATGTAAATTTAAATCAAAATATTTAAAGAGATGCGCATAAAATAACGTAAATTTGTTTTAAAATATACAAAATACACATTAAATAATGTAAATATGAATAAAAAAATATATACAAAACACAAATAGAATAATGTAAAATCGTATCAAAATAAATACACAGAATATTAATAAAACAATGTAAATTTGTATGAAAATAAAGATGCAAAATACCCATTAAATAACGCATTTTTTATAAAAATATGTATACCAAATTACACATGAAAAAATTAATTTGTATTAAAATAAATATACAAAATACATATACAATAAGGTAAATCTGTATTGAAATATATATGCAAAATACATATAAAACGATATAAATTTTTATATATATATATATATATATATATATATATATATATATATATATATATATATATATATATATATATATATATATATATATATATATATATATATATATATATATATATATATATATATATTTTTTTTTTATTCGTATTTACTTAATTTTATTTGTATTTTGTATATATATATTTATAGAAATCTACGTTATTTTATGTGTATTCGTATATATATTTTGATACAAATTTATATTGTTTTATATGTATTTTGCATATCTGTTTCAATACAAATTTACCTTATTGTATGTGCATTTTGTATATTTTTTTTAATACAAATTCAAATATTTTATGTGTATTTTGGTATATATAATTTTATAAAAAATGCGTTATTTTATAGGTATTTTGCATCTTAGTTTCCATACAAATGTACATTATTTTATTAATATTCTGTGTATATATTTTGATACAATTTTATATTATACTATTTGTGTTTTGTATATATTTTTTTATACATATTTTCATTATTTAATGTGTATTTTTTATATATATTTTATACAAATTAACGTTATTTTAAGTGTATTTGTTTATATAATTTCATTCAAATTTACATTATCTTAAGTGTATTTTGTATATGCATTTCAATACAAATTTACCTAATTTTATGTATATTTTGTAAATTTATTTTCATACAAATTTAAATTATTTTTGTGTTTTTTTCTATATACATATAGAGTAAATTTCTATGAAAATATATATTCAAAATACATATAAAATTATATAAATAAGTATAAAAATATATATATCAAATACACCTAAGAAAATGAAAATTCGTATCAAAATAAATAAACAAAATTCCGATAAAAGAACGTATATTTGTAGGAAAATAAATATACAAAAAACACATTAAATTACGAAAATTTGAATAAAAATATATACAAAAAAACAAAAAAATAAATTTCAGTTTGTATGAAAATAGATATACAAAATACACATATAATTAGTTAAATTTGTATTTAAATACATGTACAAAATACACATAAAATAATGTAAATTTGTATGAAATGAAAATAAATACACATAAAATAACGTACATTTGTATAAAATATATATACTAAATACACATACAATAATGTAAAATCGTATCAAAATAAATACACAGAATATCAATAAAATAATTTAAATTTGTATGAAAATAAAGATGCAAAATATCCATAAAATAAAGCATATTCTTTTTTAAAATACATTTACAAAAATACACATAGAATAATTAAATTTGTATTAAAATTAATATACAAAATGCATATACAATAAGGTTGTATATATATATATATATATATATATATATATATATATATATATATATATATATATATATATATATATATATATATATATATATATATATATATATATATATATATATATATATATATATATATATATATATATATATATATATATATATATATATATATATATATTTATATTTATACAAATACACATTCTTTTATTGGCATTTTGTTTATTTATTTTGATACTAATTTACATTATTTTATGTGTATTTTGTATACATTTTTTATACGTATTTACTTAATTTTATGTGTATTTTGTATATATATTTTTATAGAAATCTACCTTATTTCATGTGTATTCGTATATATATTTTGAAACAAATTTACATTGTTTATATGTATTTTGCATATCTATTTTTGTGTATTCTGTATTTATTTTTGTTATACATAGAATAATATAAAATCGTATGAAAATAAGTACACAGAATATCAATAAAATAATTTAAATTTGTATGAAAATAAAGATGCAAAATACCCATAAAATAAAGAATATTTTTTTTAAAAATACATATACAAAAATACACATAGAATAATTTAATTTGTATTAAAATTAATATTCAAAATCCACATACAATAAGGTAAATTTGTATTGAAAAAAAACGCAAAAATACACATAAAACAATGTAAATTTGTTTCAAAATATATATACGAATACACATAAAATAACGTAGATTTCTATAGGAATATATATACAAAATACACATGAAATGATGTAAATACGTATAAAAATATATATACAAAATACACATTAAATACTGTAAATTCGCGTCAAAATAAATAAACAAAATATCAATAAAAGAATGTGTATTTGTATGAAAATAGATATACAAAATACACATAAAATATCCTAAATTTGTATCAAACTAATACAAAAATACACAAAAATATTTTAAATTTGTATGAAAATAAATATACAAAATACACATAAAATAAGGTAAATTTGTATTGAAATACATATACAAAATACATATAAAATAATGTAAATTTGAATGAAAAGACATAAACAAATACACTTAAAATAACGTAAATTTGTATAAAAAATATATACAAAACAATATACAATATATACAATACAATACAATACAAAAATATATACAATAATGTAAAATCGTATCAAAATAAATACACAGAATATTAATAAAATAATGTAAATTTGTATGAAAATAAAGAGGCAAAATACCCATAAAATAACGCATTTTTTTATTTATTAAAAAAAAAAATTAATTCAATTAAAATAAATATATAAAAACACATACAATAAGGTAAATTTGTATTGAAATATATATGCAAAATACATATAAAACAATGTAAATTTGTTTCAAAATATATATACGAATACACATAAAATAACGTAGATTTCTATAAAAATATATACAAAATACACATAAAATGAAGTAAATACGTTTAAAAAAATGTATACAAAATACACATAAAATAATGTAAATTCGTATCAAAATAAATATACAAAATACCAATAAAAGAAAAAATAAATTTCAATTAAAATAAATATATAAAAAACACATACAATAAGGTAAATTTGTATTGAAATAGATATGCAAAATACATATAAAACAATGTAAATTTGTTTCAAAAAATATATACGAATACACATAAAATAACGTAGATTTCTATAAAAATATATATACAAAATACACATAAAATGAAGTAAATACGTATAAAAAAATGCATACAAAATACACATAAAATAATATAAATTCGTATCAAAATAAATATACAAAATACCAATAAAAGAATGTGTATTTGTATAAATATAAATATACAAAATACACATAAAATAACGTAAATTTATATAAAACTATATACAAAAATACACAGAAGTATTTTAATTTGTATGAAAATAGATATAAAAAATAAGGGAAATTCGTTTCAAATTCAATAAACAAAATTCAGATAAAAGAACGTATATTTGTAGAAAAAATAAATATACAAAATACACATAAAATAACGAAAATTTGTATGAAAATATATAAAAAAATAGACAAAAATAATTTCAATTTGTATGAAAATAAATATACAAAATACACATTGTATTTTGTATATTTATATTAATACAATACACATTCTTTTATAAGTATTTTGTTTATTTATTTTGATACGAGTTTACATTATTTTATGTGTATTTTGTATACCTTTTTTTATACGTATTTACTTCATTTTATGTGTATTTTGTATATTTATTTTCATAGAAATCTACGTTATTTTATGTGTATTCGTATATATATTTTGAAAAAAATTTACATGGTTTTATATGTATTTTGCATATCTATTTCAATACAAATTTACATTATTGTATGTGCATTTTGTATATTTATTTTAATACAAATTCAAATATTTTATGTGTCTTGGTATAAATATTTTTATAAAAAATGCGTTATTATATGGGTATTCTGCATCTTAATTTTCATACAAAATTACATTATTTTATTAATATTCTGTGTATTTATTTTGATACGATTTTATATTATTCTATTTGTGTTTTGTGTATATTTTTTTATACATATTTACATTATTTAATGTGTATTTTTTATATATATTTTATACAAATTTACGTTATTTTAAGTGTATTTGTTTATATATTTTCATTCAAATTTACATTATTTTATGTGTATTTTGTAAATGTATTTCAATACAAATTTACCTAATTTTATGTGTATTTTGTATATTTATTTTCATACAAATTAAAATTATTTTTGTGTATTTTTGTATATAGTTTTATACAAATTTAGGTGATTTTATGTGTATATTGTATATCTATTTTCATACAAATACACATTCTTTTATTGATATTTTGTTTATTTATTTTGACGCGAATTTATATTATTTAATGTGTATTTTATATATATATTTTTATACGTGTTTACATCATTTGATGTGTATTTTGTATATATATCTCTATAGAAATCTACGTTGATTTATGAGTATTCGTATATAGATTTTTAAATAAATTTACACTGCTTTATGTGTATTTTGCATATTTTTTCAATACAAATTTACCTTATTGTATATGCATTTTGTATATTAATTTTAATACAAATTTAATTATGTTATGTGTATTTTTGTATATGTATTTTTATAAAAATATGCTTTATTATATGGGTATTTTGCATTTTTATTTTCATACAAATTTACATTATTTTATTTATATTCTGTTTATTTTTTTTAAACAATTTTACATTATTCTATGTGTATTTTGAATATCTATTTTTATACGTATTTACTTAATTTTATGTGTATTTTTTTTATATTTTTATAGAAATCTACGTTATTTTATGTGTATTCGTATATATATTTTGAAACAAATTTACATTGTTTTATATGTATTTTTCCATATCTCTTTCAATACAAATTTACCTTATTGTATGTGCATTTTGTATATTTATTTCAATACAAATTTAAATATTTTATGTGTATTTTGGTATATATATTTTTATAAGAAATGCGCTATTTGATGGGAATTTTGCATCTTTATTTTTATACAAATTTACATTATTTTATTAATATTCGGTGTATTTATTTTGATACGATTTCACATTATTCTATTTGTTTTTTGTATATATATTTTTTATACATATTTACATTATTTAATGTGTATCTTGCATATATATTTCATACAAATTTATTATCTATTATTTATTTTCATACAAATACACATTCTTTTCATGATATTTTGTTTATTTATTTTGACACGAATTTACCTAGATATGTATTATGTATATATATTTTTATACGTATTTAAATAATTTCATGTGTATTTTGTATATATATTTCTATAGAAATCTACATTATTTTATGTGTATTCGTATATATATTTTGAAACAAATTTACTTTGTTTTATATGTATTTTTGAATATCTCTTTCAATACACATTTACCTTACTGTATATGCATTTTGTATATTTATTTAAATACAAATTTAAATATTTTATGTGTATTTTGGTATATATATTTTTATAAAAAATGCGCTATTTTATGGGAATTTTGCATCTTTCTTTTCATACAAATTTACATTATTTTATTGATATTCTGTGTATTTATATTGATAGGATTTTACATTATTCTATTTCTTTTTTGTATATATTTTTTTATACACATTTACATTATTTAATGTGTATCTTGTATATAATTTAATACAAATCTACGTTATTTTAAGTGTATTTGTTTATATATTTTCATTCAAATTTACATTATTCTATGTATATTTTGTATTTGTATTTCAATACAAATTTACCTAATTTTATGTGTATTTTGTATATTTCTTTTCATACAAATTTTAAATACTTTTGTGTATTTTTGTATATAGTTTTATACAAATTTAGATTATTTTATGTACGCATTTACATTATTTAATGTGTGTTTTGTATATATATTTTTATGGAAATTTACTTTATTTTATGTGCATTTTTGTACATATATTTTTTTCTCATACAAATTTTTATTATTTTATTGCTATTTTGTTTATTTATTTTGATACGAATGAAAATAGATATACAAAATATACATAAAATAAAATAAATTTGTATTGAAATATATATACAAAATACATAAAATAATGTAAATTTGTATCAAAATATTTTAACAGATGCGCATAAAATAACGGAAATTTGTTTTAAAATATACAAAATACACATTAAATAATGTAATTATGTATAAAAAAATATATACAAAACACAAATAGAATAATGTAAAATCGTATCAAAATAAATACACAGAATATTAATAAAACAATGTAAATTTGTATGAAAATAAAGATGCAAAATACCCATTAAATAACGCATTTTTTATAAAGATATATATACCAAAATACACATGAAAAAATTAATTTGTATTAAAATAAATATACAAAATACACATACAATAAGGTAAATCTGTATTGAAATAGATATGCAAAATACATATAAAACAATGTAAATTTGTTTCAAAATATATATACGAATACACATAAAATAACGTAGATTTGTATAAAAATATATATACAAAATACACATAAAATGAAGTAAATACGTATAAGAAAATGTATACAAAATGCACATAAAATAATGTAAATTCGTATCAAAATAAATACAAAATACATATAAAATAATGTAAATTTTTTTCAAAATATATATACGAATACACATAAAATAACGTAGATTTCTATAAAAATACATATACAAAATACACATAAAATTAAGTAAATACGTATAAAAAAAATGTATACAAAATACACATAAAATAATGTAAATTCGTATAAATGTAAATAAACAAAATACCAATAAAAGAATGTGTATTTGTATAAATATAAATATACAAAATATACATAAAATAACGTAAATTTGTATAAAACTATACAAAAATACACAGAAGTAATTAAATTCGTATGAAAATAGATATACAAAATAAAGATAAAATAAGCTAAATTTGAATTAAAATGTATATACAAAATACAATATTTTATGTGTATATTTGTATTTGTATTTAGGCTATTTTATGTGTATTTTGTATATATATTTTCATCCAAAATTACATTATTTTATTGGTATTTTCATAATTTTATTCGATACGAATTTAGATTATTTCATAGGTATTTTCTATACATATTTTTATACTCATTTACATTATCTAATGTGTGTTTTGTATATATATTTTTATGCAAATTTATTTTATGTTCATTTTTGTACATATATTTTTATAGAAATTTGCGTTATTTTATGTATATAGTTTTATATAAATTTACGTTATTTTATGTGCATTTTGTATATTTATATTTATACATATACACATTCTTTTATTGGTATATTGTTTATTTACATTTATACGAATTTACATTATTTTATGTGTATTTTGTATACATTTTTTTATACGTATTTACTTAATTTTATGTGTATTTTGTATATGTATTTTTATAGAAATCTACGTTATTTTATGTGTATTCGTATATATATTTTGAAAAAAATTTACATTATTTTATATGTATTTTGTATATCTATTTCAATACAAATTTACCTTATTGTATGTGCATTTTGTATATTTATTTTAATACAAATTGAAATATTTTATGTGTATTTTGGTATCAATAATTTTATGAAAAATGCGTTATTTTATAGGTATATTGCATCTTAATTTTCATACAAATTTACATTATTTTATTAATATTCTGTGTATTTATTTTGATACGATTTTACATTATTCTATTTGTGTTTTGTATATATTTTTTTATACATAATTACATTATTTAATGTGTATTTTGTATATTTTAAAACAAATTTCCGTTATTTTATGCGCATCTGTTAAAATATTTTGATACAAATTTACATTATTTTATGTATTTTGTATATATATTTCAATACAAATTTAGTTTATTTTATGTATATTTTGTATATCTATTTTCACTCGTATTCGTATTCGTATACGATTTTACATATAATCATGTAATTCGTATCAAACTAAATAAACAAAATATCAATAAAATAATGTAAATTTGTATGAGAAAACATATACAAATACGTATAAAATAACGCTAATTTCTATAAAAATACATGTCCAAAAATGAACGTAAAATAAAGTAACTTTGGATAAAAATATATATACAAAACACACATTAAGTAATGTAAATGCGTACATAAAATAACCTAAATTTATATAAAACTATATACAAAAATACACAAAAATAATTTAAATTTGTATGAAAAGAAATATACAAAATATACATAAAATTATGTTAATTTGTATTGAAATACATATACAAAATACACATAAAATAATGTAAATTTGAAAGAAAATATAGAAACAAATACACATATAATAACGTAAATTTGTATGAAATATATATTCAAAATACACATTAAATAATGTAAATATGTATAAAAAAATATATACAAAACACAAATAGAATAATGTAAAATCGTATCAAAATATATACACAGAATATTAATAAAATAATGTAAATTTGTATGAAAATTAATATGCAAAATACCTATAAAATAACGCATTTTTTATAAAATTATTGATACCAAAATACACATAAAATATTTGAATTTGTATTAAAATAAATATACAAAATGCACATACAATAAGGTAAATTTGTATTGAAATAGATATGCAAAATACATATAAAATAATGTAAATTTGTTTCAAAATATATATACGAATACACATAAAAAACGTAGATTTCTATAAAAATACATATACAAAATACACATAATATTAAGTAAATACGAATAAAAAAATGTATACAAAATACACAAAATAATGTAAATTCGTATAAATGTAAATAAACAATATACCATTAAAAGAATGTGTATTTGTATAAATATAAATATACAAAATGCACATAAAATAACGTAAATTTATATAAAACTATATACATAAAATAACGGAAATTTCTATAAAAATATATGTACAAAAATGAACATAAAATAAATTTGCATAAAAATATATATACAAAACTCACTTTAGATAATGTAAATGAGTATAAAAATATGTATACAAAATACATATGAAATAATCTAAATTCGTATCGAATTAAATTAAGAAAATACCAATAAAATAATGTAATTTTGGATGAAAATATATATTCAAAATACACATAAAATAACATAAATACAAATACAAATATACACATAAAATAATTTAAAATTGAATGAAATAAATATACAAAATAAACATAAAATAAGGTAACCTAAAGATAACCTAAGATAATCTAAATACAAATACAAAAATACACATTAAATAATTTATAATTGAATGAAATAAATATACAAAATAAACATAAAATAAGGTAAATTTGTAATAAAATATATGTAAGAATACACATAAAATATTATAAATTTGTATGAAAATATATATACAAATACACATAAAATAACATGAATTTGTATAAAATTTGTTTCAAAATATATACGAATACACACAATAAAATAACGTAAATTTTTTTGAAAATGTATATATAAAATACACATAAAATAATTTAAATACGTAGAAAAATATATATACAACATGCACATAAAATAATGTAAATTCGTAAAAAATTAAATACACAAAATTCCAATAAAAGAATGTATATTTGTAGGAAAATATATATACAAAAAACAAATAAAATAGCTAAAATTTGTATAAAAATATATACAAAAATACACAAAAATAATTTAAATTTGTTTGAAAATAGATATGCAAAATACACATAAAGGTAAGCAAATTTGTATTGAAATACATATACAAAACTCACATAAAATAATGTAAATTTGTATGAAAATATATAAACAAATACATATAAAATAACGTTATTTTTGGAAAAATTCAAAATATATATTAAATATTTTAAATATGTATAAAAATATATTATATTATATATATTTTTATTGATATTTGCGTTATTTATATGTATTTTGTATATGTTTTCTCATAGAAATTTACATTATTTTATTGGTATTTTGTCTATTTTTTTATACGTATTTACATTATTTAATGTGTATTTTGTTTATATATTTTTATACAAATTTACGTTCTTATATGTGTATTTGTATAAGTATTTTAATACAAATTTACATTATTTTATGTATTTTGTATATATATTTCAATTCAAATTTAGCTTATTTTATGCGTATTTTGTATATCTATTTATTTTAATACAAAATCAAATATTTTATGTTTTTTCGTATATATATTTTTATAAAAAATGCGTTATTTTATGGGTATTTTGCATCTTAATTTTCATACAAATTTACTTTATTTTATTAATATTTTCTGTATTTATTTTGATACGATTTTACATTATTTTATTTGTGTTATGTATATATTTTTTTATACATATTTACATTATTTAATGTGTTTTTTGTATATATATTTGATACATATTTACGTTATTTTAAGTTATTTTATGTGTATTTGTTTATATATTTTGACACAAATTTACAATATTTTATGGGTATTTTGTATATATATTTCAAAAGAAATTTACCTAGTTTTATGTGTATTTTGAATATCTATTTTCATACAAACTCAAATTATTTTTATGTATTTTTGTATATATTTCAATACAAATTTTAGTTATGTTATGTGTATTTTGTAAATCTATTTTCAATCAAATATATATTATTTTATTGGTATTTTCTTGATTTATATTGATACGAATTTACATTATTTATATGTACTTTGTATGTATATTTTTATACGCATTTACATTATTTAATATTTATTTTGAATATATAATTTTATACAAATTCATGGTATTTTATGTGTATTTGTATATATATTTTCATATAGATTTACATTATTTTATGTGTATTTTGTACATATATTTAATTACAAATTTACCATATTTTATGTTTATTTTGTATGTGTATTTTGTATATTTATATTTATACAAATACACATTCTTTTATTGGTATTTTGTTTATTTATTTTGTTTCGAATTTACATTATTATATGTGTATTTTGTTTACATTTTTTTATACGTATTTACTTAATTTTATATATATATATATATATATATATATATATATATATATATATATATATATATATATATATATATATATATATATATATATATATATATATATATATATATATATATATATATTTTTTTATAGAAATCAACGTTATTTTATGTGTATTCGTATATATATTTTGAAACAACTTTACATTGTTTTATATGTATTTTTGCATATCTCTTTCAATAGAAGTTTACCTTATTGTATGTGCATTTTGTATATTTATTTCAATACAAATTTAAATATTTTATGTGTATTTTCGTATATATATTTTTATAAGAAATGCGCTATTTGATGGGAATTTTGCATCTTTATTTTCATACAAATTTACATTATTTTATTAATATTCGGTGTATTTATTTTGATACGATTTCACATTATTCTATTTGTTTTTTGTATATATATTTTTTATACATATTTACATTATTTAATGTGTATCTTGCATATATATTTCATACAAATTTATTATCTATTATTTATTTTCACACAAATACACATTCTTTTCATGATATTTTGTTTATTTATTTTGACACGAATTTACCTAGATATGTATTTTGTATATATATTTTTATACGTATTTACATAATTTCATGTGTATTTTGTATATATATTTCTATATAAATACATATACAAAAGTCACATAAAATAATGTAAATTTGTATGAAAATATATAAACAAATACAGTTATGTGAGTTTTGTATAAGTATTTCAATACAAATTTGCCTAAATTTATGTGTATTTTGCATATCTATTTTCAAACAAATTTTAATTATTTTTGTGTATTTTTGTATACATTTTTATACAAATTTTAGTTATTTTATTTGTTTTTTGTATATATATTTTCTTACAAATATACATTCTTTTATTGGAATTTTGTGTATTTAATTTTTTACGAATTTACATTATTTTATGTGTATTTTATATATACATTTTCATAAAAATTTACGTTATTTTATTGTGTGTATTCGTGTATATTTTGAAACAAATTTTATACAAATTTATGTTATTTTATGTGTATTTGTATATATATTTTCATACAAATTTATATTATTTCATGTGTATTCTTACATATATTTTATTACAAATTTGACTTATTTTATGTTTATTTTGTATATTTATTTCATTCAATTTTAAATTATTTAATGTGTATATTTATATTTGTGTTTATGCTATTTTATGTGTGTTTTCTATATATATTTTCATCCAAAATTACCTTATTTCATTGTTATTTTCTTAATTTAACTCGATACGAATTTAAATTATTTCATATACATATTCATATAAATTATTTTATATACATATTTTTATACTCATTTACATTATCTAATGTGTGTTTTGTATATATTTATTTATGCAAACTAATTTTATGTGCATTTTTGTACATATATTTTTATAGAAAATTAAAACGTTATTTTATGTGTATTTTGTATATGTTTTCTCATACAAATTTACATTATTTAATTAGTTTTTTGTTTATTTATTTTGATACGAAGGACTTGATTATTTGTGTATTTTGTAAATATTTTTTTATACGTATTTACATTACTTAATGTGTATTTTGTTTATATATTTTTTTACAAATTGACGTTATTATAGGTGTATTTGTTAAAAATATTTTGAAACGAGTTTACTTTATTTTATGTATTTTGTATATATATTTCAATTCAAATTTAGCTTATTTTGTGTGTATTTTGTATATCTATTTTCATACAAATTTAATTACTCACACATGAAATAATTAAATTTGTATCAAAATAAATATACAAAAGGCACATACAATAAAGAAAATTTGTATTGAAATAGATATGCAAAATACACATAAATAATGTAAATTTGTATCAAAATATATATAAAATATATATATATAATATATATAAATATATATATATATATATATATATAGATATAAATATATATATATATATATATATATATATATATATATATATATATATATATATATATATATATATATATATATATATATATATATATATATATATATATATATATATATATATATATATATATATATATATATATATATATATATCAAATACACCTAAAATAATGAAAATTCGTATCAAAATCAATAAACAAAATTAAGATAAAAGAACGTACAAATTTACATTATTTTATGTGTATTTTGTAGATGTATTTAAATACAAATTTAACTAATTATATCAAAATAAATAAACAAAATTCCGATAAAAGAACGTATATTTGTAGGAAAATAAATATACAAAATACACATAAAATTACGAAAATTTGAAAAAATATATACAAAAAAACAAATAAATAAATTTCAATTTGTATGAAAATAGATATACAAAATACACATATAATTAGTTAAATTTGTATTTAAATACATGTACAAAATACACATAAAATAATGTAAATTTGTACGTTCTTTTATCGGAATTTTGTTTATTGATTTTGATACGAATTTTCATTATTTTATATATATATATATATATATATATATATATATATATATATATATATATATATATATATATATATATATATATATATATATATATATATATATATATATATATATATATATATATATATATATATATATATATATATTTATACTTATTTGCATAATTTTAGATTTATTTTTAATATATATTTTCATAGAAATTTACTCTATTTTATATGTTTTCGTATATATATTTTGATACAAATTTACATTATTTATGTGTATTTCTCATATCTATTTCAATACAAATTTTCTTTATTGTATGTGCCTTTTGCATATTTATTTTGATACAAATTTAATTATTTTATGTGTATTTTTGTATATATATTTTTAAACAAATATGCGTTATTATATGGGTATTTTGCATCTTTATTTTCATACAAATTTACATTATTTTATTGATAGTCTGTTTATTTATTTTGATACGATTTTACGTTATTCTGTGTATTATGTATACATATTTTTAGACATATTTAAATTATTTAATGAATATTTTGTACATATATTTTATGGAAATTTACGTTATCTTATGTGTATTTGTTTATATAGTTTCATACAAATTTACATTATTTTATGTGTATTTTGTATATGTATTTAAATAAAAATTTGCCTAATTTCATGTGTATTTTGCATATCTATTTTCAAACAAATTTAAATTATTTTTGTGTATTTTTGTATATATTTTTAAACAAATTTTTGTTATTTTATTTGTATTTTGTATATATATTTTCCTACAAATATACATTCTTTTAGAGGAAATTTTGTTTATTTATTTTGATACGAATTTACATTATTTTATGTGTATTTTTTATATATATTTTTCTATGTATTTACATTATTTAATGTGTATTTTGTATATACATTTTCATAAAAATTTACGTTATTTTATTATGTGTATTCGTATATATTTTGATACAAATTTACTTTATTTTATGTGTTTTTTGCATATCTATTTATTTTAATACATATTTATTTATTTTATATATATAT
This sequence comes from Eriocheir sinensis, assembly GCF_024679095.1. Classification (NCBI taxonomy): domain Eukaryota; kingdom Metazoa; phylum Arthropoda; class Malacostraca; order Decapoda; family Varunidae; genus Eriocheir; species Eriocheir sinensis. Next base: position 471,357 of record NW_026111050.1, on the reverse strand, counting down.
ATTTTATATATATATATATATATATATATATATATATATATATATATATATATATAGATATATATATATATATATATATATATATATATATATATATATATATATATATATATATATATATATATTTAAATATGAGTTATTTTATGGGTATATTGCATCTTTAATTTTATAAATTTTTACATTACGTACATATCTTTTATACATATTTACATTATATAATGTCTATTTAGTTTATATATTTTTATACAAATTTACGTTATTATATGTGTATTTGAATATATATTGATACAAATTTACATTATTTTATGTATTTTCTATATTTATTTCAATTCAAATTTAGCTTATTTTATGTGTCTTTTGTATATCTATTTTCATACAAATTTTTTGTTTGTTTATTTTTGTATATAGTTTTATACAATTTTACGTTATTTTATGTGTATTTTGTATATTTATAATTATACAAGTACACATTCTTTTATTGGCATTTAGTTTATTTATTTTGATACGAATTTACATTATTTTATGTGTATTTTGTATAAATTTTCTTATACGTATTTACTTCATTTTATGTGTATTTTGTATATATATTTTCATAGAAATCTACGTTATTTTATGTGTATTCGTATATATATTTTGAAAGAAATTTACATTGTTTGATATGTATTTTGCATATCTATTTCAATACAAATTTACCTTATTGTATGTTCATTTTGTATATCTATTTTAATACAAATTTAAATATTTTATGTGTATTTTGGTATATATATTTTCATAAAAAAATGCGTTGTTTTATGGGTATTTTGCATCTTTATTTTCATACAAATTTACATTATTTTATTAATATTCTGTGTATTTATTTTGATACTATTTTACATTATTCTATTTGTCTTTTGTATATATTTTTTTAAACATATTTACATTATTTAATGTGTATTTTATATATATATATATATATATATATATATATATATATATATATATATATATATATATATATATATATATATATATATATATATATATATATATATATATATATATATATATATATATATATATATATATTTCATACAAATTTACGTTTTTTTAAGTGTATTTGTTTATATATTTTCATTCAAATTGAATTTTATGTGTATTTTGTATATGTATTTCAATACAAATTTACCTAATTTTATATGTATTTTGTATATTATTTTTCATACAAATTTAAATTATTTTGTGTGTATTTTTGTATAGAGTTTTATACAAATTTACAATATTTAATGTGTATTTTGTATATCTATTTTCATACAAATACTCATTCTTTTATTGATATTTTGTTTATTTATTTTGACACGAATTTACATTATTTAATGTGTATTGTGTATATATATTTTTATACGTATTTACGTCATTTCATCTATTTTTGTATATATATTTCTATAGAAATCTACATTATTTTATGTGTATTCGTATATATATTTTGAAACAAATATACATTGTTTTATGTGTATTTTGCATATTCTTTCAATACAAATTTACCTTATTGTATGTGCATTTTATATCTATATATCTATCTATCTATCTATCTATATATATATATATATATATATATATATATATATATATATATATATATATATATATATATATATATATATAGATATATATATATATATATATATATATATATATATATATATATATATATATATATATATATATATATATATATATATATATATATATATATATATATATATATATATATATATATATATATATATATATATATATATATATGTATATATATATATATATATATATATATATATATATATATATATATATATATATATATTTTAAATATGAGTTATTTTATTTGTATTTTGTATATCTATTTTCATACAAATTTAATTACTTATGTGTATTTTTTTATATACTTTTATATCAATTTACGTTATTTTATGTGAATTTTGTATATTTATATTTATACAAATACACATTCTTTTATTAGTATTTTGTTTATTTATTTCGATACGAGTTTACATTATTTTATGTGTATTTTGTACACATTTTTTTATACGTATTTACTTCATTTTATGTGTATTTTGTATATATATCTTCATAGAAATCTGCGTTATTTTATATGTTTTCGTATATATATTTTGAAACAAATTTACATTGTTTTATATGTATTTTCCATATCTATTTCAATACAAATTTACCTTATTGTGTGTGCATTTTGTATATTTATTTTAATACAAATTCAAATATTTTATGTGTGATTTGGTATATATATTTTTATAAAAATGCGTTATTTTATGGGTATTTTGCATCTTTCTTTTCATGCAAATTTATATTCTTTTATTTATATTCTGTATATATTTTTGATACGCTTTTACATTATTCTATTTGTGTTTTGTATATATTTTTTTATACATATTTACATTATTTAATGTGTATTTTGTATATATATTTCATACAATTTTACATTATTTTAAGTGTATTTGTTTATATATTTTCATTCAAACTTACATTATTTTATGTGTATTTTGAATATGTATTTCAATACAAATTTGCCTAATTTTATGTGTATTTTGCATATCTATTTTCAAACAAATTTAAATAATTTTTGTGTGTTTTTGTATATATTTTTATACAAATTTTAGTTATTTTATTTGTATTTTCTATATATATTTTCCTACAAATATACATTCTTTTATTGGAATTTTATCTATTTATTATGATACGAATTTAATTTATTTTATGTGTATTTTGTATATATATTTTCATAAAAATTTATTTTATTTTATTGTGTGTATTCGTATATAATTTGATACAACTTTTATACAAATTCATGTTATTGTATGTATATTTGGATATATATTTTCATACAAATCTACATTATTTTATGTGCATTTTTACATATATTTCATTAAAAATTTACCTTATTTTATGATTATTTTGAATATATATTTCCTTCAATTTTAAATTATTTTATGTGTATATATGTATTTGTATTTAGGTTATTTTATGTGTATTTTTTATATATATTTTCATCAAAAACTACATTATTTTATTGGTATTTTGTTAGTTTAATTCGATACGAATTTAAATTATTTCATAGGTATTTTGTATACATATTTTTATACGCATTTACATTATTTAATGTGTGTTTTGTATATATATTTTCAAGAAAATTTACTTAATTTTATGTGTATTTGTTTAAATATAAATATACAAAATGCACATAAAATAAGGTAAATTTATATAAAACAATATACAAAGATACACAAAAGTAGTTAAATTTCTATGAAAATAGATATACAAAATACACACAAAATAAGCTTAATTTGAATTGAAATATATGTACAAAATACATAAAATAAAGTAAATTTGTATCAAAATATTTTTACAAATACACTTATAATTACGTAAATTTTATATAAAAATATATAAACAAAATACACATTAAATAATGTAATTATGTATAAAAAAATATATACAAAATACACATATAATCATGTAATTCGTATCAAAATAAATAAACAAAATACCAATAAAATAATGTAAATTTTTATGAGAAAACATATACAAAATACACATAAAATAAATAAATTTCTATAAAATTATATGTACAAAAATGCACATAAAATAAATTTGCATTAAAAAATATATACAAAACACACATTACATAATGTAAATGAGTATAAACATATGTATACAAAATACCTTTGAAAAAATCTAAATTCGTATCGAGTTAAATAAAGAAAATACCAATAAAATAATGTAATTTTGGATGAAGATATATATAGAAAATATACATAAAATTACGTAAATACAAATACAATAATACACATAAAATAATTTAAAATTGAATGAAATAAATATACAAAATAATCATAAAATAAGGTAAATTTGTAATGAAAAATATGTAAAAATACACGTAAAATAATATAAATATGTATGAAAATATATATACAAATACACAAAATAATATGAATTTGTATAAAATTTGTATCAAAATAAATAGGAATACACACAATAAAATAATGTAAATTTTTATTAAAATATATATACAAAATACACATAAAATAATGTAAATACGAAGAAAAATATATATACAAAATACACATAAAATAATGTAAACTCGTATCAAAATAAATAAACAAAATTATAATAAAAGATTGGGTATTTGAAGGAAAATATATATACAAAATACAAATAAAATAACTAAAATTTGTATAAAAATAAATACAAAAATACACAAATATAATCTAAATTTGTTTGAAAATAGATATGCAAAATACACATAAAGTTAGGCAAATTTGTATTGAAATACATATACAAAATACACATAAAATAATGTAAATTTGTATGAAAATATATAAACAAATACACATAAAATAACGTAAATTTGGATGAAATATATATACAAAATATACATTAAATAATGTAAATATGTATAAAAATATATATACAAAATACACATAGAATAATGTTAAATCGTATCAAAATATATAAACAGAATACCAATAAAATAATTTAAATTTGTATGAAAATAAAGATGCAAAATACCCATATGCATAAAAATATATATACAAAAAAAACACATGAAATAATTAAATTTGTATTGAAATAAATATACAAAATGCATATACAATAAAGTAATTTTGTATTGAAATACATATGCAAAATGCACATCAATAATGTAAATTTGTATCAAAATATATATATGAATACACATAAAATTGAGTAAATTTCTATGAAAATATACATACAAAATATATATAAAATGATGTAAATAGTATAAAATTATATATACCAAAAATACCTAAAATAATGTAAATTCGTATCAAAATAAACAAACAAAATTCCGATAAAAGAACGTATATTTGTAGGAAAAATACGCAAAATACACATAAAACAGTGTAAATTTGTTTCAAAATATTTATACGAATACACATAAAATAACGTTGATTTCTATAGGAATATATATACAAAATACACTTGAGATGCTGTAAATACGTATAAAAAAATGTATACAAAATACACATAAAATAATGTAAATTCGTATCAAAATAAATAAACAAAATACCAATAAAAAAATGTGTATTTGTATTAAAATAAATATACAAAATACACATAAAATATCGTATATTTATATAAAACTATATACAAAAATACACAGAAGTAGTTAAATTTGTATGAAAATAGATATACAAAATACACATAAAATAAACTAAATTTGTGTATTTTTGTATATACTTTTATATCAATTTACGTTTTTTTATGTGTATTTTGTATATTTATATTTATACAAATACACATTCTTTTATTAGTATTTTGTTTATTTATTTCGATACGTTTACGTTATTTTATGTGTATTCGTATATATATTTTGAAACAAATTTTACATTGTTTTATATGTATTTTGCACATCTATTTCAATATAAATTTACCTTATTGTATACAAAAATACACAAAAATAATTTAAATTTGTATGAAAAGAAATATACAAAATACACGTAAAATTAGGAAATTTGTATTGAAATACATATACAAAATACACATCAAATAATGTAAATTTGAATGAAAATATATAAACAAACACACTTAAAATAACGTAAATTTGTATAAAATATATATGCAAGATACACATTAAATAATGTAAATGTGTATAAAAAAATATATACAAAAAACAAATAGAATAATGTCAAATCGTATCAAAATAAATACACAGAATATCAATAAAATAATGTAAATTTGTATGAAAATAAAGATGCAAAATTCCCCCAAAATATCGCATTTTTAAAAAATATATATATATATACCAAAATACACATAAAATATTTAAATTTGTATTGAAATAAATATACAAAATGCATATACAGTAAGGTAAATTTGTATTGAAAGAGATATTCAAAAATACATATAAAACAATGTAAATTTGTTACAAAATATATATACGAATACACATAAAATAACGTAGATTTCTATAAAAATATATTGAAAATACACATAAAATGAAGTAAATACGTATAAAAAAATGAATACAAAATAAACCTAAAAATCGTATCAAAATAAATAAACAAAATACCAGTAAAAGAATGTGTATTTGTATAAATATAAATATACAAAATACATATAAAATATCGTAAATTTGTATAAAACTATATACAAAAATACACAGAAGTAATTAAATATGTATGAAAATATATATACAAAATACAGCTAAAATAAGCTAAATTTGATTTGAAATGTACATACAAAATACATAAAATAATGTAAATCTGTATCAAAATATTTATACAAATAATATAATAACGTAGATTTGTTTAAAAATATATAAACAAAATACACATTAGGTAATGTAAATACGTATAAAAAATATGTACAAAATACACATATAATCATGTAATTCGTATCAAAATAAATAAACAAAATGGCAATAAAATAATGTAAATTTGTATGAGAAAACATATACAAATAAAGCAAATTTCTATAAAAATATATGTACAAAAATGCACTTAAAATAAAGTAAATTTGCATAAAAATATATATACAAAACACACACTAAATAATGTAAATGCGTACATAAAATAACCTAAATTTGTATAAAACTATATACAAAAATACACAAAAATAAATTAAATTTGTTTGAAAAGAAATATACAAAATACACATAAAATTAGGTAAATTTGTATTGAAATACATATACAATATATACATCAAATAAAGTAAATTTGAATGAAAATATATAAACAAATACACTTAAAATAACGTAAATTTGTAAAAAATATATATGCAAGATACACATTAAATAATGTAAATGTGTATAAAAAAATATATACAAAAAACAAATAGAATAATGAAAAATCGTATCAAAATAAATACACAGAATATCAATAAAATAATGTAAATTTGTATGAAAATAAAGATGCAAAATTCCCATATATTATCGCATTTTTTTAAAAAAATATATATACCAAAATACACATAAAATATTTTAATTTGTATTGAAATAAATATACAAAATGCATATACAATAAGGTAAATTTGTATTGAAAGAGATATTCAAAAATAGATATAAAACAATGTAAATTTGTTTCAAAATATATATACGAATACACATAAAATAAAGTAGATTTCTATAGAAATATATATACAAAATACATATGAAATTATGTAAATACGTATAAAAAATATATATACAAAATACATATCAAATAATGTAAATTCGTGTCAAAATAAATAAACAAAATATCATGAAAAGTATGTGTATTTGTATGAAAATAGATAATAGATAATAAATTTGTATAAAATATATATGCAAGATACACATTAAATAATGTAAATATGTATAAAAAAGTATATACAAAAAACAAATAGAATAATGTAAAATCGTATCAAAATAAATACACCGAATATTAATAAAATAATGTAAATTTGTATGAAAATAAAGATGCAAATTTCCCATAAAATAGCGCATTTCTTATAAAGATATATATACCAAAATACACATAAAATATTTTAATTTGTATTGAAATAAATATACAAAATACACATACAATTAGGTAAATTTGTATTGAAAGAGATATGCAAAAATACATATAAAACAATGTAAATTTGTTTCAAAATATATATACGAATACAAATAAAAAAACGTAGATTTCTATAAAAATATAGATACAAAATACACATAAAATTAGGTAAATACGTATAAAAAAAATGTATAAAAATACACATAAAATAATGTAAATTCGAATTAAAATAAATAAACAAAATACCAATAAAAGAATGTGTATTTGGATAAATATAAATATACAAAATACACATACAAAATAAACATAAAATAAGGTAGATTTGTAATAAAAAATATGTACAAAATACACATAAAATAATGTATGTTAATGTGTATTCGCATATATATTTTGAAACAAATTTACATTATTTTATATGTATTTTGCATATCTATTTCAATACAAATTTACCTTATTGTATGTGCATTTTGTATATTTATTTTGATACAAATTCAAATATTTTATGTGTATTTAGATATCAATAATTTTATAAAAAATGCGTTATTTTATAGGTATTTTGCATCTTAATTTTCATACAAATTGACATTATTTTATTAATATTCTGTGCATATATTTTGATACGATTTTACATTATTCTATTTGTGTTTTGTATATATTTTTTTATACATATTTACATTATTTAATGTGTATTTTGTATATATATTTCATACATATTTACGTTATTATATGTGTATTTGTTTATATATTTTCTTTCAAATTTACATTATTTTATGTGTATTTTGTATATGTATTTCAATAGAAATTAACCTAATTTTATGTGTATTTTGTATATTTCTTTTCATACAAATTTTAACTATTTTTGTGTATATTTGTATATAGTTTTATACAAATTTAGGTTATTTTATGTACGCATTTACATTATTTAATGTGTGTTTTGTATATATATTTTTATCCAAAGTTACTTTATTTTACGCACATGTGCACATACAATAATGTAAATTTGTATAAAACTATATACAAAAATACACTGAAGTAATTAAATTTGTATGAAAATAGATATACAAAATACACACAAAATAAGCTAAATTTGAATTGAAATATATATACAAAATACATAAAATAAAGTAAATTCGTTTCAAAATATTTTTAACAAATACACATATAATAACGTAAATTTGTAAAAAAATATATAAACAAAATACACATTAAGTAGTGTAAATACGTATAAAAAAATATTAACAAAATACACAAATAATCAAGTCATTCGTATCAAAATAAATAAACAAAAAACTAATTAAATAACGTAAATTTGTATGAGTAAACTTATACAAAATACACATAAAATAACGTTTTAGTATTTAAATACAAATTTAACTTATTACAATATTATATATACAATATTATTACAAAATATACATAAAATAACGAAAATTTGTATAAAAATTTATACAAAAAAAAAATAATTTCAATTTGTTTGAAAATAGATATACAAAATACACATATAATTAGTTAAATTGTCTTTAAATACATGTACAAAATACATATAAAATAATGTAAATTTTAATGAAATGAAAACATATAAACATAAAATAACGTACATTTGTATAAAATATATATACAAAATACACATAGAATAATGTAAAATCGTATCAAAATAAGTACACAGAATATCAATAAAATAATTTAAATTTGTATGAAAACAAAGATGCAAAATACCCACCTAAAATAGCGTAAATTTCTATGAAAATATACATACACAATACATATCAAATGATGTAAATAAGTATAAAAATATATATATCAAATAATTAAAATAATGTAAATTCGTATCAAAATAAATAAACAAAATTCCGATAAAAAACGTATATTTGTAGGAAAATAAATACCGAAAATACACATAAAATAACGAAAATTTGTTTAAAAATATATACAAAAAAAAATAATATCAATTTTTTATGAAAATACATATACAAAATACATATATAATTAGTTAAATTTGTATTTAAATACATGTACAAAATACACGTAAAATTATGTAAATTTGTATGAAATGAAAACAAATACACATAAAATAACGTACATTTGTATAAAATATATATACTAAATACACATAGAATAATTTAAAATCGTATCAAAATAAGTACACAGAATATCAATTAAATAATTTAAATTTGTATGAAAATAAAGATGCAAAATACCCATAAAATAAAGCATATTTTTTTTAAAAATACATATACAAAAATACACATAAAATAATTAAATTTGTATTAAAATTAATATACAAAATGCATATACAATAAGGTTAATTTGTATTGAAAAAATACGCAAAATACACCTAAAACAGTGTAAATTTGTTTCAGAAAATATATACGAATACACATAAAATAAGGTAATTTCTATAGGAATATATATACAAAATACACATGAGATGATGTAAATACGTATAAAAATATATATACAAAATACACATTAAATAATGTAAATTCGCGTCAAAACAAATAAACAAAATATCAATAAAAGAAAGTGTATTTGTATGAAAATAGATATTCAAAATACACATAAAATAACCTAAATTTGCATCAAACTATATACAAAAACACACAAAAATATTTTAAATTTGTATGAAAATAAATATACAAAATACACATAAAATTAGGTAAATTTGTATTGAAATACATATACAAAATAAACATAAAATAATGTAAATTTGAATGAAAATACATAAACAAATACACTTAAAATAACGTAAATTTGTATAAAAAAATATATACAAAACACAAATAGAATAATGTAAAATCGTATCAAAATTAATACACAGAATATTAATAAAATAATGTAAATTTGTATGAAAATAAAGAGGCAAAATACCGATAAAATAACGCATTTTTTATTTATAAAAACATATATACCAAAATACAAATAAAAAAATTAAATTTGTATTCAAATAAATATATAAAAAAAACTTACAATAAGATAAATTTGTATTGAAATAGATATGCAAAATACATATAAAACAATGTAAATTTGATTCAAAATATATATACGAATGCACATAAAATAACGTAGATTTCTATAAAAATATATATACAAAATACACATAAAATGAAGTAAATACGTATAAAAAAATGCATACAAAATACACATAAAATAATATAAATTCGTATCAAAAAAAATAAACAAAATACCAATAAAAGAATGTGTATTTGTAATACACATATAATTAGTTAAATTTGTATTTTGATACATGTACAAAATACACATAAAATTATGTAAATTTGTATGAAATGAAAACAAATACACATAAAATAACGTACATTTGTATAAAATATATATACAAAATACACATAGAATAATGTAAAACCGTATCAAAATAAGTACACAGAATATCAATAAAATAATTTTAATTTGTATGAAAACAAAGATTCAAAATACCCATAAAATAAAACATATTTAAAAAAAAATACATATACAAAAATACACATAGAATAATTAAATTTGTATTAAAATTAATATACAAAATGCACATACAATAAGGTAAATTTTGTATTGAAAAAATACGCAAAATACTCATAAAACAGTGTAAATTTGTTTCATAATATATATACGAATACACATAAAATAACGTTGATTTCTATAAGAATATATATACAAAATACACATGAAATGATGTAAATACGTATAGAAATATATATACAAAATACACATTAAATAATATAAATTCGCGTCAAAATAAATAAACAAAATATCTATAAAAGAATGTTTATTTGTATGAAAATAGATATTCAAAATACACATAAAATAATCTAAATTTGTATCAAACTATATACAAAAATACACAAAAATATTTTAAATTTGTATGAAAATAAATATACAAAATACACATAAAATTAGGTAAATTTGTATTGAAATACATATACAAAATACAAATAAAATAATGTAAATTTGAATGAAAAGACATAAATAAATACACTTAAAATAACGTATATTTGTATAAAAAAATATATACAAAACACAAATAGAATAATGTAAAATCGTATCAAAATAAATACACAGAATATTAATAAAATAATGTAAATTTGTATGAAAATAAAGAGGCAAAATACCCATAAAATAACGCATTTTTTTACACATACACATTAAAAGTTAAATTTGTATTAAAATAAATATATAAAAAACACATACAATAAGGTAAATTTGTATTGAAATAGATATGCAAAATACATATAAAACAATATAAATTTGTTTTAAAATATGTATACGAATACACATAAAATAACGTAGATTTCTATAAAAATATATATACAAAATACACATAAAATGAAGTAAATACGTATAAAAAAATGTATACAAAATATACATAAAATAATGTAAATTCGTATAAAAAAAATAAACAAAATACCAATAAAAGAATGTGTATTTGTATAAATATAAATATACAAAATACACATAAAATAACGTAAATTTATATAAAACTATATACAAAAATACACAGAAGTAATTAAATTTGTATGAAAATAGATATACAAAATAAGGTAAACTCGTATCAAAATCAATAAACAAAATTCAGATAAAAGAACGTATATTTGTAGAAAAATAAATATACAAAATACACATAAAATAGCGAGAATTTGTATGAAAATATATACAAAAATAAACAAAAATAATTTCAATTTGTATGAGAAATAGATATACAAAATACACATATAATTAGTTAAATTTGTCTTAAATACATGTACAAAATACACATAAAATAATGTAAATTTGTAAGAAATTAAAACAAATACACATAAAATAACGTACATTTGTATAAAATATATATAAAAAATACAAATAGAATAATGTAAAATCGTATCAAAATAAATACACAGAATATCAATAAAATAACGTAAATTTGTATGAAAATAAAGGTGCAAAATACTCATAAAATTAAGCATATTTTTATAAAAATATATATACAAAAATACACATTCAATAATTAAATTTGTATTAAAAGTAATATACAAAATGCACATACAATAAGGTAATTATTTTTTAAAAGATGCAAAATACAGATAAGACAATGTAAATTTGTTTCAAAATATATATACGAATACACATAAAATAACGTAAATTTCTATAGAAATATATATACAAAATGCACTTGAGATGCTGTAAATACGTATAAAAATATATATACAAAATAGAAATTAAATAATGTAAATTCGTGTCAAAAAAAAAAATATCAATAAAAGAATGTGTATTTGTATGAAAATACATATACAAAATGAACATAAAATAACGTAAATTTGTATAAAATTATGTAAATTTGTATGAAAATATATAAACAAATACAAATAAAATAACGTAAATTTGAATAAAATATATATACAAAATATACATTAAATAGTGTAAATATGTATAAAAATATATATACAAAATACTTATAGAATAATGTTAAATCGTATCAAAATAAATAAAGAAAATATCAATTAAATAATGTAAATTTGTGTGAAAATAAAGATGCAAAATACCCATATAATAACGCATATTTGCATAAAAACATATATACAAAAATACACATGAAATAATTAAATTTATATTGAAATAAATATATAATAAATTAAATTTGTATTGAAATAGATATGTAAAATACACATCAATAATGTAAATGTGTATCAAAATATATATACGAATACACATAAAATAGAGTAAATTTCTATGAAAATATACATACAAAATACACATAAACTTATGTAAATAGTAAAAAATATATATACCAAATACACCTAAAATAATGTAAATTCGTATCAAAATAAATAAACAAAATTCCCATGAAAGATCGTATAATTGTAGGAAAATAAATATACAAAATATACATAAATAACGAAAATTTGTATAAAAATTTATACAAAAAACAAACAAAAATAATTTCAATTTGTTTGAAAATAGATATACAAAATACACATATAATTAGTTAAATTTATCTTTAAATACATGTACAAAATACATATAAAATAATGTAAATTTTGATGTGCATTTTTGTACATATATTTTTATAGAAACTTAAAACGTTATTTTATGTGTATTTTGTATATGTTTTCTCATACAAATTTACATTATTTAATTAGTTTTTTGTTTATTTATTTTGATACGAATGACTTGATTATTTGTGTATTTTGTAAATATTTTTTTATTCGTATTTACATTACTTAATGTGTATTTTGTTTATATATTTTTTTACAAATTTACGTTATTATATGTGTATTTGTTAAAAATATTTTGAAACGAATTTACTTTATTTTATGTATTTTGTATATATATTTCAATTCAAATTTAGCTTATTTTGTGTGTATTTTGTATATCTATTTTCATACAAATTTAATTACTTCTGTGTATTTTTGTATATAGTTTTATACAAATTTACGTTATTTTATGTGTATTTTGTATATTTATATTTATACAAATACACATTCTCTTATTGGTATTTTGTTTATTTATATTTATACGAATTTACATTATTTTATGTGTATTTTGTATACATTTTTGATTCGTATTTGCTTAATTTTATTTGTATTTTGTATATATATATTTATAGAAATCTACGATATTTTATGTGTATTCGTATATATATTTTGAAACAAATTTACATTGTTTTATATGTATTTTGCATATCTATTTCAATACAAATTTACCTTATTGTATGTGCATTTTGTATATTTATTTTAATACAAATTCAAATATTTTATGTGTATTTTGGTTTATATAATTTAAAAAAAAAAGCGTTATTTTATAGGTATTTTGCATCTTAGTTTTCATAAGATGTACATTATTTTATTAATATTCTGTGTATATATTTTGATACGATTTTATATTATACTATTTGTGTTTTGTATATATTTTTTTATACATATTTTCATTAATTAATGTGTATTTTTTATATATATTTTATACAAATTAACGTTATTTTAAGTGTATTTGTTTATATAATTTCATTCAAATTTACATTATTTTAAGTGTATTTTGTATATGTATTTTATTACAAATTTACCTAATTTTATGTGTATTTTGTATATTTCATACAATTTTTTTTTTTTTTTTTTTTGTATATACATATAGAGTAAATTTCTATGAAAATATATATTCAAAATACATATAAACTTATGTAAATAAGTATAAAAATATATATATCAAATACACCTAAAATAATGAAAATTCGTATCAAAATAAATAAACAAAATTCCGATAAAAGAACGTATATTTGTAGGAAAATAAATATACAAAATACACATAAAATTACGAAAATTTGAATAAAAAAATATACTAAAATACACAAAATTAATTTCGATTTGTATGAAAATAGATATACATAATACACATATAATCAGTTAAATTTGCATTTAAATACATGTACAAAAAACTCATAAAATAATGTAAATTTGTATGAAATGAAAACAAATTCACATAAAATAACGTTCATTTGTATGAAATATATATACAAAATATACATAGAATAATGTAAAATCGTATCAAAATAAATACACAGAATATCAATAAAATAATGTAAATTTGTATGAAAATAAAGATGCAAAATACTCATAAAATAAAGTATTTTTTTATGAAAATACATATACAAAAATACACATAGAATAATTAAATTTGTATTATTAATATATATGTACTTTGTATATATATTTTTATACGCATTTACATTATTTAATATTTATTTTGAATATATAATTTTATACAAATTCATGGTATTTTATGTGTATTTGTATATATATTTTCATATAAATTTACATTATTTTATGTGTATTTTGTACATATATTTCATTACAAATTTACCTTATTTTATGTTTATTTTGTATGTGTATTTTGTACATTTATATTTATACAAATACACATTCTTTTATTGGTATTTTGTTTATTTATTTTGATTCGAATTTACATTATTTTATGTGTATTTTGTTTTCATTTTTTTATACGTATTTACTTAATTTTATGTGTATTTTGTATATATATTTTTATAGAAATCTACGTTATTTTATGTGTATTCGTATATATATTTTGAAACAAATTTACATTGTTTTATATGTATTTTTGCATATCTCTTTAAATAGAAGTTTACCTTATTGTATGTGCATTTTGTATATTTATTTCAATACAAATTTAAATATTTTATGTGTATTTTGATATATATATTTTTATAAGAAATGCGCTATTTGATGGGAATTTTGCATCTTTATTTTCATACAAATTTACATTATTTTATTAATATTCGGTGTATTTATTTTGATAAGATTCTACATTATTCTATTTGTTTTTTTTATATATATTTTTTTATACATATTTACATTATTTAATGTGTATCTTGCATATATATTTCATACAAATTTATTATCTATTATTTATTTTCATACAAATACACATTCTTTCCATGATATTTTGTTTATTTATTTTGACACGAATTTACATTACTTAATATGTATTTCGTATATATATTTTTATACGTATTTACATAATTTCATGTGATTTTGTATATATATTTCTATAGAAATCTACGTTATTTTATGTGTATTCGTATATATATTTTGAAACAAATTAACATTGTTTTATATGTATTTTTTAATATATCTTTCAATACAAATTTACCTTACTGTATATGCATTTTGTATATTTATTTCAATACAAATTTAAATATTCTGTGTATATTGGTATATATATATTTTTTTAAATGCGCTATTTTATGGGAGTTTTGCATCTTTCTTTTCATAAAAATTTACATTATTTTGTTGATATTCTCTGTATTTATTTTAATACGATTTTACATTATTCTATTTCTTTTTTGTATATATTTTTTTTATACACACTTATATTATTTAATGTGTATCTTGCATATATATTTTATAAAAATTTACGTTATTTAAGTGTATTTGTTTATATATTTTCATTCAAATTTACATTATACATAAATAAACAAAATAACAATAAAAATAAACATAAAATAAGGCAAATTTGTAATGAGATATATATACAAAATACACATAAAATAATGTAGATTTGTTTCAAAATATATATACGAATACACATAAAATAACGTAGATTTCTATAGAAATATATATGTAAAATACACATGAAATGATGTAAATACGTATAAAAATATATATACAAAATACACATTAAATAATGTAAATTCGTGTCAAAATAAATAAGGAAAATATCAATAAAAGAATGTGTATTTGTATGAAGATACATATACAAAATACACATAAAATAACGTAAATTTGTATAAAACTATATATAAAAATACACAAAAATAAATTAAATTTGTATGAAAATAAATATACAAAATACACATAAAATTAGGTAAATTTGTATAGAAATACATATACAAAATACACATAAAATAATGTAAATTTGAATGAAAATATATAAACAAATACACTTAAATTAACGTAAATTTGTATAAAATATATATACAAAATACTCATTAAATAATGTAAATATGTATAAAAAATATATATACAAAACACAAATAGAATAATGTAAAATCGTATCATAATAAATACACAGAATGTAAATAAAATAATGTAAATTTGTATGAAAATAAACATGCAAAATACCCAAAAAATAACGCATTTTTTATAAATATATATATATATATATATATATATATATATATATATATATATATATATATATATATATATATATATATATATATATATATATATATATATATATATATATATATATATATATATATATATATATATATATATATATATATACAAAATACACATTAAATAATGTAAATTCGCGTCAAAATAAATAAACAAAATATCAATAAAAGAATGTGTATTTGAATGAAAATAAATATACAAAATACACCTAAGATAACACTTAAAATAACGTAAATTTGAATAAAAAAAAATATATACAAAACATAAATGGAATAATGTAATATCGTATAAAAATAAATACACAGAATATTAATAAAATAATGTAAATTTGTATGAAAATAAAGAAGCAAAATACCCATAAAATAACGCATTTTTTTTTATAAAAATATATATACCAAAATACACATAAAAAAAATAATTTGTATTAAAATAAATATACAAAATACACATACAATAAGGTAAATCTGTGTTGAAATATATATGCAAAATACATATAAAACAATGTAAATTTGTTTCAAAATATATATATACAAATACACATAAAATAACGCAGATTTGTATAAAAATATATATACAAAATACACATAAAATGAAGTAAATACGTATAAAAAAATGTATACAAAATATACATAAAATAATGTAAATTCGTATCAAAATAAATAAACAAAATACCAATAAAAGAATGTGTATTTGTATAAATATAAATATATTACTTAATCTGTATTTTGTTTATATATTTTTAAACAAATTTACGTTATTATATGTATTTTTATAAATATTTTGATACAAATTTACATTATTTTATGTATTTTGTATATACATTTCAATTCAAATTTAACTTATTTTATCTGTATTTTGTATATCTATTTTCATACGAATTTAATTACTTCTGTGTATTTTTGTTTATAGTTTTATATAAATTTACGTTAATTTATGTGTATTTTGTATACACATTCTTTTATTGGTATTTTGTTTATTTATTTTGATACGAATTTACACTATTTTATGTGTATTTTGTATACATTTTCTTATACGTATTTACTTCATTTTATGTGTATTTTGTATATATATATTTATAGAAATCTACGTTATTTTATGTGTATTCTTATATATATTTTGAAACAAATTTACATTGTTTTATATGTATTTTGCATATATATTTCACTACAGATTTACATTATTGTATGTGTATTTTGCATATTTATTTTAATACAAATTAATTTTTTCATGTGTATTTTGGTATATATATTTTTTTAAAAAATGCGTTATTTAATGGGTATTTAGCATCTTTATTTTCATACAAATTTACATTGTTTTATTAATATTCTGGTATTTATTTTTTTTATACATATTGTTATGCCGGACGTGTTACTTGGGTTCCGTGTCGCCGTCAGGAGACTCCGTGGGAGGGAGATATGTAAACACTTTGCACAGTTTCTGTAGTTTAATATTCTTCTTTAGTAGTACACTTCACTCTGACTCTTTATTTACATTATTTAATGTGTATTTTGTATATTTTAAAACAAATTTACGTTATTTTATGCGCATCTGTTAAAATATTTTGATACAAATTTACATTAGTTTATGTATTTTGTATATATATTTCAAAACAAATTTAGTTTATTTTATGTATATTTTGTATATCTATTTTCATTCGTATCAAAATACACATAAAATTAGGTAAATCTGTATTGAAATACATTTACAAAATACACATAAAATAATGTAAATTTGAATGAAAATATATAAACAAATACATTTAAAATAACGTAAATTAAAAAATATATATAAAAAATACACATTAAATAATGTAAAATGTATAAAAAAATATATACAAAACACAAATAGAATAATATAAAACCGTATCAAAATAAATACACAGAATATTAATAAAATAATGTAAATTTGTATGAAAATTAAGATGCAAAATACCCATAAAATAACGCATTTTTTATAAAAATATTTATACCAAGACACAAATAAAATATTTGAATTTGTATTAAAATAAATATATAAAAAGCACATACAATAAGGTAAATTTATATTGAAATAGATATGCAAAATACATATAAGACCATGTAAATCTTTTTCAAAATATATATACGAATACATATAAAATAACGTAGATTTCTATGAAAATAAATATACAAAATACACATAAAATGAAGTAAATACGTATAAAAAAAGGTATACAAAATACACATAAAATAATGTAAACTCGTATCAAAATAAATAAACAAAATACTAATAAAAGAATGTGTATTGTATAAATATAAATATACAAAATACTAATAAAATAACGTAAATTTATATAAAACTATATGCAAAAATACACAGAAGTAATTAAATTTGTGTGAAAATAGATATACAAAATATATGTGTATTTTGTATATTTATTTTCATACAAATTGAAATTAAATTTTATGTGTATTTTGTATATTTATTTTTTCTACACTTATACGTTCTTTTATCTGAATTTTGTTTATTGAATTTGAAACGAATTTACCTTATTTTGTATATCTATTTTCATACAAATTAAAATACTTCTGTGTATTTTTGTATATAGTTTTATATAAATTTACGTTATTTTATGTGTATTTTGTATATTTATATTTATACAAATACACATTCTTTTATTGGTATTTTGTATATTTATTTTGATACGAATTTACATTATTTTATGAGTATTTTGTATACATTTTTTTATACGTATTTACATCATTATATGTGTATTTTGTATATATATTTTTATAGAATTCTACGTTATTTTATGTGTATTCGTATATATATTTTGAAACAAATTTACATTGTTTTATATGTATTTTGCATATCTATTTCAATACAAATTTACCTTATTGTATGTGTTTTTTATATATTTATTTAAATTTAAATTTAATTTTTTGATGTGTATTTTGGTATATATATTTTTATAAATAAAAAAAAATGCGTTATTTTATGAGTATTTTGCCTCTTTATTTTCATACAAATTTACATTATTTTATTAATATTCTGTGTATTTATTTTGATACGATTTTACATTATTCTCTTTGTGTTTTGTATATATTTTTTTATACAAATTTACGTTATTTTAAGTGTATTTGTTTATGTCTTTTCATTCAAATTTACATTATTTTATGTGTATTTTGTATATGTATTTCAATACAAATTTACCTAATTTTATGTGTATTTTGTATATTTATTTTCATACAAATTTAAAGTATTTTTGTGTATTTTTGTATATAGTTTGATACAAATTTAGGTTATTTTATGTGTATTTTGTATATCTATTTTCATACAAATACACATTCTTTTATTGATATTTTCTTTATTTATTTTGACGCGAATTTACAGTATTTAATGTGTATTTTGTATATATATTTTTATACGTATTTACATCATTTCATGTGTATTTTGTATATATATTCCTATAGAAATCAACGTTATTTTATGTGTATTCGTATATATAATTTGAAACAAATTTACACTGTTTTATGTGTATTTTGCTTTTTTTTTTTTTTCAATACAAACTTACCTTATTGTATGTGCATTTTGTATATTAATTTTAATACAAATTTAATTATTCTATGTGTATTTTTGTATATGTATTTTTTAAAAAAATATGCTTTATTTTATGGTATTTTGCATCTTTATTTTCATACAAATTTAAATTATTTTATTGATATTCTGTGTACTTATTTTGATACGATTTTACATAATTCTATGTATAACAAAAATAAATACAGAATACACAAAAATAGATATGCAAAATATATATAAACAATGTAAATTTGTTAGAAAATATATATACGAATACACATGAAATGAGGTAGATTTCTATAAAAATATATATACAAAATACACATAAAATTAAGTAAATACGTATAAAAAATGTATACAAAATACACATAAAATAATGTAAATTAGTATAAAAATAAATAAAGAAAATACCAATAAAAGAATGTGTATTTGTATAAATATATCTATTTTCATACAAATTTAATTACTTCTGTGTATTTTTGTATATAGTTTTATACAAATTTACGTTATTTTATGTGCATTTTGTATATTTATATATATACAAATACACATTCTCTTATTGGTATTTTGTTTATTTATATTTATACGAATTTACATTATTTTATGAGTATTTTGTATACATTTTTGATTCGTATCTACTTAATTTTATTTGTATTTTGTATATATATATTTATAGAAATCTACGTTATTTTATGTGTATTCGTATATATATTTTGAAACAAATTTACATTGTTTTATATGTATTTTGCATATCTATTTCAATACAAATTTACCTTATTGTATGTGCATTTTGTATATTTATTTTAATACAAATTCAAATATTTTATGTGTATTTTGGTATATATAATTTTATAAAAAATGCCTTATTTTATAGGTATTTTGCATCTTAGTTTTCATACAAATGTACATTATTTTATTAATATTCTGTGTATATATTTTGATGCGATTTTACATTATACTATTTGTGTTTTGTATATATTTTTTTATACATATTTTCATTATTTAATGTGTATTTTTATATATATTTTATACAAATTAACGTTATTTTAAGTGTATTTGTTTATATAATTTCATTCAAATTTACATTATTTTAAGTGTATTTTGTATATGTATTTAAATACAAATTTACCTAATGTTATGTGTATTCTGTGTATTTATTTTCATACAAATTTAAATTATTTTTGTTTTTTTTTGTATATACATATAGAGTAAATTTCTATGAAAATATATATTCAAAATACATATAAAATTATGTAAATAAGTATAAAAATATATATATCAAATACACCTAAAAAAAAAGAAAATTCGTATCAAAATATATAAACAAAATTCCGATAAAAGAACGAATATTTGTAGGAAAATAAATATACAAAATACACATAAAATTACGAAAATTTGAATAAAATTTCAATTTGTATGAAAATAGATATACAAAATACACATATAATTAGTTAAATTTGTATTTATATACATGTACAAAATATACTTATAATAATGTAAATGTGTACGTTCTTTTATCGGAATTTTGTTTATTGATTTTGATTCGAATTTTCATTATTTTAGGTGTATTTGATATATATAAATATATATATATATATATATATATATATATATATATATATATATATATATATATATATATATATATATATATATATATATATATATATATATATATATATATATATATATATATATATATATATATATATATATATATATATATATATATATATATATATATATATATATATATATATATATATATATATATATATATATATATATATATATATATATATATATATATATATATATATATATATATATATATATATATATATATATATATATATATATATATATATTTTATCCTTATTTACATAATTTTATATGTATTTTTAATACATATTTTCATAGGAATTTACTCTATTTTATGTGTATTCGTATATATATTTTGATACAAATTTAAATTATTTATGTGTATTTCGCAAATCTATTTCAATACAAATTTTCTTTATTGTATGTGCCTTTTGTATATTTATTTTGATACAAATTTAATTATTTTATGTGTATTTTTATATATATTTATTTTAAACAAATATGCGTTATTATATGGGTATTTTGCACCTTTATTTTCATAGAAATTTACATTATTTTATTGATAGTCTGTTTATTTATTTTGATACGATTTTACGTTATTCTGTGTATTTTGTATATATATTTTTAGACATATTTACATTATTTAATGTATATTTTGTACATATATTTTATGGAAATTTACGTTATCTTATGTGTATTTGTTTATATAGTTTCGTACAAATTTACATTATTTTATGTGTATTTTGTATATGTATTTCAATAAAAATTTGCCTAATTGCATGTGTATTTTGCATATCTATTTTCAAACAAATTTAAATTATTTCTGTGTATTTTTGTATATATTTTTATACAAATTTTTGTTATTTTATTTGTATTTTGTATATATATTTTCCTACAAATATACATTCTTTTAGAGGAAATTTTGTTTATTTATTTAGAAACGAATTTACATTATTTTATGTGTATTTTGTATATATATTTTTCTATGTATTTACATTATTTAATGTGTATTTTGTATATATATTTTCATAAAAATTTACGTTATTTTATTGTGTATTCGTATATATTTTGATACAAATTTACTTTATTTTATGTGTTTTTTGCATATCTATTTCAATAAAAATGTACCTTATTGTATGTGTATTTTGTATATTTATTTTAATACAAATTTAATCATTTTATGTGTATTTTTGTATATATATTTTTTTTAAATATGAGTTATATTATGGGTATATTGCATCTTAACATTACATTTACATTACGTACATATCTTTTATACGTATTTACATTATTTAATGTGTCTTTTGTATATCTATTTTCATACATTTTTTTTTGTTTATTTTTGTATATAGTTTTATACAATTTTACGTTATTTTATGTGCATTTTGTATATTTATATTTATACAAGTACACATTCTTTTATTGGCATTTAGTTTATTTATTTTGATACGAATTTATATTATTTTATGTGTATTTTGTATACATTTTCTTATACGTATTTACTTCATTTTTATGTGTATTTTGTATATATATTTTTATAGAAATCTACGCTATTTTATGTGTATTCGTATATATATTTTGAAAGAAATTTACATTGTTTTATATGTATTTTGCATATCTATTTCAATACAAATTTACCTTATTGTATGTTCATTTTGTATATCTATTGTAATACAAATTTAAATATTTTATGTGTATTTTGGTATATATATATTTTCATAAGAAATGCGTTGTTTTATGGGTATTTTGCATCTTTATTTTCATACAAATTTACATTATTTTATTAATATTCTGTGCATTTATTTTGATACTATTTTACATTATTCTATTTGTCTTTTGTATATATTTTTTTATATATATTTACATTATTTAATGTGTATTTTATATATATATTTCATACAAATTTACGTTTTTTTAAGTGTATTTGTTTATATATCTTCATTCAAATTTACATTATTTTATGTGTATTTTGTATATGTATTATAGAAATATATATATATATATATATATATATATATATATATATATATATATATATATATATATATATATATATATATATATATATATATATATATATATATATATATATATATATATATATATACAAAGTACATATAAAATAATACAAATTTAATTATTCTATGTGTATTTTTGTATATGTATTTTCATAAAAAAAATGCTTTATTTTATGAGTATTTTGCATCTTTATTTTCATACAAATTTACATTATTTTATTTATATTCTGTGTATTTATTTTGATACGATTTTACAATATTCTATGTATATTTTGTATATATATTTCATACAAATGAACGTTATTTTATGTGAATTTGTTTTCATTACATGATTATATGTGTATTTTTTACATATTTTTTTATACGTATTTACATTACTTAATGTGTATTTTGTTTATATATTTTTATACAAATTTACGTTATTATATGAGTATTTGTTAAAAATATTTCGATACAAATTTACTTTATGTATTTTCTATATATATTTCAACTCAAATTTAGCTTATTCTGTGTGTATTTTGTATATATATTTTCATACAAATTTAATTACTTCTGTTTATTTTTGTATATAGTTTTATATAAATTTACGTTATTTTATGTGCATTTTGAACATTTATATTTATACAAATACACATTCTTTTATTGGTATTTTGTTTACATTATTTTATGTGTATTTTGTATAATTTTTTATACGTATTTACTTAATTTTATGTGTATTTTGTATTTTTTTAGAAATCTACGTTATTTTATGTGTATTCGTATATATATTTTGAAACAAATTTACATTGTTTGATATGTTTTTTGCATATCTATAGAAATGCATATACAGTAAGGTAAATTTGTATTGAAAGAGATATTAAAAAATACATATAAAACAATGTAAATTTGTTTCAAAATATATATACGAATACACATAAAATAAAGTAGATTTCTATAGAAATATATATACAAAATACATATGAAATTATGTAAATACGTATAAAAAAATATATACAAAATACATATCAAATAATGTAAATTCGTGTCAAAATAAATAAACAAAATATCATGAAAAGAATGTGTATTTGTATGAAAATAGATAATAGATAATAAATTTGTATGAAATATATATGCAAGATACACATTAAATAATGTAAATATGTATAAAAAAAATATATACAAAAGACAAATAGAATAATGTAAAATAGTATCAAAATAAATACACAGAATATTAATAAAATAATGTAAATTTGGATGAAAATAAAGATGCAAAATACCCATAAAACAACGCATTTTTTATGAAAAAATATATACCAAAATACACATAAAATATTTAAATTTGTATTACAATAAATATACAAAACGCACATACAATAAGGTAAATTTGTATTGAAATAGATATGCAAAATACATATAAAACAATGTAAATTTCTTTCAAAATATATATACGAATACACATAAAATAACGTAGATTTCTAAAAAAATATATATATACAAAATACACATAAAATGAAGTAAATACGTATAAAAAAATGTATACAAAATACACATAAAATAATGTAAATTCGCATCAAAATAAATATACAAAATACCAATAAAAGAATGTGTATTTGTATAAATATAAATATACAAAATACACATAAAATAACGTAAATTTATATAAAACTATATACAAAAATACACAGAAGTATTTTAATTTCTTTGAAAATAGATATACAGAATAATGTAAATTCGTTTCAAATTCAATAAACAAAATTCAGATAAAAGAACGTATATTTGTAGAAAAAATAAATATACAAAATACACATAAAATAACAAAAATTTGTATGAAAATATATAAAAAAATAAACAAAAAAAATTTCAATTTCTATGAAAATAAATATACAAAATACACATGTATTTTGTATATCTATTTTCACACAAATTAAATTACTTTTGTGTATTTTTGCATATAGTGTTATATAAATTTACGTTATTTTATTTGAATTTTGTATATTTATATTTATACAATACACATTCTTTTATTAGTATTTTGTTTATTTATTTTGATACGAGTTTACATTATTTTATGTGTATTTTGTATACCTTTTTTTATACGTATCTACTTCATTTTATGTGTATTTTGTATATTTATTTTCATAGAAATCTACGTTATTTTATGTGTATTTGTATATATATTTTGAAAAAAAATTACATGGTTTTATATGTATTTTGCATATCTATTTTACTACAAATTTACCTTATTGTATGTGCATTTTGTATATTTATTTTAATACAAATTCAAATATTTTATGTGTGTCTTGGTATATATATTTTTATAAAAAATACGTTATTTTATGGGTATTTTGCATCTTAATTTTCATACAAATTTACATTATTTTATTAATATTCTGTGTATTTATTTTGATACGATTTTATATTATTCTATTTGTGTTGTGTATATATTTTTTTATACATATTTACATTATTTAATGTGTATTTTTTATATATATTTATACAAATTTACGTTATTTTAAGTGTATTTGTTTATATATTTTCATTCAAATTTACATTATTTTATGTGTATTTTGTAAATGTATTTCAATACAAATTTACCTAATTTTATGTGTATTTTATATATTTATTTTCATACAAATTAAAATTATTTTTGTGTATTTTTGTATATAGTTTTATACAAATTTTGGTGATTTTATGTGTATATTGTATATCTATATATATATATATATATATATATATATATATATATATATATATATATATATATATATATATATATATATATATATATATATATATATATATATATATATATATATATATATATATATATATATATATATATATATATATATATATATATATATATATATATATATATATATATATATATATATATATATATATATATATATATCTCTATATATATATATATATATATATATATATATATATATATATATATATATATATATATTGTGTGTGTGTGTGTGTGTGTGTGTGTGTACGTGTTTACATCATTTGATGTGTATTTTGTATATATATTTCTATAGAAATCTACATTGATTTATGAGTATTCGTATATAGATTTTGAAATAAATTTACACTGTTTTATATTTATTTTGCATATTTTTTCAATGCAAATTTACCTTATTGTATATGCATTTTGTATATTAATTTTAATACAAATTTAATTATGCTATGTGTTTTTTTGTATATGTATTTTTATAAAAATATGCTTTATTTTATGGGTATTTTGCATTTCTATTTTCATACAAATTTACATTATTTTATTTATATTCTGTTTATTTTTTTTTAAACAATTTTACATTATTTTATGCGTATTTTGTATATCTATTTTTATACGTATTTACTTAATTTTATGTGTATTTTGTATATATATTTTTATAGAAATCTACGTTATTTTATGTGTATTCGTATATATATTTTGAAACAAATTTACATTGTTTTATATGTATTTTTGCATATCTCTTTCAGTACAAGTTTACCTTATTGTATATGCATTTTGTATATTTATTTCAATACAAATTTAAATATTTTATGTGTATTTTGGTATATATATTTTTATAAGAAATGCGCTATTTGATGGGAATTTTGCATCTTTATTTTCATACAAATTTACATTATTTTATTTATATTCCGTGTATTTATTTTGATACGATTTCACATTATTCTATTTGTTTTTTGTATATATTTTTTTATACATATTTACATTATTTAATGTTTATCATGCATATATATTTCATACAAATTTATTATCTATTATTTATTTTCATACAAATACTCATTCTTTTCATGATATTTTGTTTATTTATTTTGACACGAATTTACCAAGATATGTATTTTGTATATATATTTTTATACGTATTTACATAATTTCATGTGTATTTTGTATATATATTTCTATAGAAATCTACGTTATTTTATGTGTATTCGTATATATATTTTGAAACAAATTTACTTTGTTTTATATGTATTTCTGAATATCTCTTTCATTACATATTTACCTTACTGTATATGCATTTTGTATATTTATTTCAATACAAATTTAAATATTTTATGTGTATTTTGTTATATATTTTTATAAAAAATGCGCTATTTTATGGGAATTTTGCATCTTTCTTTTCATACAAATTTACATTATTTTATTGATATTCTGTGTATTTATATTGATAGGATTTTACACTATTCTATTTCTTTTTTTGTATATATTTTTTTATACAAATTTACATTATTTAATGTGTATCTTGCATATATATTTTATACAAATTTACGTTATTTTAAGTGTATTTGTTTATATATTTTCATTCAAATTTACATTATTTTATGTGTATTTTGTATATATATTTCAATACAAATTTACGTAATCTTATGTGTATTTTGTATATTTCTTTTCATACAAATTTTAAATATTTTTGTGTATTTTTGTATATAGTTTTATACAAATTTAGGTTATTTTATGTACGCATTTACAATATTTAATGTGTGTTTTGTATATATATTTTTATGCACATTTACTTTATTTTATGTGCATTTTTTTACATATATTTTTTTAGAAATTTGCTTTATTTTATGTGTATTTGTATATGTTTTCTCATACAAATTTACATTATTTTATTGCTATTTTGTTTATTTATTTTGATACGAATGAAAATAGATATACAAAATATACATAAAATAAACTAAATTTGTATTGAAATACATATAAAAAATACATAAAATAATGTAAATTTGTATCAAAATATTTTAACAGATAACGTAAATTTGTTTTAAAATATAAAAAATACGCATTAAATAATGTAAATATGTATAAAAAAATATATACAAAAACAAATAGAATAATGTAAATCGTATCAAAATAAATACACAGAATATTAATAAAACAATGTAAATTTGTATGAAAATAAAGATGCAAAATACCCATTAAATAATGCATTTTTTAAAAAAAATATATATACCAAAATACACATAAAAAAATGAATTTGTATTAAAATAAATATACAAAATACACATACAATAAGGTAAATCTGTATTGAAATAGATATGCAAAATACATATAAAACAATGTAAATTTGTTTCAAAATATATATACGAATACACATAAAATAACGTAGATTTGTATAAAAATATATATAAAAAATACATATAAAATTAAGTAAATACGTATAAGAAAATTTATAGAAAATACACATAAAATAATGTAAATTCGTATCAAAATAAATAAATAAAATACCAATAAAAGAATGTGGATTTGTATAAATATAAATATACAAAATACACATAAAATAACGTAAATTTGTATAAAACTATATACAAAAATACACAGAAGTAATTAAATTCGTATGAAAATAGATATACAAAATACAGATAAAATAAGCTAAATTTGAATTGAAATGTATATACAAAATACGTAAAATAATGTAAATTTGTATCAAAATATTTATAAAAATACATATAATAACGTAAATTTGTTTAAAAATATATAAACAAAATACACATTAAGTAATGTAAATACGTATAAAAATTATGTAAAAAATACACATATAATCATGTAATTCGTATCAAACTAAATAAACAAAATATCAATAAAATAATGTAAATTTGTATGAGAAAACATATACAAATACATATAAAATAACGCTAATTTCTCTAAAAATATATGTCCAAAAATGAACATAAAATAAAGTAACTTTGGATAAAAATATATATACAAAACACACATTAAATAATGTAAATGCGTACGTAAAATAACCTAAATTTGTATAAAACTATATACAAAAATACACAAAAAATAATTTAAATTTTTATGAAAAGAAATATATAAAATACACATAAAATTAGGTTAATTTGTATTGAAATACATATACAAAATACACCTAAAATAATGTAAATTTGAAAGAAAATATATAAACAAATACACATATAATAACGTAAATTTGTATGAAATATATATTCAAAATACACATTAAATAATGTAAATATGTATAAAAAATATATACAAAACACAAATAGAATAATGTAAAATCGTATCAAAATATATACACAGAATATTAATTAAATAATGTAAATTTGTATGAAAATTAAGATGCAAAATACCTATAAAATAACGCATTTTTTTTTTAATTATTGATACCAAAATACACATAAAATATTTGAACTTGTATTAAAATAAATATAGAAAATGCAAATACAATAAGGTAAATTTGTATTGAAATAGATATGCAAAATACATATAAAATAATGTAAATTTGTTTCAAAATATATATACGAATACACATAAAATAACGTAGATTTCTATAAAAATACATATACAATATACACATAAAACTAAGTAAATACGTATAAAAAAATGTATACAAAATATTCATAAAATAATGTAAATCCGTATAAATGTAAATAAACAATATACCAATAAAAGAATGTGTATTTGTATAAATATAAATATACAAAATGCACATAAAATAACGTAAATTTATATAAAACTATATACATAAAATAACGCAAATTTCTATAAAAATATATGTACAAAAATGAACATTAAATAAATTTGCATATAAATATATATACAAAACACACATTAGATAATGTAAATGAGTATAAAAATATGTATACAAAATACCTATGAAATAATCTAAATTCGTATCGAATTAAATTAAGAAATACCAATAAAATAATGTAATTTTGGATGAAAATACATATACAAAATACACATAAAATAACCTAAATACAAATACAAATATACACTTAAAATAATTTTAAATTGAATGAAATAAATATACAAAATAAACATAAAATAAGGTAAATTTGTAATGAAATATATGAAAAAATACACATAAAATAATATAAATTTGTATGAAAATATATATACAAATACACAATGAATAACATCAATTTGTATAAAATTTGTATCAAAATATATACTTATACACACAATAAAATAACGTATTTTTTTTTTTGAAAATGTATATACAAAATACACATAAAATAATTTAAATACGTAAAAATATATATATACAAAAAACACATAAAATTATGTAAATATGTATGAAAATATATAAAAAAATACACATAAAATAATGTAAATTTGGATAAAATATATATACAAATTGAACATTAAATAATGTAAATATGTATAAAAAAAATATATACAAAAAACACATAGAATAATGTTAAATCGTATCAAAATAAATAAAGAGAATATCAATAAAATAATGTAGATTTGTATGAAAATAAAGATGCAAAATATCCATTTAATAACGCATATTTGCATAAAAATATATATACAAAAATACATATAAAATAATTAAATTTGTATTAAAATAAATATACAAAATGCACGTACAATAAAGTAAACTTGTACTGAAATAGATATGCAAAATACACATTAATAATGTAAATTTGTATCAAAATATATATACGAATACTCATAAAATAGAGAAATTTCTGTGAAAATATACATACAAAATAGATATTCAAAATACATATATAACTAGTTAAATTTGTATTTAAATACATGTACAAAAAACACATTAAATAATATAGATTTGTATGAAATGAAAACGAATACATTTTATATAAAATATATATACAAAATACACATAGAATAATGTAAAATCATATCAAAATAAATACACAAAATATCAATAAAATAATGTAAATATGTATGAAAATAAAGATGCAAAATACCCATAAAATAAAGCATATTATTATAAAAATACATATACAAAAATACACATAGATTAATCAAATTTGTATTAAAATTAATATACAAAATGCACATACAATAAGGTAAATTTGTATTGAAAAAATATGCAAAATACACATAAAAAAATGTAAATTTGTTTCAAAATATATATACGAATACATTTAAAATAACGCAGATTTCTATAGAAATATATATACAAAATACACTTGAAATAATGTAAATACGTATAAAAATATATATACAAAATACACATTAAATAATGTTCATTCGTGTCAAAATAAATAAACAAAATATCATGAAAAGAATGTGTATTTGAATGAAAATAGATGTACAAAATACACATAAAATAACCTAAATTTGTATAAAACTATATAGAAAAATACACAAAAATAATTTAAACTTGTATGAAAATAAATATACAAAAAACATAAAATTAGATAAATTTGTGTTGAAATACATATAAAAAATACACATAAAATAATGTAAATTTGAATGAAAATATATAAACATATAGACTTAAGATAACGTAAATTTGTATCAAATATATATACAAAAAACACATTAAATAATGTAAGTATGTATAAAAAAATATATACAAAACACAAATAAAATAATGTAAAATCGTATCAAAATAAATACAGAAAATATTAATAAAATAATGTAAATTTGTATGAAAATTAAGATGCAAAATACCCATAAAATAACGCATTTTTTATAAAAATATATATACGAAAAAACATAAAATATTTGATTTTGTATTAAAATAAATAGATATACAAAATACACATAAAATAAGCTAAATTTGAATTGAAATATATATACAAAATACATAAAATAATGTAAATTTGTATCAAAATACTTATACAAATACACATATAATAACGTAAATTTGTATAAAAATATGTAAACAAAATACACATTAAATAATGTAAATACATATAAAAAAAATGTACAAAATACACAAATAATCATGTAATTCGTATCAAATTAAATAGACAAAATACCAATAAAATAATGTAAATTTCTATGAGAAAACATATACAAAATACACATAAATAACGCAAATATCAATAAAAATATATATAATATAATATATTTTTATACATATTTAAGATATTTAATGTATATTTTGTATATATATTTTATCCAAATTTACGTTATTTTATATGTATTTGTTTATATATTTTCATACAAATTTACATTATTTTATGTGAGTTTTGTATATGTATTTCAATACAAATTTGCCTAACTTTATGTGTATTTTGCATATCTATTTTCAAAAAATTCAAATTATTTTGGTGTATTTTTTTATATATTTTTATACACATTTTAGTTATTTTATTTGTTTTTTGTATATATATTTTCCTACAAATATACATTCTTTTATTGGAATTTTGTGTATTTATTTTTTTACGAATTTACATTATTTTATGTTTATTTTGTATATATAATTTTCTACGTATTTAAATTATTTTATGTGTATTTTATATATACATTTTCATAAAAATTTACGTTATTTTATTGTGTGTATTCGTATATATTTTGAAACAAATTTTATACAAATTCATGTTATTTTATGTGTATTTGTATATATATTTTCATACAAATTTTTATTATTTTATGTGTATTCTTGTTTATATTTTATTACAAATTTACCTTATTTTATGTTGATTTTGTATATTTATTCAATTCAATTTTAAATTATTTAATGTGTGCATTTGAATTTGTATTTAGGTTATTTTATGTGTTTTCTATATATATTTTCATCCAAAATTACATTATTTTATTGTTATTTTCTTAATTTAACTCGATACGAATTTAGATTATTTCATAGGTATTTTGTATACAAATTTTTATACTCATTTACATTATCTAATGTGTGTTTTGTATATATTTTTTTATGCAAACTAATTTTATGTGCATTTTTGTACATATATTTTTATAGAAACTTAAAACGTTATTTTATGTGTATTTTGTATATGTTTTCTCATACAAATTTACATTATTTAATTAGTTTTTTGTTTATTTATTTTGATACGAATGACTTGGTTATTTATGTATTTTGTAAATATTTTTTTATACGTATTTACATTACTTAATGTGTATTTTGTTCATATATTTTTTTAAAAATTTACGTTATTATATGTGTATTTGTTAAAAATATTTTGAAACGAATTTACTTTATTTTATGTATTTTGTATATATATTTCAATTCAAATTTAGCTTATTTTGTGTGTATTTTGTATATCTATTTTCATACAAATTTAATTACTTCTGTGTATTTTTGTATATAGTTTTATACAAATTTACGTTATTTTATGTGCATTTTGTATATTTATATTTATACAAATACACACTCTCTTATTGGTATTTTGTTTATTTATATTTATACGAATTTACATTATTTTATGTGTATTTTGTATACATTTTTTATTCGTTTTTACATAATTTTATTTGTATTTTGTATGTATATATGTATAGAAATCTACGTTATTTTATGGGTATTCGTATATATATTTTGAAATAAATTTACATTGTTTTATATGTATTTTGCATATCTATTTCAATACAAATTTACCTTATTGTATGTGCATTTTGTATATTTATTTTAATACTAGTTCAAATATTTTATGTGTATTTTGGTATATATAATTTTATAAAAATTGCGTTATTTTATAGGTATTTTGCATCTTAGTTTTCATACAAATGTACATTATTTTATCAATATTCTGTGTATATAATTTGATACGATTTTATATTATACTATTTGTGTTTTGTATATATTTTTTTTACATATTTTTATTATTTAATGTGTATTTTTTATATATATTTTATTCAAATTAACGTTATTTTAAGTGTATTTGTTTATATAATTTCATTCAAATTTACATTATTTTAAGTGTATTTTGTATATGTATTTCAATACAAATTTACATAATTTTATGTGTATTTTGTATATTTATTTTAATACAAATTTAAATTATTTTTGTGTTTTTTTGTATAAACATATAGATTAAATTTCTATGAAAATATATATTCAAAATACATATAAAATTATGTAAATAAGTATAAAAATATATATATCAAATACACCTAAAAAAATGAAAATTCGTATCAAAATAAATAAACAAAATTCCGATAAAAGAACGTATATTTGTAGGAAAATAAATATACAAAATACACATAAAATTACGAAAAACAAAAAAATAAATTTCAATTTGTATGAAAATAGATATACAAAATACACATATAATTAGTTAAATTTGTATTTAAATACATGTACAAAATACACATAAAATAATGCAAATTTGTATGAAATGAAAACAAATTCACATAAAATAACGTACATTTGTATAAAATAGATATACAAAATATACATAGAATAATATAAAATCGTATCAAAATAAATACACAGAATATCAATAAAATAATGTAATTTTGTATGAAAATAAAGATGCAAAATACCCATAAAATAAAGCATATTTTTTTAAAAATACATATACAAAAATACACATAGAATAATTAGATTAAAAATTAAAATTAATATACAAAATGCACGTACAATAAGATAAATTTGTATTGAAAAAATATACAAAATGCACATAAAAGTGTAAATTTGTTTAAAAATCTGTATACGAATACACATAAAATAACGTAGATTTCTATAGAAATATATATACAAAATACACATGAAATGACGTAAATACGTATAAAAATATATATATACAAAATACACATTAAATAATTTAAATTCTCGTCAAAATAAATAAACAAAATATCAATAAAAGAATGTGTATTTCTATGAAAATATATATACAAAACACTCATAAAATAACCTAAGTTTCTATAAAACTATATACGAAAATACACAAAAATTATTTAAATTTGTATGAAAATAAATATACAAAATACACATAAAATTAGGTAAATTTGTATTGAAATACATATACAAAATACACATAAAATAATGAAAATTTGAATGAAAATATATAAATATAAACACTTAAAATAACGTAAATTTGTATCAAATATATATACAAAATACACATTAAATAATGTAAATATGTATAAAAAAATATATACAAAACACAAATAGAATAATGTAAAATCGTATCAAAAATAAATACACAGAATATTAATAAAATAATGTAAATTTGTATGAAAATAAATATGCAAAATAGCCATAAAATAACGCATTTTTTATAAAAATATATATACCAAAATACACATAAAATATTAAAATTTGTATTAAAATAAAAATAAAAAATGCAGATACTATAAGGTAAATTTGTATTGAAATAGATATGCAAAATACATATAAAACAATGTAAATTTGTTTCAAAATATATATACGAATATACATAAAATAAGGTAGATTTCTATAAAAATATATACAAAATACACATAAAATGAAGTAAATACGTATAAAAAAATGAATACAAAATACACATAAAAATCGTATCAAAATAAATAAACAAAATACCAGTAAAAGAATGTGTATTTGTATAAATATAAATATACAAAATACACATAAAATATCGTAAATTTGAATAAAACTATATACAAAAATACACAGAAATAATTAAATTTGTATGAAAATATATATACAAAATACAGCTAAAATAAGCTAAATTTGAATTGAAATGTACATACAAAATACATAAAATAATGTAAATCTGTATCAAAATATTTATACAAATACATATAATAACGTAGATTTGTTTAAAAATATATAAACAAAATACACATTAAGTAATGTAAATACGTATAAAAAATATGTACAAAATAGCAATAAAATAATGTAAATTTTTATGAGAAAACATATACAAATAACGCAAATTTCTATAAAAATATATGTACAAAAATGCACATAAAATAAAGTAAATTTGCATAAAAATATATATACAAAACACACACTAAATAATGTAAATGCGTACATAAAATAAACTAAATTAGTACAAAACTATATACAAAAATACACAAAAATAATTTAAATTTGTTTGAAAAGAAATATACAAAATACACATCAAATAATATACATATACAAAATACACATCAAATAATATAAATTTGAATGAAAATATATAAACAAATACACTTAAAATAACGTAACTATTTGGGTTTTGTATATATTTTTTTATACATATTTACATTACTTAATGTGTTTTTTGTATATATATTTTATACAAATTTACGTTATTTTAAGTGTATTTGTTTATATATTTTCATTCAAATTTACATTATTTTATGTGTATTTTGTAAATGTATTTCAATACAAATTTACCTAATTTTTTGTGTATTTTGTATACTTATTTTCAAACAAATTTAAATTATTTTTGTGTATTTTTGTATATAGTTTTATACAAATTTACGTTATTTTATGTGTATTTTGTATATCTATTTTCATACAAATACAAATTCTTTTATTGATATTTTGTTTATTTATTTTGACACGAATTTACATTATTTAATGTCTATTTTGTATATATATTTTTATACGTATTTACAGCATCTCAAGTGTATTTTGTATATATATTTCTATAGAAATCTGCGTTATTTTATGTGTATTCGTATATATATTTTGAAACAAATTTACATTGTTTTATGTATATTTTGCATATTTTTTTAATAAAAATTTACCTTATTGTATGTGCATTTTGTATATTAATTTTACTACAAATTTAATTATTGAATGTGTATTTATGTATATGTCTTTTAATAAAAATATGCTTTATTTTATTGGTATTTTGCATCTTTATTTTCATACAAATTTACATTATTTTATTGATATTTTGTGTATTTTTTTATACGATTTTACATTATTTTCTATGTGTATTTTGCATATATATTTAATACAAATGTACGTTATTTTATGTGTATTTGTTTTCCTTTCATACAAATTTTCATTATTTTATGTGTATTTTGTACATGTACAAATTTGTACAAATTTAACTAATTATATGTGTATTTAGGCTGGAGTAGGTAGGAAGACACCTACCGAGCGGGCGCAAGCCACTCCCGGTGAGGTATATATGGGAGGTGAGAACGGAGCTGAAGCCCTCCAAAGACTCTTCCCATGTCCTCACTAACCGTTTCCCTATTGTCTCACCAACACCAGAGAGTAGTTCAGCATGCTCTCTAAAGACAGATCCTCTCTCTATCCACACCACACTGCATTCACACAACATATACACCTTTTCCCAAAATTAAAATCTCAAAATGGCGCACATACACCAAGCCTCGGAGTCCCCGACTGGGGGGGGGGCCACAAATTCCCCCAGGGAGGACTCCCCTTCTGGCTGCCGACCCGAGAGGTGTCTTGATAACTCCTCGAACCTCTTTCTTCTCATTTTCTGCAACATTCGCGGTCTTCGCTCTAATTTTCATTCTGTGGAACATCATCTCTCCTCCTCTAAACCTCACCTTCTCTTCCTTACCGAAACACAGGTTTCTGAGGCTACTGACAGCAATCTCTACTCTGTTCCCTCCACTGTCTCTATCCTAAATTTCAATCCAAAGCTGGATGTTGCGCCTACGTGCGCAACGACATCACTTGCTCTCGTGCCCACGACCTTGACTCTTCTGAATTTTCCACCATCTGGTTAAGACTTCACTGTCATTCTATTACTAAATACATCTGTGCTGTTTATCTCTCACCTAACTCTACCAACTATGTAAAATTCTTTGACTATTTGAATTCTAAAGTGGAGCACATCTTGACCCACTCTCCCTTCGCTGAAATCTCCATCCTAGGAGATTTCAATGTTCACCACCAGCTTTGGCTTTCATCCTCTTTCACTGACCATCCTGGTGAACAAGCCTACAACTTTGCTATCCTCAACGACCTAGAGCAGTTGGTCCAGCACCCTACACGTATTCCCGACCGTCTTGGAGATCGGCCCAACATTCTAGACCTCTTCCTTACCTCAAACCCTTCTGCTTATTCTGTCAAACTGTTCTCTCCGTTGGGCTCCTCCGATCACAATCTTATTTCTGCATCCTGTCCTATCGCTCCTGTACACCCTCTGGACCCACCGAGGAGGTGATGCTTCTGGCATTTTGCTTCAGCTCGGTGGGACGACCTGAGGATGTACTTTTCCGATTTCCCGTGGAATGATTATTGCTTCCAGGATAGAGACCCCTCTGTGTGTGCTCAGCGCATCACAGAGGTGATTGTCTCTGGTGGAGGCATACATTCCTCGTTCTTTCTCTACTCCTCACGCTAAAAAGCCTTGGTTTAATCATGCTTGTTCTCGTGCTGTCAATGATAGAGAGGTAGCTCACAAAAGGTACCAGAGCCTTCAAACTAATGCTAATTATGAACTTTACATTTCTGCCCGAAATCATGCCAAATCTATTCTCCGACTAACCAAAAATTCTTTCATTAATAGAAAATGTCAAAACCTTGCTTTCTCTAACTCTTCCCGTGACTTCTGGCATCTAGCCAAAAATATCTCCTCCAACTTCACTTCTTCATCTTTCCCTCCACTCCTCAGTCCTGACGACAACACTGCCGTCTCATCTATATCTAAGGCTGAACTCTTCTCTCAAACTTTTTCTAAAAACTCCACTCTGGACGATTCTGGGCATATTCCTCCTACTCATCCCCCCTCTGACTTCTTTATGCCTGTTATAAAGATTCTTCAAAATGATGTTTTCTATGCCCTCTCTGGCCTCAATCCTCAGAAGGCTTATGGACCTGATGGGGTGCCTCCTATTGTCCTTAAAAACTGTGCCTTCGTGCTGTCACCCTGCCTGGTCAAACTCTTTCGCCTCTGCCTGTCAACATCTACCTTTCCTTCTTGCTGGAAGTATGCCTTCATACAGCCTGTACCTAAGAAGGGTGACCGCTCCAATCCCTCAAACTACCGTCCTATTGCTTTACTTTCTTGTCTATCTAAAGCTTTTGAATCAATCCTTAACCGGAAGATTCAAAAGCACCTTTCCACTTCTGACCTTCTATCTGATCGCCAGTATGGGTTCCGCAAGGGGCGTTCTGCTGGTGATCTCCTAGCCTTCTTAACTGACTCTTGGTCATCCTCTCTTACCCGTTTCGGTGAAACTTTTGCTATTGCGCTGGACATATCAAAAGCTTTTGATAGGGTCTGGCACAAATCTTTGCTTTCTAAACTACCCTCCTACGGTTTCTATCCTTCTCTCTGTACCTTTATCTCCAGTTTCCTTTCTGACCGTTCTATTTCTGCCGTGGTAGACGGTCACTGTTCTTTCCCTAAATCTATTAACAGTGGTGTCCCACAGGGTTCTGTCCTATTTCCCACTCTTTTTCTGTTGTTCATTGATGATCTTCTTTCCAAAACGAACTGTCCTATCCATTCCTACGCCGATGACTCCACTCTGCATTATTCAACTTCTTTTAATAGAAGACCCACCCTTCAGGAACTTAACGACTCAAGGCTGGAGGCTGCAGAACGCTTAGCCTCAGACCTTACTATTATTTCCGATTGGGGCAAGAAGAACCTGGTGTCCTTCAACGCCTCAAAAACAGTTTCTCCACCTATCCACTCGACACAATCTTCCAAACAACTATCCCCTATTCTTTGACAACACCCAGCTATCACCTTCCTCAACACTAAACATCCTCGGTCTATCCTTAACTCAAAATCTTAACTGGAAACTTCATATCTCATCTCTTACTAAATCAGCTTCCTCGAGGCTGGGCGTTCTGTACCGTCTCCGCCAGTTCTTCTCCCTTGCACAGTTGCTGTCCATATACAAGGGCCTTGTCCGCCCTCGTATGGAGTATGCATCTCATGTGTGGGGGGGCTCCACTCACACAGCTCTTCTGGACAGAGTGGAGGCTAAGGCTCTTCGTCTCATCAGCTCTCCTCCTCATACTGATAGTCTTCTACCTCTTAAATTCCGCCGCAATGTTGCCTCTCTTTCTATCTTCTATCGATATTTCCACGCTGACTGCTCTTCTGAACTTGCTAACTGCATGCCTCCCCCCCTCCCGCGGCCCCGCTGCACTCGACTTTCTACTCATGCTCATCCCTATACTGTCCAAACCCCTTATGCAAGAGTTAACCAGCATCTTCACTCTTTCATCCCTCACGCTGGTAAACTCTGGAACAATCTTCCTTCATCCGTATTTCCTCCTGCCTACGACTTGAACTCTTTCAAGAGGAGGGTATCAGGACACCTCTCCTCCCGAAATTAACCTTTGATTTTGGACACTCCTTTAACCTCTGTTCGGGAGCAGTGAGTAGCGGGCCTTTTTTCTTTTTTTTTTTTCTTTGCGCCCTTGAGCTGTCTCCTTGGCTGTAAAAAAAAAAGAAAAAAAAATTGTATATCAATTTTCATAAAAATTGAAATTATTTTTGTTTTTTTTTGTATATATTTTTATAAATTTTCGTTATTTTATGTGTATTTTGTATATTTATTTTCCTACAAATATACGTTCTTTTATCGGAATTTTGTTTGTTTATTTTGATACGAATTTACATTGTTTTAGGTGTATTTGGTATACATTCGCCGCATGATGGACGACGCGGGTTCGAATCCTCACGCTACCACTCGGATTTTTCAGTCACCGCCGAGTGGCTTAAAACTACCCACATGCTGTCCTGAAGACCACCCATCAACCCGGACTCTAGAGGAAGCCGTCCAAGCGAATCAAGAACGAGTTCTGGGGGGCAGCATGAGCCAATGCAAGATGGCGCCACTATAAACACTCGCATGCGCCAGAACGGGCTGGGCCGACCATCAGGCCCCACCTGGAAGAAGCCTTGGGCCGATCATCAGGCCCCATCGGGAAGATGCCTACCGGCGCAATAGGCAACAACGTAAAAAAAAAAAAAATATATATATATATATATATATATATATATATATATATATATATATATATATATATATATATATATATATATATATATATATATATATATATATATGTATTTTGTATGTATATTTTCATAGAAATTTACTCTATTTTATGTGTATTCGTATATATATTTTGATACAAATTTACATTATTGATGTGTATTTTGCATATGTATTTCAATACAAATTTACTTTATTGGGTATGCATTTTGTATATTTATTTCAATACATATTTAATTATTTCATGTGTATTTTTGTATATATATTTTTATGCATATATGCGTTATTATATGGGTATTTTGCATCTTTATTTTCATACAAATTTAAATTATTTTATTGATATTCTGTTTATTTATTTTGATACGATTTAACATTATTCTATGTGTGTTTTGTATATATATTTTTATACATATTTACATTATCTAATGTATATTTTGTATATATATTTTATCCAAATTTACGTTATTTTATGTGTATCTGTTTATATATTTTCATACAAATTTACATTATTTTATGTGTATTTTGTATATGTATTTCAATACAAATTTGCCTAACTTTATGTGTATTATGCATATCTATTTTCAAACAAATTTAAATTCTTTTTGTGTATTTTTGTATTTATTTTTATACAAATTTTAGTTATTTTATTTGTATTTTGTATATACATTTTCCTACAAATATACAATCTTTGATTATAGTTTTGTTTATTTATTTTGATACGAGTTTACATTATTTTATGTGTATATATATATATATATATATATATATATATATTTATATATATATATATATATATATATATATATATATATATATATATATATATATATATTTTTTTTTTTTTTTTCTACGTATTTACATTATTTTATGTGTATTTTGTATATATATTTTAATAAAAATTTATATTATTTTATTGTGTGTATTCCTATTTATTTTGATACAAATTTTATACAAATTCATGTTATTTTATGTGTATTTGTATATATTTTTTCATACAAATTTATATTATTTTACGGGTATTTTTTCATATTTTTCATTACAAATTTACCTTATTTTATGATTATTTTGTATATTTATTTCATTCATTTTTAAATTATTTTATGAGTATATTTGTATTTGTATTTACGTAATTTTATGTGTATTTTCTATATATATTTTCATCAAAAATTACATTAT
This sequence comes from Eriocheir sinensis, assembly GCF_024679095.1. Lineage (NCBI taxonomy): Eukaryota > Metazoa > Arthropoda > Malacostraca > Decapoda > Varunidae > Eriocheir > Eriocheir sinensis. Next base: position 428,294 of record NW_026111050.1, on the reverse strand, counting down.
TTTATTGGTATTTTCTTTATTTAACTCGATACGAATTTCGATTTTTTCATAGGTATTTTGTATACATATGTTTATACTCATTTACATTATGTAATGTGAGTTTTGTATATATTTTTTAAGGCAAATTTATTTTATGTCCATTTTTGTACATATATTTTTATAGAAATTTATTTATTTTATGTGTATTTTGTATATGTTTTCTCATAAAAGTTTACATTATTTTATTGGTATTTTGTTTATTTATTTTGATACGAATTACATGATTATATGTGTATTTTGTATATATTTTTTTATACGTAATTACATTATTTAATGTGTATTTTGTTTATATATTTTTATATAAAATTTACGTAATTATATGTGTATTTGTAAAAATATTTTGATACAAATTTATTTTATTTTATGTATTTTGTACATATATGTCAATTCAAATTAAGCTTATTTTGTATGTATATTTTATATCTATTTTCATACAAATTTAATTACTTTTGTGTATCTTTATATATTGTTTTATATAAATTTACCTCATTTTATGTGCATTTTGTATATTTATACAAATACACATAAAATAAAGTAAATTTGCATAAAAATAAATATACAAAACACACATTAAATAATGTAAATGCGTATAAAAATATGTATACAAAATACCTATGAAATAATCTAAATTCGTATCGAATTAAACTAACAAAATACCAATAAAATAATGTAATTTCTGATGAAAATATATATAGAAAATACACATAAAATAACCTAAATACAAATACATATATACACATAAAATAATTTAAAATTGAAGGAAATAAATATTCAAAATAAAAATAAAATAAGGTAAATTTGTAATGAAATATATGTAAAAATGCACATAAAATAATGTAGATTTGTATGAAAATATATATACAAATACACATAAAATAACACGAATTTGTATAAAATTTGTATCAAATTATATACGAATACACACAATAAAATTAAGTAAATTTTTATGAAAATATATAAACAAAATACTCATAAAATAATGTAAATACGTAGAAAAATATATATACAAAATACACATAAAATAAAGTAAATTCGTATCAGAATAAATAGATAAAATTCCAATAAAAGAATGTATATTTGTAGGAAAATATGTATAGAAAATACAAATAAAATAACTAAAATTTGTATAAAAATATATACAAAAACACACAAAAATTATTGCTTTACTTTCTTGTCTATCTAAAGCTTTTGAATCAATCCTTAACCGGAAGATTCAAAAGCACCTTTCCACTTCTGACCTTCTATCTGATCGCCAGTATGGGTTCCGCAAGGGGCGTTCTGCTGGTGATCTCCTAGCCTTCTTAACTGACTCTTGGTCATCCTCTCTTACCCGTTTCGGTGAAACTTTTGCTATTGCGCTGGACATATCAAAAGCTTTTGATAGGGTCTGGCACAAATCTTTGCTTTCTAAACTACCCTCCTACGGTTTCTATCCTTCTCTCTGTACCTTTATCTCCAGTTTCCTTTCTGACCGTTCTATTTCTGCCGTGGTAGACGGTCACTGTTCTTTCCCTAAATCTATTAACAGTGGTGTCCCACAGGGTTCTGTCCTATTTCCCACTCTTTTTCTGTTGTTCATTGATGATCTTCTTTCCAAAACGAACTGTCCTATCCATTCCTACGCCGATGACTCCACGCTGCATTATTCAACTTCTTTTAATAGAAGACCCACCCTTCAGGAACTTAACGACTCAAGGCTGGAGGCTGCAGAACGCTTAGCCTCAGACCTTACTATTATTTCCGATTGGGGCAAGAAGAACCTGGTGTCCTTCAACGCCTCAAAAACACAGTTTCTCCACCTATCCACTCGACACAATCTTCCAAACAACTATCCCCTATTCTTTGACAACACCCAGCTATCACCTTCCTCAACACTAAACATCCTCGGTCTATCCTTAACTCAAAATCTTAACTGGAAACTTCATATCTCATCTCTTACTAAATCAGCTTCCTCGAGGCTGGGCGTTCTGTACCGTCTCCGCCAGTTCTTCTCCCCTGCACAGTTGCTGTCCATATACAGGGGCCTTGTCCGCCCTCGTATGGAGTATGCATCTCATGTGTGGGGGGCTCCACTCACACAGCTCTTCTGGACAGAGTGGAGGCTAAGGCTCTTCGTCTCATCAGCTCTCCTCCTCATACTGATAGTCTTCTACCTCTTAAATTCCGCCGCAATGTTGCCTCTCTTTCTATCTTCTATCGATATTTCCACGCTGACTGCTCTTCTGAACTTGCTCGCTGCATGCCCCCCTCCCGCGGCCCCGCTGCACTCGACTTTCTACTCATGCTCATCCCTATACTGTCCAAACCCCTTATGCAAGAGTTAACCAGCATCTTCACTCTTTCATCCCTCACGCTGGTAAACTCTGGAACAATCTTCCTTCATCCGTATTTCCTCCTGCCTACGACTTGAACTCTTTCAAGAGGAGGGTATCAGGACACCTCTCCTCCCGAAATTAACCTTTGATTTTGGACACTCCTTTAACCTCTGTTCGGGAGTAGTGAGTAGCGGGCCTTTTTTCTTTTTTTTTTTCTTTGCGCCCTTGAGCTGTCTCCTTGGCTGAAAAAAAAAAAATTGTATATCAATTTTCATAAAATTGAAATTATTTTTGTTTTTTTTTGTATATATTTTTATACAAATTTTCGTTATTTTATGTGTATTTTGTATATTTATTTTCCTACAAATATACGTTCTTTTATCGGAATTTTGTTTGTTTATTTTGATACGAATTTACATTGTTTTAGGTGTATTTGGTATACATTCGCCGCATGATGGACGACGCGGGTTCGAATCCTCACGCTACCACTCGGATTTTTCAGTCACCGCCGAGTGGCTTAAAACTACCCACATGCTGTCCTGAAGACCACCCATCAACCCGGACTCTAGAGGAAGCCGTCCAAGCGAATCAAGAACGAGTTCTGGGGGGCAGCATGAGCCAATGCAAGATGGCGCCACTATAAACACTCGCATGCGCCAGAACGGGCTGGGCCGACCATCAGGCCCCACCTGGAAGAAGCCTTGGGCCGATCATCAGGTCCCATCGGGAAGATGCCTACCGGAGCAATAGGCAACAACGTAAAAAAAAAAATATATATATATATATATATATATATATATATATATATATATATATATATATATATATATATATATATATATATATATATATATAATATGTACATCAGTTTATATGTATTTTGTGTGTATATTTTCAAAGAAATTTACTCTATTTTATGTGTATTCGTATATATATTTTGATACAAATTTACATTATTGATGTGTATTTTGCATATGTATTTCAATACAAATTTACTTTATTGGGTATGCATTTTGTATATTTATTTCAATACATATCTAATTATTTCATGTGTATTTTTGTATATATATTTTTATGCATATATGCGTTATTCTATGGGTATTTTGCATCTTTATTTTCATACAAATTTAAATTATTTTATTGATATTCTGTTTATTTATTTTGATACGATTTAACATTATTCTATGTGTGTTTTGTATATATATTTTTATACATATTTACATTATCTAATGTATATTTTGTATATATATTTTATCCAAATTTACGTTATTTTATGTGTATCTGTTTATATATTTTCATACAAATTTACATTATTTTATGTGTATTTTGTATATGTATTTCAATACAAATTTGCCTAACTTTATGTGTATTATGCATATCTATTTTCAAACAAATTTAAATTCTTTTTGTGTATTTTTGTATCTATTTTTATACAAATTTTAGTTATTTTATTTGTATTTTGTATATACATTTTCCTACAAATATACAATCTTTGATTATAGTTTTGTTTATTTATTTTGATACGAGTTTACATTATTTTATGTGTATTTTGTATATATATATATATATATATATATATATATATATATATATATATATATATATATATATATATATATATATATATATATATATACACATATATATATATATATATATTTACATTATTTTATGTGTATTTTGTATATATATTTTAATAAAAATTTATATTATTTTATTGTGTGTATTCCTATTTATTTTGATACAAATTTTATACAAATTCATGTTATTTTATGTGTATTTGTATATATTTTTTTATACAAATTTATATTATTTTACGGGTATTTTTTCATATTTTTCATTACAAATTTACCTTATTTTATGATTATTTTGTATATTTATTTCATTCATTTTTAAATTATTTTATGTGTATATTTGTATTTGTATTTACGTAATTTTATGTGTATTTTCTATATATATTTTCATAAAAAATTACATTATTTTATTGGTATTTTCTTTATTTAACTCGATACGAATTTAGATTTTTTCATAGGTATTTTGTATACATATGTTTATACTCATTTACATTATGTAATGTGTGTTTTGTATATATTTTTTAAGGCAAATTTATTTTATGTCCATTTTTGTACATATATTTTTATAGAAATTTATTTATTTTATGTGTATTTTGTATATGTTTTCTCATAAAAATTTACATTATTTTATTGGTATTTTGTTTATTTATTTTGATACGAATTACATGATTATATGTGTATTTTGTATATATTTTTTTATACGTAATTACATTATTTAATGTGTATTTTGTTTATATATTTTTATATAAAATTTACGTAATTATATGTGTATTTGTAAAAATATTTTGATACAAATTTATTTTATTTTATGTATTTTGTACATATATTTCAATTCAAATTAAGCTTATTTTGTATGTATATTGTATATCTATTTTCATACAAATTTAATTACTTTTGTGTATCTTTATATATTGTTTTATATAAATTTACCTCATTTTATGTGCATTTTGTATATTTATACAAATACACATAAAATAAAGTAAATTTGCATAAAAATAAATATACAAAACACACATTAAATAATGTAAATGCGTATAAAAATATGTATACAAAATACCTATGAAATAATCTAAATTCGTATCGAATTAAACTAACAAAATACCAATAAAATAATGTAATTTCTGATGAAAATATATATAGAAAATACACATAAAATAACCTAAATACAAATACATATATACACATAAAATAATTTAAAATTGAAGGAAATAAATATTCAAAATAAAAATAAAATAAGGTAAATTTGTAATGAAATATATGTAAAAATGCACATAAAATAATGTAGATTTGTATGAAAATATATATACAAATACACATAAAATAACACGAATTTGTATAAAATTTGTATCAAATTATATACGAATACACACAATAAAATTAAGTAAATTTTTATGAAAATATATAAACAAAATACTCATAAAATAATGTAAATACGTAGAAAAATATATATACAAAATACACATAAAATAAAGTAAATTCGTATCAGAATAAATAGATAAAATTCCAATAAAAGAATGTATATTTGTAGGAAAATATGTATAGAAAATACAAATAAAATAACTAAAATTTGTATAAAAATATATACAAAAACACACAAAAATTATTTAAATTTGTTTGAAAATAGATATGCAAAATACACATAAAATTAGGCAAATTTGTATTGAAATACATATACAAAATACACATAAAATAATGTAAGTTTGAAAGAAAATATATAAACAAATACACTTAAAATAATATTGTATAAAATATATATACAAAATACACATTAAATAATGTAAATATGTATAAAAAAAATATATACAAAACACAAATAGAATAATGTAAAATCGTATCAAAATAAATACTCAGAATATTAATAAAAAAATATAAATTTGCATGAAAATAAAGATGCAAAATACCCATAAAATAACGCATTTTTTTATAAAAATATATATACCAAAACACACATAAAATACTTGAATTTGTATTAAAATAAATATACGAAATGCACGCACAATAAGGTAAATTTGTATTGAAATAGATTTGCAAAATACATATAAAACAATGTAAATTTGTTTCAAAATATATATACGAAAACACATAAAATAACGCAGATTTCTATAATGATATATATACAAAATACATATAAAATGAAGTAAATACGTATAAAAAAAATGTGTACAAAATACACATAAAATAATGTAAACTCGTATCGAAATACTAATACTAAAGAAAATACTAATAAAAGAATGTGTATTTGTATAAATATAAATATACAAAATACACATAAAATAACGTAAATTGATATAAAAGTATATACAAAAATACACAAAAGTAATTAAATTTGTATGAAAATAGATATACAAAATACACATACAATAACTCATATTTAAAAAAAATATATACAAAAATACACAGAAAATATTTAAATTTGTATTAAAATAAATACACAAAATACACATACTATAAGGTAAATTTGTATTGAAATAGAAATGCAAAATACACATAAAATAATGTAAATTTGTATCAAAATAGATACAAATACACACAATAAAATAACGTAAATTTTTACGAAAATATATATACAAAATACACATAAAAAATTGTAAATACGTAGAAAAATACATATACAAAATACACATAAAATAATTTAAATTCGTATCGAAATAAATAAACAAAATTCCAATAAAAGAATATATATTTGTAGGAATATATATATATATATATATATATATATATATATATATATATATATATATATATATATATATATATATATATATATATATATATATATATATATATATATATATATATATATATATATATATATATACAAAATGCACATACAATAAGGTAAATTTGTATTGAAAGAATATGCAAAATACACATAAAACAATGTATATTTGTTTCAAAATATATATACGAATACACATAAAATAAAGTAGATTTCTATAGCAATATATATACAAAAAATAGATGAAATGACGTTAATACGTATAAAAATATATGTACACAATACACATTAAATAATGTAAATTCGTGTCAAAATAAATAAACAAAATATCAATAAAAGAATGTGTATTTGTATAAAACTCTATACAAAAATACACAAAAAATAATTTAAATTTGTATGAAAATTAATATACAAAATACACATAAAATTAGGTAAATTTGTATTGAAATACATATACAAAGTACACATAAAATAATGTAAATTTTAATGAAAATATATAAACAAATACACTTAAAAAAACGTAAATTTGTATGAAATATATATATAAAATACACACTAAATATTGTAAATATGTATAAAAAAATATATACAAAAGACAAATAGATTAATGTAAAATAGTATCAAAATAAATACACAGAATATTAATAAGATTATGTAAATTTGTATGAAAATAAAGATGCAAAATACCCATAAAACAACGCATTTTTTATGAAAATATATATACCAAAATACACATTAAATACTTAAATTTGTATTACAATAGATATACAAAATGAGCATACAATAACGTAAATTTGTATTGAAATAGATATGCAAAATACATATAAAACAATGTAAATTTCTTTCAAAATATATATACGAATACACATAAAATGAAGTAAATACGTATAAGAAAATGTATACAAAATACACATAAAATAATGTAAATTCGTATCAAAATAAATAAACTAAATGCCAATAAAAGAATGTGCACTTGTATAAATATAAATATACAAAATACACATAAAATAACGCAAAATTGTATAAAACTATATACAAAAATAAACAAAACAAAAAATTGTATGAAAATAGATATACAAAAGACACATAAAATAAGCTAAATTTGAATTGAAATATATATAGAAAATACATAAAATAATGTAAATTTGTATCAAAATATATATTCAAATACACATATAATAACGTAAATTTGTATAAAAATATATAAACAAAATACACATTAAATACTGTAAATACGTATAAAAGATATGTACGTAATGTAAAAATTTATAAAATTAAAGATGCAATATACCCATAAAATAACTCATATTTAAAAAAAATATATATACAAAAATACACATAAAATAATTAAATTTGTATTAAAATAAATATACAAAATACACATACAATAAGGTAGATTTTTATTGAAATAGATATGCAAAAAACACATAAAATAAAGTAAATTTGTATCAAAATATATACGAATACACACAATAAAATAACGAATTTTTTTATGAAAATATATATACAAAATACACATTAAATAATGTAAATACATACAAAAATATATATACAAAATACACATAAAATAATGTAAATTCGTATCAAAATAAATAAACAAAATTTCCTCTAAAAGAATGTATATTTGTTGGAAAATATATATACAAAATACAAATAAAATAACAAAATTTTTTATAAAAATATATACAAAAATACACATATTTTTTTTTAATTTGTTTGAAAATAGATATGCAAAATACACATAAAATTAGGCAAATTTTTATAGAAATACATATACAAAATACACATAAAATAATATAAATTTGTATCAAACTATATAAACAAATACACATAAGATAACGTAAATTTCCATAAAATATATGTACAAAATATACATTAAATAATGTAAATATGTCTAAAAATATATATATATATATATATATATATATATATATATATATATATATATATATATATATATATATATATATATATATATATATATATATATATATATATATATATATATATATATATATATATATATATATATATATATATATATATATATATATATATATATATATATATATATATATATATATATATATATATATATATATATATATATATATATATATATATATATATATATATATATATATATATATATCTTTTATACTTTTAACTTTTTATATATATTTATCTTTTATACTTTTATAATGTGTATTTTGTTTATATATTTTTATACAAATTTACGTTATTATATGTGTATTTGGATATATATTTTGATACAAATTTGCATTATTTTATGTATTTTCTATATTTATTTCAATTCTAATTTAGCTTATTTTATGTGTCTTTTGTATATCTATTTTCATATAAATTTATTTATTTTTGTTTATTTTTGTATATAGTTTTATACAATTTTACGTTATTTTATGTGTATTTTGTATATTTATATTTATACAAGTACACATTCTTTTATTGGCATTTTGTTTATTAATTTTGATACGAATTTACATTATTTTATGTGTATTTTATACATTTTCTTATACGTATTTACTTCATTTTATGTGTATTTTGTATATATATTTTTATAGAAATCTACGTTATTTTATGTGTATTCGTATATATATTTTGAAAGAAATTTACATTGTTTTATATGTATTTTGCATATTTGTATAAATATAAATATACAAAATTCACATAAAATAAGGTAAATTTATATAAAACAATATACAAAGATACACAGAAGTAATTAAATATGTATGAAAATAGATATACAAAATACACTCAAAGTAAGCTTAATTTGAATAGAAATATATGTACAAAATACATAAAATAAAGTAAATTTGTATCAAAATATATTTTGCAAATACACATATAATTACGTAAATTTTATATAAAAATATATAAACAAAATACACATTAAATGATGTAATTACGTATAAAAAATATATATACAAAATACACATATAATCATGTAATTCGTATCAAAATAAATAAACAAAATACCAATAAAATAATGTAAATTTTTATGAGAAAACATATACAAAATACACTTAAAATAAATAAATTTCTATAAAAATATATGTAAAAATAAACATAAAATAAGATAAATTTGTAATGAAATATATGTAAAAATACACATAAAATAATTTAAATTTGTATGAAAATATGTATTCAAATACACAATAAAATAACGTAAATTTTTACGAAAATATATATCCAAAATACACATAAAATAATGTAAATACGAAATATATATATATATATATATATATATATATATATATATATATATATATATATATATATATATATATATATATATATATATATATATATATATATATATATATATACAAAATACACATAAAGTAATGGAAATTCGTATCAAAATAAATAAACAAAATTGCAATAATAGAATGTATATATGTAGGAAAATATATATACAAAATACAAATAAAATAACTAAAATTTGTATAAAAATTTATACAAAAATATGCAAAAATAATTAAAATTTGTATGAAAATAGATAGGCAAAATACACATAAAATTAGGCAAATTTGATTGAAATACATATACAAAACACTCATAAAATAATGTAAATCTATATGAAAATATATAAACAATGTATTTAAATACATTTACAAAATACACATCAAATAGTGTAAATTTGAATTAAAATATATATACAAATACACTTAAATTAACGTAAATTTGTATAATATATATATATATATATATATATATATATATATATATATATATATATATATATATATATATATATATATATATATATATATATATATATATATATATAGAAAATCACATTAAATAATTTCAATATGTATACAAAAATATATACAAAACACAAATAGAATAATGTAAAATCGTATCAAAATAAATAAACAGAATATTAATAAAATAATGTAAATTTGTATGAAAATTAAGATGCAAAATACCCCCAAAATAGCGCATTTTTTATAAAAATATATATACGAAAACACACATAAAATATTTGAATTTGTATTAAAATAAATATACGAAATGCACACACAATAAGGTAAATTTGTATTGAAATAGATATGCAAAATACATATAAAACAATGTAAATTTGTTTCAAAATATATAAATAAATAAATAAATAAATAAACAAAATACTAATAAAAGAATGTGTATTTGTATAAATATAAATATACAATATACACATAAAATAACTTAAATTGATATAAAAGTATATACAAAAATACACAAATTTAGTTTATTTTATGTGTATTTTGTATGTCTATTTTCATACAAATTTAGCTACTTTTGTGTATTTTTGTATATAGTTTTATATAAATTTAAGTTATTTTATGTGTATTTTGTATATTTATATTTATACAAATACACATTCTTTTATTAGTATTTTGTTTATTTATTTCGATACGAGTTTACGTTATTTTATGTGTATTCGTATATATATTTTGAAACAAATTTTACATTGTTTTATAGTATTTTGCACATCTATTTCAATATAAATTTACCTTATTGTATAAAAAAATACACAAAAATAATTTAAATTTGCATGAAAAGAAATATACAAAATACACGTAAAATTAGGTAAATTTGTATTGAAATAAATATTTTGTATATTTATTTTTATACAAATACACATTTTTTTATTGGTATTTTGTTTATTTATTTTGATACGGATTTACATTATTTTATGTGTATTTTGTATACATTTTTTTATACGTATTTACAGCATCTTAAGTGTATTTTGTATATATATTTCTATAGAAATCTGCGTTATTTTGTGTATTCGTATATATATATATATATATATATATATATATATATATATATATATATATATATATATATATATATATATATATATATATATATATATATATATATATATATATATATATATATATATATATATATATATATATATATATATATATATATATATATATATATTTTGAAACAAATTTACATTGTTTTATGTGTATTTTGCATATTTTTTTAATAAAAATTTACCTTATTGTATGTGCATTTTGTATATTAATTTTACTACAAATTTAATTATTGAATGTGTATTTATGTATATGTATTTTTATAAAAATATGCTTTATTTTATTGGTATTTTGCATCTTTATTTTCATACAAAATTACATTATTTTATTGATATTTTGTGTATTTATTTTGATACGATTTTACATTATTTTCTATGTGTATTTTGTATATATATTTAATACAAATGTACGTTATTTTATGTGTATTTGTTTTCATTTCATACAAATTTTTATTATTTTATGTGTATTTTGTACATGTACAAATTTGTACAAATTTAACTAATTATATGTGTATTTTGCATATCAATTTTCATAAAAATTTAATTTCTTTTTGTTTGTTTTTTGTATATATTTTTATACAAATTTTCGTTATTTTATGTGTATTTTGTATATTTATTTTCCTACAAATATACGTTCTTTTATCGGAATTTTGTTTGTTTATTTTGATACGAATTTACATTATTTTAAATGTATTTGTTATATATATTTTTATACTATTTACATCATTTTATATGTATTTTGTATGTATATTTTCATAGAAATTTACTCTATTTTATGTGTATTCGTATATATATTTTGATACAAATTTACATTATTGATGTGTATTTTGCATATGTATTTCAATACAAATTTACTTTATTGTATATGCATTTTGTATATTTATTTCAATACAAATTTAATTATTTTATATGTATTTTTGTATATATATATTTTTATGCATATATGCGTTATTATATGGGTATTTTGTATCGTTATTTTCATACAAATTTAAATTATTTTATTAATATTTTCTGTATTTATTTTGATACGATTTAACATTATTCTATGTGTATTTTGTATAACTATTTTTATACATATTTACATTATTTAATGTATATTTTGTATATATATTTTATCCAAATTTACGTTATTTTATGTGTATTTGTTTATATATTTTCATACAAATTTACATTATTTTATGTGTATTTTGTATATGTATTTCAATACAAATTTGCCTAACTTGATGTGTATTTTGCATATCTATTTTCAAACAAATTTAAATTATTTTTGTGTATTTTTGTATTTATTTTTATACAAATTTTAGTTATTTTATTTGTATTTTGTATATATATTTTCCTACAAATATACAATCATTTATTATAATTTTGTTTATTTATTTTGATACGAGTTTACATTATTTTATGTGTATTTTGTATATATATTTTTCTACGTATTTACATTATTTTATGTGTATTTTGTATATATATTTTAATAAAATTATTTTATTATACAAATTTGCCTAACTTGATGTGTATTTTGCATATCTATTTTCAAACAAATTTAAATTATTTTTGTGTATTTTTGTATTTATTTTTATACAAATTTTAGTTATTTTATTTGTATTTTGTATATATATTTTCCTACAAATATACAATCATTTATTATAATTTTGTTTATTTATTTTGATACGAGTTTACATTATTTTATGTGTATTTTGTATATATATTTTTCTACGTATTTACATTATTTTATGTGTATTTTGTATATATGGTTTAATAAAATTATTTTTTTGTGTGTATTCCTATTTATTTTGATACAAATTTTATACAAATTCATGTTATTTTATGTGTATTTGTATATATATTTTCATACAAATTTATATTATTTTACGTGTATTTTTACATATTTTTCATTACAAATTTACCTTATTTTATGATTATTTTGTATATTTATTTCATTCAATTTTAAATTATTTTATGTGAATATTTGTATTTGTATTTACGTAATTTTATGTGTATTTTCTATATATATTTTCATCCAAAATTACATTATATTATTGGTGTTTTCTTTATTTAACTCGATACGAATTTAGATTTTTTCAGAGGTATTTTGTATACATATGTTTATACTCATTTACATTATGTAATGTGTGTTTTGTATATATTTTTTAATGCAAATTTATTTTATGTGCATTTTTGTACATATATTTTTATATAAATTGATTTATTTTATGTGTATTTTGTATATGTTTTCTCATAAAAATTTACATTATTTTATTCGTAGTTTGTTTATTTATTTTGATACGAATTACATGATTATATGTGTATTTTGTATATATTTTTTATACGTAATTACATTATTTAATATGTATTTTGTTCATATATTTTTATATAAAATTTACGTAATTATATGTGTACTTGTAAAAATATTTTGATACAAATTTACTTTATTTTATGTATTTTGTACATATATTTCAATTCAAATTAAGCTTATTTTGTGTGTATTTTGTATATCTATTTTCATACAAATTTAATTACTTTTGTGTATCTTTGTGTATTGTTTTATATAAATTTACCTTATTTTATGTGCATTTTGTATATTTATAAATTTCTATCAAAATAAATATACAAAAAGCTCATACAATAAAGAAAATTTGTATTGAAATAGATATGCGAAATACACATAAATAATGTAAATTTGTATCAAATTTATATACGAATACACATAAAATAGAGTAAATTTCTATGAAAATATATATTAAAAATACATATAAAATTATGTAAATATATATATATATATATATATATATATATATATATATATATATATATATATATATATATATATATATATATATATATATATATATATATATATATATATATATATATATATATATATATATCAAATACACCTAAAATAATGAAAATTCGTATCAAAATCAATAAACAAAATTCCAATAAAAGAACGTACAAATTTACATTATTTTATGTGTATTTTGTACATGTATTTAAATACAAATTTAACTAATTATATGTGTATTTTGTATATCTATTTTCATACAAATTGAAATTTATTTTTTTGTTTTTTTGTATATAATTTTATTCAAATTTTCGTAATTTTATATGTATTTTGTATATTTATTTTCCTACAAATATACGTTCATTTATCGGAAATTGGTTTATTTATTTTGATACGAATTTTCATTTTTTTAGGTGTATTTGATATATATATTTTTATACTTATTTATATAATTTTATATGTATTTTGAATATATATTTTCTTAGAAATTTACTCTATATGTATATACAAAAAAACACAAAAATAATCTAAATTTGTATGAAAATAAATATACAAAATACACATAAAATTAGGTAAATTTGTATTTAAATACATATACAATATACACTTAAAATAATGTAAATTTGAATGAAATTATATGAACAAATACACTTAAAATAACGTTAATTTGTATAAAATATATATAAAAAACATTATAAAACAATATATAAAAAATATATATAAAAATAAAAAAAAAAATATAAATAGTAAATATATAACAAAATATATACATATAAATATAAAATAATGTATAAAACTATAAAAATACCTATAAAATAATGCATTTTTATAAAATTATATATACCAAAATACACATAAAATATAAATATTTGAATTGTATTAAAATAAATAAATAAATATTATAAAAAAATACAATAAGGTAAATTTGAAAAATATATATAAATAAATATACAAAATATATATATATATATATATATATATATATATATATATATATATATATATATATATATATATATATATATATATATATATATATATATATATATATATATATATATATATATATATATATATATATATATATATATATATATATATATATATATATATATATATATATATATATATATATATATATATATATATATATATAATACAAATAAAATTAAGTAAATACGAATCAAAAATGTATACAAAATACACATAAAATAATGTAAATTCGTATATATATAAATAAAGAAAATACCAATAAGAGAATGTGTATTTGTATAAATATAAATATACAAAATGCACATAAAATAACGTAAATTTGTATAAAACTATATACAAAAATACACAGAAGTAATTAAATTTGTATGAAAATAGATATATTTATACAAATACACGTTCTTTTATTGGTATTTTGTTTATTTATTTTGATACTAATTTACATTATTTTATGTGTATTTTGTATACATTTTTTATACGTGTTTACTTAATTTTATGTGTATTTTGTATATATATTTTTATAGAAATCTACCTCATTTCATGTGTATTCGTATATATATTTTGAAACAACTTTACATTGTTTATATGTATTTTGCATATCTATTTTTGTGTATTCTGTATTTATTTTTGTTATGCATAGAATAATGTAAAATCGTATCAAAATAATTACACAGAATATCAATAAAATAATTTAAATTTGTATGAAAATAAAAATGCAAAATACCCATAAAATAAAGCATATTTAAAAAAAAATACATATACAAAAATACACATAGAATAATTAATTTTTTATCAAAATTAATATACAAAATGCACATACAATAAGGTTCTATTTTTATACGTATATGTGTATTTTGTATATATATATTTATACAAATACACATTCTTTTATTGGTATTTTGTTTATTTATTTTGATACTAATTTACATTATTATATGTGTATTTTGTATACATTTTTTATACGTATTTACTTAATTTTATGTGTATTTTGTACATATATTTTTATAGAAATCTACCTTATTTCATGTGTATTCGTATATATATTTTGAAACAAATTTACATGTTTATATGTATTTTGCATATATATTTTTGTGTATTCTGTATTTATATTTGTTATACATAGAATAATGTAAAATCGTATGAAAATAAGTACTTAGAATATCAATAAAATAATTCAAATTTGTATGTAAATAAAGAAGCAAAATACCCATAAAATAAAGCATATTTTTTTTTAAATACATATACAAAAATACACATAGAATAATTAAATTTGTATTAAAATTAATATACAAAAGCACATACAATAAGGTAAGTTTGTATTGAAAAAAAACGCAAAAATACACATAAAACAGTGTAAATTTGTTTAAAAATATATATACGAATACACATAAAATAACGTTGATTTCTATAGGAATATATATACAAAATACACATGAAATGATGTAAATACGTATAAAAATATATATACAAAATACACATAGAATAATGTAAAATCGTATCAAAATAAATACACAGAATATCAATCAAATAATGTTATTTTGTATGAAAATAAAGACGCAAAATACCCATAAAATAAAGCTAAATTTTATTTATAAAAATATATACCAAAATACACATAAAAAAATTAAATTTGAATTAAAATAAATATATAAAATACACATACAATAAGGTAAATTTGTATTGAAATAGATATGCAAAATACATATAAAACAATGTAAATTTGTTTCAAAATATATATACGAATACACATAAAATAACGTAGATTTCTATAAAAATATATATACAAAATACACATAAAATGAAGTAAATACGTATAAAAAAATGTATACAAAATACACATAAAATAATGTAAATTCGTATCCAAATAAATATACAAAATACCAATAAAAGAATGTGTTTTTGTATAAATATAAATATACAAAATACACATAAAATAACTTAAATTTATATAAAACTATATACAAAAATACTCAGAATTATTTTAATTTGTATGAAAATAGATATACAAAATAAAAGGTAAATTGTTTCAATTCAATAAACAAATTCAGATAAAAGAACGTATATTTGTAGAAAATAAAATATAAATAATACATAAAATAACGAAAATTTGTTTGAAAATATAAAAAAATAAACAAAATAATTTCAATTTGTATGAAATATATATACAAAATACAAATGTAAATTTTATATCTATTTGCACACAAGTTTAATTACTTTTGATTATTGTTTACTATATTTTTATATAAATTTAATTTATTTTATTTTTATTTTTTATATTTATATTTATAATACAATACATTCTTTATTAGCATTTTGTTTATTTATTTTGATACGAGTTTACATTATTTTATGTTTATTTTGTATACCTTTTTTTATACGTATTTACTTCATTTTATGTGTATTTTGTAAATTTATTTTCATAGAAATCTACGTTATTTTATGTGTATTTGTATATATTTTTTGAAAAAAAATTACATGGTTTTATATGTATTTTGCATATCTATTTCAATACAAATTTACCTTATTGTATGTGCATTTTGTATATTTATTTCAATACAAATTCAAATATTTTGCATCTTAATTTTCATACAAATTTACATTATTTTATTAATATTCTGTGTATTTATTTTCATACGATTTTATATTATTCTATTTGTGTTTTGTATATATTTTTTTATACAAATTTACATTATTTAATGTGTATTTTTTATATATATTTTATATAAATTAACGTTATTTTAAGTGTATTTGTTTATATATTTTCATTCAAATTTACATTATTTTATGTGTATTTTGTAAATGTATTTCAAAACAAATTTACCAAATTTTATGTGTATTTTGTATATTTATTTTCATACAAATTAAAATTATTTTTGTGTATTTTTGTATATAGTTTTATACAAATTTAGGTGATTTTATGTGTATATTGTATATCTATTTTCATACAAATACACATTTTTTTATTGATATATTGTTTATTTATTTTGACGCGAATTTACATTATTTAATGTGTATTTTATATATATATATATTTTTATACGTGTTTACATCATTTGATGCGTATTTTGTATATATATTTCTATAGAAATCTACGTTGATTTATGAGTATTCGTATATAGATTTTGAAATAAATTTACACTGTTTTATGTGTATTTTGCATATTTTTTCAATACAAATTTACCTTATTGTATATGCATTTTGTATATTAATTTTAATACAAATTTAATTATGCTATGTGTATTTTGTATATGGATTTTATAAAAATATGCTTTATTTTATGGGTATTTTGCATTTTTATTTTCATACAAATTTACATTATTTTATTTATATTATGTTTATTTTTTTAATTTTACATTATTCTATGTATTTTGAATATCTATTTTTAGGTATTTACTTAATTTTATGTGTATTTTGTATATATATTTTTATAGAAATCTACGTTAATTTATGTGTATTCGTATATATATTTTGAAACAAATTTACATTGTTTTATGTGTGTTTTTGCATATCTCTTTCAATACAAGTTTACCTTATTGTATGTGCATTTTCTATATTTATTTCAATACAAATTAAAATATTTTATGTGAATTTTGGTATATATATTTTATAAGAAATGCGCTATTTGATGGGAATTTGCATTTTTATTTTTATACAAATTTACATTATTTTATTAATATTCAGTGTATTATTATTATTCTATTTTTTTTTATATATTTTTTTTTTATATATTTTTTTACATTTATGTATCTTGCATATATATTATATATAAATTATTTTATATATATATATATATATTATATCATACATACACATTTTTTTTCATATTATTTTTTTTATTTTTTTTTTTTATTATATATATATTTTTATATATTATTTTTATACATATTTACATATCAATGTGTATTTTATTATATATATTTCTATAAATTTTTTTTATTTTGTGTATTCACATATATATTTTGAAACAAATTTACTTTGTTTTATATGTATTTTTGAATATCTCTTTCAATACATATTTACCTTACTTTATATGCATTTTGTATATTTATTTCAATACATATTTAAATATTTTATGTATATTTTGATATATATATTTTATAAAATGCGCTATTTTATGGAATTTTGCATCTTTCTTTTATACAAATTTACATTATTTTATTGATATTCTGTGTATTTATATTGATAGGATTTTACATTATTCTATTTCTTTTTGTATATATTTTTTTATATTTATATTATTTAATGTATCTTGCATATATATTTTATTTTATACAAATTTACGTTATTTAAGTATTTGTTTATATATTTTCATTCAAATTTACATTATTCTATGTATTTTGTATTTGTATTTCAATACAAATTTACCTAATTTTATGTGTATTTTGTATATTTCTTTTCATACAAATTTTAAATATTTTTTGTATTTTGTATATAGTTGTATACAAATTTAGGTTATTTTATGTACGCATTTACATTATTTAATGTGTTGTGTATATATATTTTATGCAAATTTACTTTATTTTATGTGCATTTTGTACATATATTTTTTCATACAAATTTACATTATTTTATTGCTATTTTGTTTATTTATTTTGATACGAATGGAAATAGATACAAATTATACATAAAATAAACTAAATTTGTATTGAAATATATATACAAAATACATAAAATAATGTAAATTTGTATCAAAATATTTTAACAGGTGCATAAAATAACGTAAATTTGTTTTAAAATATACAAAATACACATTAAATAATGTAAATATGTATAAAAAAATGTATACAAAACACAAATAGAATAATGTAAAATCGTATCAAAATAAATACACAGAATATTAATAAAACAATGTAAATTTGTATGAAAATAAAGATGCAAAATACCCATTAAATAAAGCATTTTTATAAAATATGTATATAAAATACACATGAAAAAATTAATTTGTATTAAAATAACTATACAACATACACATACAATAAGGTAAAATTGATATATATATGCAAAATACATATCAAACAATGTAAATTTGTTTCAAAATATATACGAATACACATAAAATAACGTAGATTTGTATAAAATATATATACAAAATACACATGAAATATTGTAAATTGTATCAAAATAAATAAACAAAATACCAATAAAAGAATGTGTATTTGTATAAATATAAATAATCTAATAATAATTATCAAAATACCAAAAAATAATGGAATTTTGGATGAAAATATATATAAAATACATAAAATAACCTAAATACAAATACAAATATACACAAAAAATAATTTAAAATTGAATGAAATAAATATACAAAATAAACATAAATAAGGTAAATTTGTAATGAAATATACGTACAAAAGACATATAAAATAATATAAATTTGTATGAAAATATAAATACAAATACACATAAAATAACATGATATATATATATATATATATATATATATATATATATATATATATATATATATATATATATATATATATATATATATATATACATATATATATATATATATATATATATATATATATATATATATATATATATATATATATATATATATATATATATATATATATATATATATATCAAATACACCTAAAATAATGTAAATTCATATCAAAATAAATAAACAAAATTCCGATAAAAAACGTATATTTGTAGGAAAATAAATACCGAAAATACACATAAAATAACGAAAATTTGTCAAAAAAAAAAAATAATAATATCAATTTGTATGAAAATAGCTATACAAAATACACATATAATTAGTTAAATTTGTATTTAAATACATGTACAAAATACACGTAAAATTATGTAAATTTGTATGAAATGAAAACAAATACACATAAAATAACGTACATTTGTATAAAATATATATACTAAATACACATAGAATAATGTAAAATCGTATCAAAATAAGAACACAGAATATCAATAAAATAATTTAAATTTGTATGAAAATAAAGATGCAAAATACCCATAATATAAAGCATATTTTTTTTAAAAACACATATACAAAAATACACATAGAATAATTAAATTTGTATTAAAATTAATATACAAAATGCATATACAATAAGGTTAATTTGTATTGAAAAAATACGCAAAATACACATAAAACAGTGTAAATTTGTTTCAGAAAATATATACGAATACACATAAAATAACGTTGATTTCTATAGGAATATATATACAAAATACACATGAGATGATGTAAATACGAATAAAAATATAAATAAAAAATACACATTAAATAATGTAAATTCGCGTCAAAATAAATAAACAAAATATCAATAAAAGAAAGTGTATTTGTATGAAAATAGATATACAAAATACACATAAAATAACCTAATTTTGCATCATACTATATACAAAAATACACAAAAATATTTTAAATTTGTATGAAAATAAGTATACAAAATACACATAAAATTAGGTAAATTTGTATTGAAATACATATACAAAATACACATAAAATAATGTAAATTTGAATGAAAATACATAAACAAATACACTTAAAATAACGTAAAGTTGTATAAAAAATATATATACAAAACACAAATAGAATAATGTAAAATCGTATCAAAATAAATACACAGAACATTAATAAAATAATGTAAATTTGTATGAAAATAAAGAGGCAAAATACCGATAAAATAACGCATTTTTTTTATTTATAAAATATATATGTACCAAAATACACATAAAAATTTTGTATTGAAATAAATATGCAAAATACATATAAAACAATGTAAATTTGTTTCAAAATATATATACGAATACACATAAAATAACGTAGATTTCTATAAAAATATATATAAAATAAAGTAAATACGTATAAAAAAATGCATACAAAATACACATAAAATAATATAAACTCGTATCAAAATATATAAACAAAATACCAATAAAAGAATGTGTATTTGTAATACACATATAATTAGTTAAATTTGTATTTTAATACATTTACAAAATACACATAAAACTATGTAAATTTGTATGAAATGAAAACAAATACACATAAAATAACGTACATTTGTATAAAATATATATACAAAATACACATAGAATAATGTAAAACCGTATCAAAACATGTACACAGAATATCAATAAAATAATTTAAATTTGTATAAAAACAAAGATGCAAAATACCCATAAAATAAAGCATATTTAAAAAAAAAATAGATATACAAAAATACACATAGAATAATTAAATTTGTATTAAAATTAATATACAAAATGCACATACAATAAGGTAAATTTGTATAGAAAAAATACGCAAAATACACATAAAACAGTGTAAATTTATTTCAAAATATATATACGAATAAACATAAAATAACGTTGATTTCTATTGGAATATATATACAAAATACACATGAAATGATGTAAATACGTATAAAAATATATATACAAAATACACATTAAATAATATAAACTCGCGTCAAAATAAATAAACAAAATATCAATAAAAGAATGTGTATTTGTATGAAGATAGATATTCAAAATACACATAAAATAACCTAAATTTGTATCAAACTATATACAAAAATACACAAAAATATTTTAAATTTGTATGAAAATAAATATACAAAAAACACATAAAATTAGATAAATTTGTATTGAAATAGATTTACAAAATACACATAAAATAATGTAAATTTGAATGAAAATACATAAACAAATACACATAAAATAACGTAAATTTGTTTAAAAAAAATATAAACAAAACACAAATAGAATAATGTAAAATCGTATCAAAATAAATTCAGAGAATATTAGCAAAATAATGTAAATTTGTATGAAAATAAAGAGGCAAAATACCCATAAAATACCGCATTTTTTATTTATAAAAAAATGTATACCAAAATACACATAAAAAATTAAATTTTGTATTAAAATAAATATATAAAAAACACATACAATAAGGTAAATTTGTATTGAAATAGATATGCAAAATACATATGAAACCATGTAAATTTGTTTTAAAAATTTGTATACGAATACACATAAAATAACGTAGATTTCTATAAAAAATATATGTACAAAATACACATAAAATGAAGTAAATACGTATAAAAAAATGTATACAAAATACACATAAAATAATGTAAATTCGTATAAAAAAAATAAAAAAATACTAATACAAGAATGTGTATTTGTATAAATATAAATATACAAAATACACATAAAATAACGTAAATTTATATAAAACTATATACAAAAATACACAGAAGTAATTAAATTTGTATGAAAATAGATATACAAAATAAGGTAAACTCGTATCAAATTCAATAAACAAAATTCAGATAAAAGAACGTATATTTGTAGAAAAATAAATATACAAAATACAGATAAAATAACGAAAATTTGTATGAAAATATATACAAAAATAAACAAAAAATAATTTCAATTTGTATGAAAATAGATATACAAAATATACATATAATTAGTTAAATTTGTCTTTAAATACATGTACAAAATACAAATAAAATAATGTAAATTGGTAAGAAATGAAAACAAATATACATAAAATAACGTACATTTGTATAAAATATATATAAAAAATACACATAGAATAATGTAAAATCGTATCAAAATAAATACTCAGAATATCAATAAAATAACGTATATTTGTTTGAAAATAAAGGTGCAAAATACCCATAAAATTAAGCATATTTTTATAAAAATATATGTAAAAAACACATTCAATAATTAAATTTGTATTAAAAGTAATATACAAAATGCACATACAATAAGGTAATTATTTTTTTTAAATATGCAAAATACACTTAAGACAATGTAAATTTGTTTCAAAATATATATACGAATACACATAAAATAACGTAGATTTCTATAGAAATATATATACAAAATGCACTTGAGATGCTGTAAATACGTATAAAAATATATATGCAAAATAGACATTAAATAATGTAAATTTGTGTCAAAATAAATACACAGAATATCAATAAAATAATGTAAATTTACATAAAAATATATATACAAAACACAAATTAAATAATGTACATGCGTATAAAAATATGTATACAAAATACCAATGAAATAATCTAAATTTGTATCGAATCAAATTATCAAAATACCAAAAAAATAATGGAATTTTGGATGAAAATATATATAGAAACTACACATAAAATAACATAAATACAAATACAAAGATACACATAAACTAATTTAAAATTGAATATATATAGAAATATATATACAAAATGCACTTGAGATGCTGTAAATACGTATAAAAATATATATACAAAATAGACATTAAATAATGTAAATTCGTGTCAAAATAAATAAACAAAATATCAATAAAAGAATGTGTATTTGTTTGAAAATACATATACAAAATACACATAAATTAACGTAAATTTGTATAAAACTATGTAAATTTGTATGAAAATATATAAACAAATACATATAAAATAATGCAAATTTGAATAAAATATATATGCTAAATATACATTAAATAATGTAAATATGTATAAAAATATATATACAAAATACACATAGAATAATGTTAAATCGAATCGAAATAAATAAAGAGAATATCAATTAAATAATGTAAATTTGTATGAAAATAAAGATGCAAAATACCCATATAATAACGCATATTTGCATAAAAATATATATACAAAAATACACATGAAATAATTAAATTTATATTGAAATAAATATCCAATAAATTAAATTTGTATTAAAATTAATATACAAAATACGTATATAATAAGGTAAATTTGTATTGAAAAAATATGCAACATACACGTTTACTCATACAAATTTATATTATTTTATTGGTATTTTGTTTATTTATTTTGATACGAATTACATGATTATATGTGTATTTTGTACATATTTTTTTATACGTATTTACATTATTTAATATGTATTTTGTTTATATATTTTCATACAAATTTACGTTATTATATGTGTATTTGTATAAATATTTTATACAAATTTACTTTATTTCATTTATTTTGTATATATATTTCAATTCAAATTTAGCTTATTTTGTGTGTATTTTGTATATATTTTCATACAAATTTAATTACTTCTGTGTATTTTTGTATATAGTTTTATATAAATTTTTTTTATTTTTTGTGTTTTTTGTATATTTATATTTATAAATTTAAACATTTTTTTATTTTTATTTTGTTTACTTATTTTTATAGGAATTTATATTATTTTATGTTTTTTTTTTATTATTTTTTTTTTAGGTATTTTCTTCATTTTTTGTGTTTTTTGTATATATATATTTTATAGAAATCTACGTTATTTTATGTGCATTATACATATTTTAAAACAAAATTACAAATTTTTATATGTATTTTGCATATCTATTTCAATACAAATTTACCTTATTGTATGTGTTTTTTATATATTTATTTTAATACAAATTACATTTTTATACGTATTTACAGCATCTCAAGTGCATTTTGTATATATATTTCTATAGAAATATACGTTATTTTATGTGTATTCGTATATATATTTTGAAACAAATTTACATTGTCTTATGTATTTTGCATATTTTAAAAAATAATTACCTTGTTGTATGTGCATTTTGTATATTACTTTAATACAAATTTAATTATTGAATGTGTATTTTGTATATATATTTTTATAAAAATATGCTTAATTTTATGGGTATTTTGCACCTCTATTTTCATACAAATTTACGTTATTTTATTTATATTCTGTGTATTTATTTTGATACGATTTTACATTATTCTATGTGTATTTTTTATATATATTTTATACAAATGTACGTTATTTTATGTGTATTTGTTTTAATTTCTTACAAATTTACATTATTTTATGTGTATTTTGTACATGTATTTAAAGACAAATTTAACAAATTATATGTGTATTTTGTATATCTATTTTCATACAAATTGAAATTATTTTTGTTAATTTTTGTATATATTTTCATACAAATTTTCATAATTTTATGTGTATTTTGTATATTTATTTTTCTACAAATATACGTTCTTTTATCTGAATTTTGTTTATTGAATTTGATACGAATTAACCCTATTTTGTATATCTATTTTCATACAAATTTAATTACTTCTGTGTATTTTTGTGTATAGTTTTATATAAATTTACGTTATTTTATGTGTATTTTGTATATTTATATATATATATACAAATACACATTCTTTTATTGGTATTTTTTATATACGAATTTACATTATTTTATGTGTATTTTGTATTCATTTTTTTATACGTATTTAATTCATTTTATGTGTATTTTGAATATATATTTTTATAGAAATCTACGTTATTTTATGTGTATTCGTAAACATATTTTAAAACAAATTTACATTGTTTTATAAGTATTTTGCATATCTATTTCAATACAAATTTACCTTATTGTATGTGTTTTTTATATATTTATTTTAATACAAATTTAATTTTTTTATGTGTATTTTGGTATACATTTTTTTATAAATGAAAAAAATGCGGTATTTTATGGGTATTTTGCCTCTTTATTTTCATACAAATTTACATTATTTTATTAATATTCTGTGTATTTATTTTCATACGATCTTACATTATTCTATTTGTGTTTTATATATATTTTTTTATACAAATTTACTTATATGTGTATTTTGTATATTTATTTTCATACAAATTTAAAATATTTTTGTGTATTTTTGTATATAGTTTGATACAAATTTAGGTTATTTTATGTGTATTTTGAATATCTATTTTCTTACAAATACACATTCTTTTATTGATATTTTGTTTATTTATTTTGACGCGAGTTTATATTATTTAATGTGTATTTTGTATATATATTTTTATACGTATTTAAATCATTTCATGTGTATTTTGTATATATATTCCAATAGAAATCAACGTTATTTTATGTTTATTCGTATATATATTTTGAAATAATTTTACACTGTTTTATGTGTATTTTGCGTATTTTTTCTATACAAATTTACCTTATTGTATGTGCATTTTGTATATTAATTTTAATACAAATTTAATTATTCTATGTGTATTTTTGTATATGTATTTTTTTTTAAATATGCTTTATTTTAAGGTATTTTGCATCTTTGTTTTCATACAAATTTAAATTATTTTATTGATATTCTGTGTTCTTATTTTTATACGGCTTTACATTATTCTATGTGTATTTTGTATATATATTTTATACAAATGAACGTTATTTTATGTGTATTTGTTTTCATTTCATACAAATTTACATAATTTTATGTGTATTTTGTACATGTATTAAAATACAAATTTAACCAATTATATGTGTATTACAAATATACATTCTTTTATTGGTATTTTGTTTATTTATTTTGATACGAATTTACATTATTTTATGTGTATTTTGTATGCATTTTTTTAATACGTATTTACATTTTATGTGTATTTTGTATATATATATTTTATAGAAATCTACGTTATTTTATGTGTATTCGTATATATATTTTGAAAAAAATTTACATTGTTTAATATGTATTTTGCATATCTATTTCAATACAAATTTACCTTATTGTGTGGGTTTTTTATATATTTATTTTAATACAAATTTAATTTTTTTATGTGCATTTTGGTACATATATTTTTATATATAAAAAAAATGCGTTATTTTATCGGTATTTTGCCTCTTTATTTTCATACAAATTTACATTATTTTATTAATATTCTGTGTATTTATTTTGATACGATTTTACATTATTCTATTTGTGTTTTGTATATATTTTTTTATACAAATTTACGTTATTTTAAGTGTATTTGTTTATGTATTTTCATTCAAATTTACATTATTTTATGTGTATTTTGTATATGTATTTCAATACAAATTTACCTAATTTTATGTGTATTTTGTATACTTATTTTCATACAAATTTAAAATATTTTTCTGTATTTTTGTATATAGTTTAATGCAAATTTAGGTTATTTTATGTGTATTTTGTATATCTATTTTCATAAATATACTTTCTTTTATTGATATTTTGTTTATTTATTTTGACGCGAATTTACATTATTTAATGTGTATTTTGTATATATATTTTTATACGTATTTACATCATCTCATGTGTATTTTGTATATATATTCCTATAGAAATCAACGTTATTTTATGTGTATTCGTATATATTTTCTGAAACAAATTTACACTGTTTTATGTGTATTTTGCGTATTTTTTCAATACAAATTAACCTTATTGTATATGCATTTTGTATATTTTTAATACAAATTTAATTATTCTATGTGTATTTTTGTATATGTATTTTTAAAAAAAAATGCTTTATATTATGGGTTTTGCATATTTATTTTCATACAAATTTAAATTATTTTATTGATATTCTGTGTTCTTATTTTGATACGATTTTACATTATTCTATGTGTATTTAGTATATATATATATGTTTGTTTTCATTTCATACAAATTTACATAATTTTACGATAATTTTGTACATGTATTTAAATACAAATTTAACTAATTATATGTGTATTTTGTATATCTCTTTTCATACAAATTGATATTATTTTTGTTTTGTTTTTGTATATATTTTATACAAATTTTCGTTATTTTATGTGTATTTTCGGTATTTATTTTCTACATTATTACATTATTTATGTGTATTTTGCATATCTATTTCAATACAAATTTACTTTTATTTGTATATATATTTTTATACATTATTTAATGTTTATTTGAAATATATATTTTATATACTAATGTTATTTTTATGTGTATTTGTATTTATATTTCAATAAATAAAATCAATAAAATACATAAAATTATGTAAATTTGAATGAAAATATATAAACAAATAAAATAAAACAAACGCAAATTTATGAAATATATATATATATATATATATATATATATATATATATATATATATATATATATATATATATATATATATGCAAAATACACATTAAATAGTGTAAATATGTATAAAAAATATATATACAAAAGACAAATAGAATAATGTAAAATAGTATCAAAATAAATACACAGAATATTAATAAAATAATGTAAATTTGTATGAAAATAAAGATGCAAAATACCCATAAAACATCGCATTTTTTTATGAAAATATATATACCAAAACACACATAAAATATTTCAATTTGTATTAAAATAAATATACGAAAACACAATAAGGTAAATTTGTATTGAAATAGATATGCAAAATACATATAAAACAATGTAAATTTGTTTCAAAATATATATACGAAAACACATAAAATAACGCAGATTTCTATAAAGATATATATACAAAATACACATAAAATGAGGTAAATACGTATAAAAAAATGTGTACAAAATACACATAAAATAATGTAAACTCGTATCGAAATAAATAAACAAAATACTAATAAAAGAATGTGTATTTGTATAAATATAAATATACAAAATACACATAAAATAACGTAAATTGATATAAAAGTATATACAAAAATACACAAAAGTAATTAAATTTTTATGAAAATAGATATACAAAATACACATAAAATAACTCATATATAAAAAAAATATATATATATATATATATATATATATATATATATATATATATATATATATATATATATATATATATATAGATATCTATATATATATATCTTTATATATATCTATATATATATATATAGATATATATATATATATATATATATATATATATATACACAAATGCAAATACAATAAGGTAAATTTGTATTAAAAGAATATGCAAATATTATAAAACAATGTATATTTGTTTCAAAATATATATACAAATACACATAAAATAATGTAGATTTCTATAGAAATATATATACAAAAAATAGATAAAATGACGTAAATACGTATAAAAATATATATACACAATACACATTAAATAATGTAAATTCGTGTCAAAATAAATAAACAAAATATCAATAAAAGAATGTGTATTTGTATGAAAATAAATATACAAAATACATTTTAAATATTGTAAATTTGTATAAAACTCTATACAAAAATACACAAAAAATAATTTAAATTTGTATGAAAATTAATAAACAAAATACTCATAAAATTAGGTAAATTTGTATTGAAATACATATACAAAATACACATAAAATACTGTAAATTTGAATGAAAATATATAAACAAATAAACCTAAAAAAACGTAAATTTGTATGAAATATATATATAAAATACACATTAAATAGTGTAAATATGTATAAAAAAAATGTATACAAAAGACAAATAGAATAATGTAAAACAATATCAAAATAAATACACAATATATTAATAAAATAATGTAAATTTGTATGAAAATAAAGATGCAAAATACCCATAAAACATCGCATTTTTTATGAAAATATATATAACAAAATACACATAAAATGTTTAAATTTGTATTATAATAGATATACAAAATGAACATACAATAAGGTAAATTTGTATTGAAATAGATATGCAAATATATATAAAACAATGTAAATTTTTTTCAAAATATATATACGAATACACATAAAATAACGTAGATTTCTATAAAAATATATATACAAAATAAACATAAAATGAAGTAAATACGTATAACAAAATGTATAAAAAATACAAATAAAATAATGTAAACTCGTATCAAAATAATTAAACTAAATGCCAATAAAAGAATGTGTACTTGTATAAATGTAAACATACAAAATACACATAAAATAACGTAAAATTGTATAAAACTATATACAAAAAAAAATTGTATGAAAATAGATATACAAAAGACATAAAATAAGCTAAATTTGAATTGAAATAAATACAGAAAATACATAAAATAATGTAAATTTGTATCAAAATATATATTCATATACACATATAATAACGTAAATTTGTATAAAAATAAATAAACAAAATACACATTAAATAATGTAAATACGTATAAAAGATATGTACGTAATGTAAAAATTTATAAAATTAAAGATGCAATATACCCATAAAATAACTCGCATTTAAAAAAAATATATAAAAAAATGCACATAAAATAATAAATTTGTATTAAAATAAATATACAAAATAGACATACAATAAGGTAGATTTTTATTGAAATAGATATGCAAAAAACACTTAAAATAAAGTAAATTTGTATCAAAATATATGAATACACACAATAAAATAACGTAAATTTTATGAAAATATATATACAAAATACATTAAATAATGTAAATTGATAGAAAAATATATATACTAAATAATCATAATATTATATAAATTCGTATCAAAATAAATAAACAAAATTTCTAAAAGAATGTATATTTGTAGGAAATTTAGATTATTTAATGTGTATTTTATATATTTATATTTATACATTCTTTTATTGGTATTTTGTTTATTTATTTTGATACGAAATACATTATTTTATATGTATTTTGTATACATTTTTATACGTATTTGTTAATTTTATGTGTATTTTGTACATATATTTTAGAAATCAACCTTATTTCATGTATTCGTATATATATTTGAAACAAATTTACATTGTTTATATGTATTTTGCGTATCTATTTTTGTGTATTGTGTATTTATTTTGTTATACATAGAATAATATAAAATCGTATAAAAAGTACACAGAATATCAATAAATTAATTTAAATTTGTATGAAAATTAAGATGCAAAATACCCATAAGATAAAGCATATTGTTGTTTTAAAATACATATACAAAAAATACACATAGAATAATTAAATTTGTATTAAAATTAATATACAAAATGCACATACAATAAGGTAAATTTAGTATTGAAAATACGCAAAATACACACAAAACAGTGTAAATTTGTTTCAAAATATATATACGAATACACATAAAATAACGTTGATTTCTATAGGAATATATATACAAAATACACATTAAATGATGTAAATACGTATAAAAATATATATAAAAAATAAACATTAAATAATGTAAATTCGCTTCTAAATAAATAAACAAAATATCAATAAAAGAATGTATTTGTATGAAAATAACGTAAATTTGTATAAAATATATATAAAATACATATTAAATAATGAAAATAAAAAATATATACAAAACACAAATAGTATAATATAAAATCGCATCAAAATATATCCACAGAATATTAATAAAATAATGTACTTTTGTATGAAAACTATGATGCATAATAACTATCAAATAAAGCATTTTTTTTAAAAATATATATAACAAAATACAAATAAAATATTTGAATTTATTAAAATAAATATACAAATGCAAATACAATAAAAATTTGTATTGAAATAGATATGCAAAATACATATAAAAACAATGTAAATTTGTTTAAAAAAATATATATATATATATATATATATATATATATATATATATATATATATATATATATATATATATATATATATATATATATATATATATATATATATATATATATATATATATATATATATATATATATATATATATATATATATATATATATATATATATATATATATATATATATATATACAAATATAAATAAATTAAGTAAATACGAATCAAAACATAAAATAATGTAAATTGCATAAATATAAATAAACAAAATACTAATAAGAGAGTGTGTATTTGTATAAATATAAATATACAAAATGCACATAAGATAACGTAAATATGTATAAAACTATATACAAAAATACACAGAAGTAATTAAAATTCTATGAAAATAGATATACAAAATACACACAAAATAATCTAAATTTGAATTGAAATATATATACAAAATACATAATATAAAGTAAATTCGTTACAAAATATGTTTAACAAATACACATATAATAACGTAAATTTGTAAAAAAATATATAAACAAAATACACATTAAGTAATGTAAATACGTAAAAAATATATATATACAAAAAACACAGATAATCAAATCATTCGTATCGAAATAAATAAACAAAAAACTAATTAAATAATGTAAATTTGTATGGGAAAACATATACAAAATACACATAAAATAACGTTTTAAGTTTCTATAAAAATATATGTACAAAAATGCACATAAAATTAGTTTGCATAAAAAAATATATACAAAACACACATTAGATAATGAAAATGAGTAAAAAAATATGTATACAAAATACCTATGAAATAATCTAGATTCGTATCGAGTTAAATTAAGAAAATAACAATAAAATAATGTAATTTTGGATGAAAATATATACAGAAAACACATAAAATAACCTAAATACTAACACAAATATACACATTAAATAATTTAAAATTGATTAAATAAATATAAAATAAATATAAAATAAAGGTAAATTTGTAATAAAATATATAAGAATACACATAAAATAACATGAATTTGTATAAAAAAAAATCAAAATATATTCGAATACACACAATAAAATAACGTACATTTTTATGAAAATGCATATATAAAATACACATAAAATAATTTAAATACGTAGAAAAATATATATACAAAATACACATAAAATAATATAAATTCGTAAAAAATTAAATACATAAAATTCCAATAAAAGAATGTATATTTATAGGAAAATATATATATAAAAACAAATAAATAAAAAAAAAATTTATAAAACTATATACAAAATACACAAAATAATTTAAATTTGTTTGAAAATAGATATGCAAATAATACATAAATTTAGGCAAATTTGTATTGAAATACATATACAAAACTCACATAAAATAATGTAAATTTATGAAAATATATATGGAACATTTATAAAATAACGTAAACTTGATAAAATATATATACAAAATATACATTAAATATTTTAAATATGTATAAAATATATTATATTATATATTTTCATACAAATTTACATTATTAATGTATTTTGCATATCTATTTCAATACAAATTTACTTTATTGTACGTGCATTTTGTATATTTATTTTAATACAAATTTAATTATTTTATATGTATTTTTGTATATATATATATATATATATATATATATATATATATATATATATATATATATATATATATATATATATATATATATATATATATATATATATATATATATATGCAAATATGCGTTATTATATGGATATTTTGCATCTTTATTTTCATACAAATTTACATTATTTTATTGATATTCTCTTTATTCATTTTGATACGATTTAACATTATTCAATGTGTTTTTTGTATATATTTTTTTTATACATACTTACATTATTTAATGTTCATTTTGTATATATATTTTATCCAAATTTACATTATTTTGTGTGTATTTGTTTATATATTTTCATACATATTTACATTATTTTATGTGTTTTTTGTATATATATTTTTCTACGTATTTAAATTATTGTATGTGTATTTTGTATAAGTATACAAAAAAAAAAAAACGTTTTTTTTTTTGTGTATAAGTATATATTTTGATACAAATTTTGTACAAATTCATGTTATTTTATGTGTATTTGTATATTTTTGAATATATTTCATTAGAAATCTATCTTATTTTGTGTTTATTTTGTATATTTATTTCATTCAATTTTATATTATTTTATGTGTATATTTGTATTTGTATTTAGGTTATTTTATGTGTATTTTCTATATATATTTTCCTCCGAAATTACATTGTTTTATTGGTATTTCTTAATTTAATTCGATACGAATTTAGATTATCTCATAGGTATTTTGTAGAGATATTTTTATACGCATTTACAGTTTTCTAATGTGTTATTTTGTATATATATTTTATATAAATTCACGTTATTTTATGTGCATTTTGTATATTTATATTTATACAAATACACATTCTTTTATTGGTATACTGTTTATTTACATTTATACGAATTTACATTATTTTATGAGTATTTTGTATACATTTTTTATACGTATTTACTTAATTTTATGTGTATTTTGTATATGTATTTTTATAGAAATCTACGTTATTTTATGTGTATTCGTATATATATTTTGAAACAAATTTACATTATTTTATATGTATTTTGCATATTTATTTCAATACAAATTTACCTTATTGTATGTACATTTTGTATATTTATTTTAATACAAGTTCAAATATTTTATGTGTATTTTGGTATCAATAATTTTATAAAAAATGCGTTATTTTATAGGTATTTTTCATCTTAATTTTCATTTTATATGTACTTTGTATATATATTTTTATACGCTTTTACATTATTTAATATTTATTTTGAATATATATTTTTATACAAATTCATGGTATTTTATGTGTATTTGTATATATATTTTCATATAAATTTACATTATTTGATGTGTATTTTGTACATATATTTTATTACAAATCTACCTTATTTTATGTTTATTTTGGATGTGTACACATACATTACATTAAATAATGTAAATACATAGAAAAATATATATACAAAACACATAAAATAATGTAAATTGTATCAAAATATATACAAATACAAAAAAATAATTTATATTTGTTTAAAAATATATATAAAAACACATGAAATTAGGCAAATTTTTTGAAATACATATACAAAATACACAAAATAATGTATTTGTATAAAACTATATATGCAACAAATACATAAAATAACGTAAATTGTATAAAATATATATACAAAATATACATTAAATAATGTAAATATGTAAATATATATACAAAATATAAATAAACAAACTATCAATAAATTAATGTAAATTTGTATATATACAAAAAAATATATATATATATATTTGTATATATATATATATATATATATATATATATATATAGATATATATATATATATATATATATATATATATATATATATATATATATATATAGATAGATAGATAGATAGATAGATAGATAGATAGATAGATATAGATATAGATATAGATATAGATATATATAGATATATATATATATACAAAAATACACATAAGATAATTAAATTTGTATCAAAATAAATATACAAAAGGCACATACAATAAAGAAAATTTGTATTGAAATAGATATGCGAAATACACATAAATAATGTAAATTTGTATCAAGATATATATACGAATACACATAAAATAGAGTAAATTTCTATGAAAATATATATTTAAAATACATATAAAATTATGTAAATAAGTATAAAAAAAATATAAAAATTATATATATATATATATATATATATATATATATATATATATATATATATATATATATATATATATATATATATATATATATATATATATATATATGTATATATATATATATATATATCAATATTATCATACTAAAAATATGAAAATTGTATCAAAATCAATAAACAAAATTTCGATAAAAGAACGTACAAATTTACATTATTTTATGTGTATTTTGTAGATGTATTTAAATACAAATTTAACTAATATGTATTTTGTATATCTATTTTCATACAAATTGAAATTTATTTTTGTTTTTTTATATATTTTTTTCAAATTTTATTAATTTTATGTTTTTTTTGTATATTTATTTTAATACAAATATACGTTATTTGATCGGAATTTTGTTTATTTATTTTGATACGAATTTTCATTTTTTTAGGTGTATTTGATATATATATTTTATCCCTATTTACATAATTTTATATGTATTTTGAATATATATTTTCATAGAAATTTACTCTATATGTATATACAAAAAAACACAAAAAAATTAAATTTGTATGAAAATAAATACAAAATACACATAAAATTAGATAAATTTGTATTTAAATACATATATAAAATACACTTAAAATAACGTAAATTTGAATGAAATTATATAAACAAATACACTTAAAATAACGTTAATTTGTATAAAATATATATAAAAATACATATTAAATAATGAAAATATGTATAAAAAAATATATACAAAACACAAATAGTATAATATAAAATCGTATCAAAATATATACAGATTATTAATAAAATAATGTACTTGTGTATGAAAACTAAGATGCAAAATACCTATAAAATAACGCATTTTTTATAAAATTATATATACCAAAATACACATAAAATATTTGAATTTGTATTAAAATAAATATACAAAATGCAAATACAATAAGGTAAATTTGTATTGAAATACATATGCAAAATACATATAAAACAATGTAAATTTGTTTCAAAATATATATACGAATACAAATAAAATAGCGTAGATTTCTATAAATATTTATATACAAAATTCAAATAAAATTAAGTAAATACGATTCAAAAATGTATACAAAATACACATAAAATAATGTAAATTCGTATAAATATAAATAAACAAAATACCAATAAAAGAGTGTGTATTTGTATAAATATAAATGTACAAAATGCACATAAGATAACGTAAATTTGTATAAAACTATATACAAAAATACACAGAAGTAATTAAATTTGTATGAAAATAGATATACAAAATAAACACAAAATAAGCTAAATTTGAATTGAAATATATATACAAAATACGTACATGAAATAAAGTAAATTTGTTTCAAAATATTTTTTTAACAAATACACATATAATAACGTAAATTTGTAAAAAAATATATAAACAAAATACACATTAAGTAATGTAAATACGTATAAAAAAATATTTACAAAATACACAAATAATCAAGTCATTCGTATCAAAATAAATAAACAAAAAACTAATTAAATAATGTAAATTTGTATGAAAAAAAAAATACACATGAAATAACGTTTTAAGTTTCTATAAAAATATATGTACAAAAATGCACATAAAATTAGTTTGCATAAAAAAAATATATACAACACACACATTAGATAATGAAAATGAGTATTAAAATAAGTATACAAAATACCTATGAAATAATCTAAATTCGTATCGAGTTAAATTAAGAAAATAACAATAAAATAATGTAATTTTGGATGAAAATATATATAGAAAACACACATAAAATAACCTAAATACAAATACAAATATACACATTAAGTAATTTAAAATTGAATGAAATAATTATACAAAATAAACATAAAATAAGGTAAATTTGTAATAAAATATATGTAAGAATACGCATAAAATAATATAAATTTGTATGAAAATATATATACAAATACACATAAAATAACATGAATTTGTATAAAATTTGTTTCAAAATATATACGAATACACACAATAAAATAACGTAAATTTTTATGAAAATGTATATATAAAATTCACATAAAATAATTTAAATAAGTAGAAAAATATATATACAAAATACACATAAAATAATGTAAATTCGTAAAAAATTAAATACACAAAATTCCAATAAAAGAATGTATATTGTAGGAAAATATATACAAAAACAAATTAAAAAAACTAAAATTTGAATAAAAATTTATAAAAAAATACACAAAATAATTTAAATTTGTTTGAAAATAGATATGCAAAATACACATAACGATAGACAAAATTGTATTGAAATTAAAATCACGTTTTATGTTTCTATAAAAATATATGTACAAAAATGCACATAAAATTAGTTTGCCTAAAAAAATATATACAAAACACACATTAGATAATGTAAATGAGTATAAAAATATGTATACAAAATACCTATGAAATAATCTAAATTCGTATCGAGTTAAATTAAGATAATAACAATAAAATAATGTAATTTTGGATGAAAATATATATAGAAAACACACATAAAAAACCTAAATACAAATACAAATATACACATAAAATAATTTAAAGTTGAATGAAATAAATATAAAAAATAAACATAAAATAAGGTAAATTTGTAATAAAATATATGTAAGAATACACAGCATATTTTTATAAAAATATGTATAAAAAACACACATCAAATAATTAAATTTGTATTAAAAAAAAATACAAAAAATACGTACAATATGGTAAATTTGTATTGAAATAGATAGATAAAATAACGTAAATTTGTATCAAATATATATAGAAATACACATTAAATAATGTAAATATGTATAAAAAAATAGATACAAAACACAAATAGAATAATGTAAAATCGTATCAAAATAAATACACAAAATATTAATAAAATAATGTAAATTTGTATGAAAATTAAGATGCAAAATACCCATAAAATAACGCATTTTTTATAAAAATATATATACGAAAACACATAAAATATCTGATTTTGTAACCTTTCTCCTACCGACTATAGAAACCGTTTTATTTTTTCTAATTTCTCTTTACATATGACAGTTGTTGTCTCAGTGAACCTATTGATATGATTTGATTACAAATATCATATCCCGTTTTCAAATTACGTAATGTTCCATTTAAGGAACATTGGAGGATAAGGAAAAAATTACACATTTTATGAAATGCTTTTTTGACCAACCAAAAAGTTACAAAATCATAAATTCTCATTGAAATTCATATACAGGTTGAAAAGAAAATGGATCTATTTAGTTATTGACTCTATTTGGAGTGGTACATTTCAAAACACTGCTTTCCCCTTTCTGTATGTAAGCGAACACCACACTTCTTACACATATTTTTTGTGTTTTTCTGACAAACCTTACATCTACCCTGTGTAGTTGTACCCAGCATATGATTTATCCCATCATATCGAACCTCTCCTGGAAGTGCAGCAGTACTGCTAGGTCTCGGAGGATGAGCTATGTCTACTTTGAGTAGACACAGTGTCACATGACGACGAAATTCCAAGTGAGACAGTTTGGCTGGCTCTACTTGACAGTGAATCCTCCATGCAGCAATCATGACAACATTTATAAGGTTGACAAAAAGTGGCCAATACCATTTTTTACCACGGATCGTGGGACGGTAAGTTTCAGAAAGCCGATCCATAAGGTCAACTCCACCCATTCCTTTATTGTAGGAGTTTATGAGATGTGGCTGTGTTACCTCTTTTTCACCTCCTTTTACACGTCGCTTTACTTTATGGATGGGGTTGTGTGTTTCCCAGTTGCTGGCAACAGCAAACACTGAGTTGTCGTTCCACTTAGCAACATACTTTCCCATCACTACAGTAGTCATATGTACCCCTTCCCTTCTTTTGTAGATCTTTTGTACTAGTAATTGCTTTAGTTGCACCAGCTGTTCTGTTTTCTCGGACAGTGCCAGTTGCTTTCATCTTCCTGTTAGCCAATTCCGTCATCAAATCGTAACTGGTAAAAAAGTTGTCAAAATAGAGCTGGTGGCACGTGACACTTGACTTACATGCTATGATATCAACTTTCTCCATGACAACACGTGTTCCAAGGGGTTGTTTCATAGCATTCGTTTCTTTTCCTTGATATATCTTTAGATGGTATGGGTAACCATCATTGCCACACAAACACCAGATTTTGTATCCGAAGCGTATGGGCTTTCCTCTAATGAACATTTTGCAACTATGGCGTCCAAAGTACGGTACCATTGATTCATCAATGCTTAGCATTTCATGGAATATGCCAGCACTGATAAGACTGTCATTTAGCATGTCATACAGGGGAGAAATTTTGCTCATTTTATTTCCTACAGTAAGATTTTGATTGTCAGCAAAATGAATATATCTTTTGATTTCAAGGTACCTATTTTTACTCATGGTACTGGACACAATAGGTACACCTAGGTCAGGCTGAGTTGACCAATAATGATGTTCCTCTGGTAGGGTGTGGTATCCTGAGAGCAAGACAATTCCCAAAAAATTACGAATATCTTTTTCTGAGACACGAAAATTTGGGTTGTTACACTCACGGTTGGCATACCTATTGGTTTCTAGAACTATGTGTTTCAACATCTCTGGGGTAAATATTTTCTCCCATATTTCATACACCGATTTTCCTTCCATTTCCATAACAGTTTCAGTAATATCTTTGTCACCACAAAGAAGTGATTTATCAAACCACATTAGAGTGCGGTGAAATATGTTTATTCTGATACCCTCCAGTGTTTTATAAATGGAACAGCCATTTTTTTTGAAGAGAAATGATGTGTCAATTACAAGATTTATTATTTTTTCCTTCCTAATAGTAATATCTCAATCATCATCTATGAAATGATAGAAAAAAATCCTACTTCTAGTGAAGGACATTTAGTGCATTCCATTTTGTATGTTGTGATGTTAAATAGCTGTTTTTTCTCCATATTCGTTCGCTTACTAAATTTTTGCAAAACTATAAAAGCTCAAATTTGCTACTGATACAGGCAAATTGGTGCTTCATCTAAATGCAGGTACATTAAATATGACAATAGTTGTCAATGAGATAATGAACGAAACTTCGAAACCCTATGTTCCATATAGGGAACACTGGAAGGAAAAAGGTAAAAAAAATAAGTATACAAAATGCACATACAATAAGGTAAATTTGTATTGAAATAGATACGCAAAATACATATAAAACAATGTAAATTTGTTTCAAAATATATAAAGGAATACACCTAAAATAACGTTGATTTCTATAAAAATATATATACAAAATACACATATAATTAAGTAAATACGTATAAAAAAATGTATACAAAATACTCATAAAATAATGTAAACTCGTATCAAAATAAATAAACAAAATACTAATAAAAGAATGTGTGTTTGTATAAATATAAATATACAAAATACACATAAAATAACGTAAATTTATATAAAACTATATACAAAAATACATAAAAGTAATTAAATTTGTATTAAAATAGATATACAAAATACACATAAAATAAGCTAAATTTGAATTGAAATATATATACAAAATACATAAAATAATGTAAATTTGTATCAAAATACTTATAAAAATACACATATAATAACGTAAATTTGTATAAAAATATATAAACAAAATACACATTAAATAATGTAAATACGTATAAAAAAATGTACAAAATACACAAAAAATCATGTAATTCGTATCAAAATAAATAGACAAAATATTAATAAAATAATGTAAATTTCTATGAGAAAACATATACAAAATACACATAAATAACGCAAATTTCAATAAAAATATATATAATATAATATATTTTTACATATTTAAAATATTTAATGTATATTTTGTATATATATATTTTATCCAAATTTACGTTATTTTATGTGTATTTGTTTATATATTTTCATACAAATTTACATTATTTTATGTGAGTTTTGTATATGTATTTCAATACAAATTTGCCTAACTTTATGTGTATTTTGCATATCTATTTTCAAGCAAATTTAAATTATTTTTGTGTATTTTTGTATATATTTTTTATCCAAATATAAGTCATTTTATTTGTTTTTTGTATATATATTTTCTTACAAATATACATTCTTTTATTGGAATTTTGTGTATTTATTTTGTTACGAGTTTACATTATTTTATGTGTATTTTGTATATACATTTCTCTACGTATTTAAATTAATATATTTTTTTATCCAAATTTTAGTTATTTTATTTGTTTTTTGTATATATATTTTCCTACAAATATACATTCTTTTATTGGAATTTTGTGTATTTATTTTGTTACGAGTTTACAGTATTTTATGTGTATTTTGTATATATATTTTTCTACGTATTTAAATTATTTTATGTGTATTGTATATATACATTTTCATAAAAATTTACGTTATTTTATTTCGTGTATTCGTACATATTTTGAAACAAATTTTATACAAATTCACGTTATTTTATGTGTATTTGTATATATATTTTCATACAAATTTATATTATTTTATGTGTATTTTTACATATATTTTATTACAAATTTACCTTATTTTATGTTTATTTTGTATATTTATTTCCTTCAATTTTAAAATATTTAATGTGTATATTTGTATTTGTATTTTGGATATTTTATGTGTGTTTTCTATATATATTTTCATCCAAAATTACATTATTTTATTGTTATTTTTAACTCGATACGAATTTAGATTATTTCATAGGTATTTTGTATACACATTTTTATACTCATTTACATTATCTAATGTGTGTTTTGTATATATTTTTTTATGCAAATTAATTTTATGTGCATTTTTGTACATATATTTTTATAGAAATTTGCGTTATTTTATGTGTATTTTGTATATGTTTTCTCATACAAATTTACATTATTTAATTAGTTTTTTCCTTATTTATTTTGATACGAATGACATGATTATTTGTGTATTTTGTTTATATATTTTTATACAAATTTACGTTATTATATGTGTATTTGTTAAAAATATTTTGAAACAAATTTACTTTATTTTATGTATTTTGTATATATATTTCAATTCAAATTTAGCTTATTTTGTGTGTATTTTGTATATCTATTTTCATACAAATTTAAT
Source organism: Eriocheir sinensis (assembly GCF_024679095.1). Lineage (NCBI taxonomy): Eukaryota > Metazoa > Arthropoda > Malacostraca > Decapoda > Varunidae > Eriocheir > Eriocheir sinensis. Next base: position 384,872 of record NW_026111050.1, on the reverse strand, counting down.
TACTTCTGTGTATTTTTTTATATAGTTTTATACAAATTTACGTTATTTTATGTGCATTTTGTATATTTATATTTATACAAATACACATTCTTTTATTGGTATTTTGTTTATCTATATTTATACGAATTTACATTATTTTATGTGTATTTTGTATACATTTTCTATTCGTATTTACTTAATTTTATGAGTATTTTATATATATATATATATATATATATATATATATATATATATATATATATATATATATATATATATATATATATATATATATATATATTTATAGAAATCTACGTTATTTTATGTGTATTCGTATATATATTTTGAAACAAATTTACATTGTTTTATATGTATTTTGCATATATATTTCAATACAAATCTATCTTATTGTATGTGCATTTTGTATATTTATTTTAATACAAATTCAAATATTTTATGTGTATTTTGGTATATACAATTTTAAAAAAAATGCGTTATTTTATAGGTATTTTGCATCTTAGTTTTCATACAAATGTTCATTATTTTATTAATATTCTGTGTATATATATTGATACGATTTTATATTATACTATTTGTGTTTTGTATATATTTTTTTATACATATTTTCATTATTTAATGTGAATTTTATATATATATATATATATATATATATATATATATATATATATATATATATATATATATATATATATATATATATATATATATATATATATATATATATATATATATATATATATAATACAAATTTACGTTATTTTAAGTGTATTTGTTTATATAATTTCATTCAAATTTACATTATTTTAAGTGTATTTTGTATATGTATTTCAATACAAATTTACCTAATTTTATGTGTATTTTGTATATTTATTTTCATACAAATTTAAATTATTTTTTTTTTTTGTATATAGTTTTATACAAATTTAGGTTATTTTATGTGTATTTTCTATATCTATTTTCATACAAATACACATTCTTTTATTGATATTTTCTTTATTTATTTTGACGCGAGTTTACATTATTTAATGGCTTCCACAAATTAATAGACCATTTATTATTATTATTATTATTTTATTGCTATTTTGTTTATTTATTTTGATACGAATTACATAATTATATGTGTATTTTGTACATGTTTTTTATACGTGTTTACATTATTTAATGTGTATTTTGTTTATATATTTTTAAACAAATTAACGTTATTAAATGTGTATTTGTGTAAATATTTTGATACAAATTTACATTATTTTATGTATTTTGTATATAGATTTCAATTCAAATTTAGCTTATTTAATTTTTATTTTGTATATATATTTTCATACAAATTTAATTACTTCTGAGTATTTTTGTATATAGTTTTATACAAGTTTACGTTATTTTATGTGAATTTTGTATATTTATATTTATACAAATACACATTCTTTTATTGGTATTTTGTTTATTTATTTTGATACGAATTTACATTATTTTATGTGTATTTTGTATACATTTGTTTATACGTATTTAATTCTTTTTATGTGTATTTTGTATATATTTTTATAGAAATCTACGTTATTTTATGTGTATTCGTATATATATTTTGAAACAAATTTACATTGTATTGTATGTATTTTGCATATCTATTTCAATACAAATTTACATTATTGTATGTGCATTTTGTATATTTATTTTAATACAAATTCAAATATTTTATGTGTATTTTGGTATATATTTTTTTATAAAAAATGCGTTTTTTAATGGGTATTTTGCATCTTAATTTACATACAAATTTACATTATTTTATTAAGATTCTGTGTATTTATTTTGATACTATTTTACATTATTCTATTTGTGTTTCGTATATATTTTTTTTATACATATTTACATTATTTAAAGTGTATTTTTTATATATATTTTATACAAATTTACGTTATTTTAGGTGTATTTTTTTATATATTTTCATTCATATTTAAATATTATTTTATGTGTATTTTGTATATGGGTTTCAATACAATTGTACCTAATTTTATGTATATTTTGTACATGTATTTAAATACAAATTTATTTAATTATATGTGTATTTTGTATATCTATTTTCATACAAATTGAAATTAAATTTGTGTATTTTTGTATATATTTTTATACAAATTTTCTTAGTTTTATATGTATTTTGTATATTTATTTTCCTTCATATATACGTTCTTTTATCGTTATTTTATTTATTTATTTTTATACGATTTTACATTATTTTAGGTGTATTTGATATGTATATTTTTATACTTATTAATATCATTTTATTTGTATTTTGAATATATATTTTCATAGAAATTTACTCTATTTTATTGGTATTCGTATACATATTTTGATACAAATGTACATTATTTATGTGTTTTTTGCATATCTATTTCAATACAAATTTACCATATTGTATGTGTATTTTGTATATTTATTTTAATACAAATTTAATTATTTTATGTGTATTTTTTTAAAAATATGCGTTATTATTTGGGTATTTTGCATCTTTATTTTCATACAAATTTACATTATTTTATTGATATTCTGTTCATTTATTTTGATACGATTTTACATTACTCTATGTGTATTTTGTATATATATTTTTATACACATTTACATTATTTAATGTATATTTTGTATATATATTTTATATAAATTTACGCTATTTTATGTGTATTTGTTTATATATTTTCATACAAATTTACAATATTTTATGTGTAATTTGTATATGTATTTCAATAAAAATTTGCCTAGTTTTATGTGTATTTTGCATATCTATTTTCAAACAAATTTAAATTATTTTTATGTATTTTTTATATATTTTTATACAAATTTTAATTATCTTATTTGTATTTTGTATATATATTTTCCTACAAATATACATTCTTTTAGTGGAGTTTTGTTCATTTATTTTCATAAGAATTTACATTTTTTTATGTGTATTTTGTATATATATTTTTCTACGTATTTACATTATTTTATATGTATTTTTTATATATATTTTCATAAAAATTTACGTTATTTTATTGTGTGTATTCGTATATGTTTTGATACAAATTTACATTATTTTATGTTTATTTTGCATATCTATTTTAATATAAATTTACCTAATTGTATGTGTATTTTGTATATTTATTTTAATACAAATTTAATTATTTTATGTGAACTTTGTATATATTTTCTTATACGTATTTACTTCATTAAATGTGTATTTTGTATATATATTTTTATAGTAATCTACGTTATTTTATGTGTATTCGTATATATATTTTGAAGCAAATTTACATTGTTTTATATGTATTTATCATATATATTTCAATACAAATTTACCTTATTGTATGTGCATTTTGTATATTTATTGTAATACAAATTTAAATATTTTATAATTTTGGTATATTTTTTTTATAAAAAGAGCTTTATACAAATTTAAAATATTTTATGTGTATTTTGTATATCTATTTTCATACAAATACACATTTTTTGTTGATATTTTGTTTATTTATTTTGATGCGAATTTACATTATTTAATGTGTATTGTGTATATATATTTTATACGTATTTACGTCATTTCATGTGTATTTTGTATATATATATATATATATATATATATATATATATATATATATATATATATATATATATATATATATATATATATATATATATATATATATATTTCTATAGAAATGTAATGTTATTTTATGTGTATAAATATACATAATACACATAAAAATTATCATACAAATTTACGTTATTTTATGTGTATTTCGTATATTTATATTTATACAAATACACATTCTTTTATTGGTATTTTGTTTATTTATTTTGATACGAATTTACATTATTTTATGTGTATTTTGTATATATTTTTATAGAAATCTACGTTATTTTATGTGTATTCGTATATATATTTTGTAACAAATTTACATTGTATTATATGTATTTTGCATATTTAATTCAATACAAATTTACCTTATTGTATGTGCTTTTTGTATATTTATTTTAATACAAATTCAAATATTTTATGTGTATTTTGGTATATATATTTAAAAAAAAAAGCGTTTTTTTATGGGTATTTTGCATCTTAATTTACATTCAAATTTACATTATTTTATTAAGATTCTGTGTATTTATTTTGATACTATCTTACATTATTCTATTTGTGTTTTGTATATATATTTTTATATACATATTTACATTATTTGATGTGCATTTTTTATATATATTTTATATCATTTCATGTGTATTTTGTATATATATATTTCTATAGAAATCTACGTTATTTTATGTGTATTCGTTTATATATTTTGAAACAAATTTACACTGTTTTATGTGTATTTTGCATATTTTTTCAATACAAATTTACGTTATTGTATATGCATTTTTTATGTTAATTTTAATACAAATTTAATTATTTCATGAGTATTTTGCGTCTTTATTTTCATACAAATTTACATTATTTTATTGATATTCTGTGTATTTATTTTAATTCGATTTTACATTATTCTATATGTATTTTGTATATATATTTTATACAAATATACGTTACTTTATGTGTATTTGTTTTCATTTCATACACATTTTCATTATTTTATGTGTATTTTGTTCATGTATATAAATGTGTATTTTGTATATCTATTTTCTTACATATATACGTTCTTTTATCGGAATTTTCTTCATTTATTTTGATACGAATTAACATTATTTTAGGTATATTTGGTATATATATTTTTATACTTATTTACATAATTTTATATGTATTTGTATGTATATTTTCATATAAATTTACTCTATTTTATGAGTATTCGTATATATATTTTGATACAAATTTACTTTATAGATGTGTATTTTGCATATCTATTTCAATACAAATTTCCTTTATTGTATGTGCATTTTGTATATCTATTTTAATAAAAAAAATATTATTTATATGTATTTTTGTTTATATATTATTATACAAATATGCGTTATTATATGTGTATTTTGCATCTTTATTCTCATACAAATTTACATTATATTATTGATATTTTGTTTATTTATTTTGATACGATTTTACTTTATTCTATGTGTATTTTGTATATATATTTTTATACATATTTAAATTATTTAATGTATATTTTGTATATATATTTTATTCAAATTTACGTTATTTTATGTGTATTTGTTTATATATTTTCATACAAATTTATATTATTTTATGTGGGTTTTGTATATGTATTTGATACAAATTTGCCTAATTTTATGTGTATTTTCCATATCTATTTTCAAACAAATTTAAATTATTTTTGTGTATTTTTGTATATATTTTTTTACAAATTTTAGTTAGGTATTTCATTTGTATTTTGTATATATATTTTCCTAGAGATATACATTCTTTTATTGAAATTTTGTTTATCTATTTTGATACGAATTTACATTGCTTTATGTGTATTTTGTATATATATTTTTCTACGTATTTACATTATTTTATGTGTATTTTGTATATATATTCTCATAAAAATTTACCTTATTTTATTGTCTCTATTCGTATATAATTTGTTACAAATTTTAGACAAATTCATGTTATTTTATGTGTATTTGTATATATATTTTCTTACAAATTTACATTATTTTATGTGCATTTTTACATATATTTCATTAGAAATTTACTTTATTTTATGATTATTTTGAGTATTTATTTAATTCAATTTTAAATTATTTAATGTGTATATTTGTATTTGTATTTAGGTTATTTTATGTGTATTTTCTATATATATTTACATCCAAAATTACATTATTTTATTGGTATTTTGTTAATTGAATTCGATACGAATTTAGATTATTTCATAGGTATTTTGTATATATATTTTTATACGCATTTACATTATTTAATGTGTGTTTTGTATATTTATTTTTATGCAAATTTAATTTAATTTATGTGCATTTTTGTACATATATTTTTTTTTAAATTTGCGTTATTTTATGTGTATTTTGTATATGTTTTCTCATATAAATTTACATTATTTTATTGGTATTTTGTTTATTTATTTTGACACGAATTACATAATTTTTTTTATATTTTGTACATATTTTTTTATACGTTTTAACATTATTTAACTAAAAGTCGGGCTAGGACTATATATGTGTTTTCGCACCCCGTGCGGGCGGTGCTGATAGATTTGTAAAATAGGTGTCTTTCATCAATGCTGTCGTGTGGCAATTTCAAACATAATAATTAAATTTTTTTTTTTTTTTCCTCTCCACGATTAAATAAATTTGAAGTGTTCACGTCGCAGCACAGCATGAGATGGCATAGATATGAGGTGCTTTTTTTTTTTGTTGTTGCAAGCGTCGGATGGCGGGAACTCCCGCCACCCAACGCTTTCCGCCCGAGCGGGAATTCCCGTCACCCGACGCACACGGGTTAATGTGTATTTTGTTTACATATTTCTACACAAATTTACGTTATTATATGTGTATTTGTATAATTATTTTGATACAAATATACATTATTTTATGTATGTTGTATATATATTTCAATTCAAATTTAGCTTATTTTATGTGTATTTTGTATATCTATTTTCATACAAATTTAATTACTTCTGTGGATTTTTGTATATAGTTTTATATAAATTTACGTTATTTTATGTGTATTTTGTATATTTATATTTATACAAATACACTTTCTTTTATTAGTATTTTGTTTATTTATTTTGATACGAGCTTACATTATTTTATGTGTATTTTGTATACATTTTTTTATACGTATTTACTTCATTTTATGTGTATTTTGTATATATATTTTTATAGAAATCTACGTTATTTTATGAAATATACATAAAATAACCTAAATTTGTATAAAACTATATACAAAAATACACAAAAATAATTAAAATTTGTATGAAAATAAATATACAAAATACACATAAAATTAGGAAAATTTGTATTGAAATACATAAACAAAATACACATAAAATAATAATTAAATTTGAGTGAAAATATATAAACAAATACACTTAAAATAACGTAAATTTGTATAAAATATATATACAAAATACACATTAAAAATGTAAATATGTATCAAAAAATATATTTACAAAACACATATAGAATAATGTAAAATCGTATCAAAATAAGTACACAGAATATTAATAAAATAATGTAAATTTGTATGAAAATTAAGATGCAAAATACCCATAAAATAACGCATTTTTAAAAATATATATATACCAAAATACACATAAAATATTTGAATTTGTATTAAAATAAATATACAAAATGCACATACAAAAAGGTAAATTTGTATTGAAATAGATATGCAAAATACATATATAACAATGTAAATTTGTTTCAAAATATATATACGAATACACGTAAAATAAGGTAGATTTCTATAAAATATATATACAAAATACACACAAAATGAAGTAAATACGTAAAAAAAATGTTTACAAAATACACAAAATATAATGTAAATTCGTATCAAAATAAATAAACAAAATACCAATAAAAGAATGTGTATTTGTATAAATATAGACATACAAAATACACATAAAATAACGTAAATTTGTATAAACTATATACAAAAATACACAAAAGTAATTAAATTTGTATGAAAATAGATATACAAAATACACATAAAATAAGCTAAATTTGAATTGAAAAATAATTACAAAATACATCAAATAATGAAAATTTGTATCAAAATTTTTATACAAATACACATATAATAACGTAAATTTTTATGAAAATATATATACAAAATACACATAAAATAATGTAAATACGTAGAAAAATATATAAACAAAATACAATTTGAAAAATGTGTATTTGTATAAATGTAAATATACAAAATACACATAAAATACCGTATATTTATATAAAATTATATACAAAAATACACAGAAGTAGTTAAATTTTATGAAAATAGATATACAAAATACACACAAAATAAGCTAAATTTGAATTGAAATATATATACAAAATACATAAAATAAAGTAAATTTGTATCAAAATATTTATACAAATACACATATAATAACGTAAATTTGTATAAAAATATATAAACAAAATACTCATTAAATAATGTAAATATATATCAAAAAAATATGTACAAAATACACATATAATCATATAACTCGTATAAAAAAATAAACATAATACCAATTAAATAATATAAATTTGTATGATAAAACATATATAAAATACACATAAAATATTTATACAAAATACCTATGAAGAAATCTAAATTCGTATCGAGTTAAATTAAGAAAGTACCAATAAAATAATGTAATTTTGGATGAAAATATATATAGAAAATACACATAAAATTACCTAAATACAAATACAAATATACACATCAAATAATTTAAGATTGAATGAAATAGATATACAAAATAATCATAAAATAAAGTAAATTTGTAATGAAAAATATGTAAAAATTCACATAAAATAATATAAATTTCTATGAAAATATATATACAAATGTATATAAAATAACATGAATTTGTATAAAATTTGTATCAAAATAAATACGAATAGACACTATTAAATAATGTATTTTTTTATTAAAATATATATACAAAATACACATATAATAATGTAAATACGTAGAAAAATATATATACAAAATACACATAAAATAATGTAAACTCGTATCAAAATAAATAAACAAAATTCCAATAAATGAATGTATATTTGTAGGAAAATATATATACAAAATACAAATAAAATAACTCAAATTTGTATAAAAATAAATACAAAAATACAAAAAAATAATTTAAATTTGTTTGAAAATAGATATGCAAAATACACATAAAGTTAGGCAAATTTGCATAGAAATACATATACAAAATACACATAAAGTAATGTAAATTTGTATGATAATATATAAACAAATACACATAAAATAACGTAAATTTGGAAAAAGTATATATACAAATTATACATTAAATAATGTAAATATGTATAAAAATATATATACAAAATACACAAAGAATAATGTTAAATCGTATCAAAACAAATAAACAGAATATTAATAAAATAATGTAATTTACAAATTTACGTTATTTAATGTGTATTTTGTATTTTTATATTTATACAAATATACATTCTTGGGTTGGTGTTTTGTTTATTTATTTTGATACGAATTTACATTATTTTATGTGTATTTTGTAAACATTTTTTTATACGTATCTACTTAATTTTATGTGTATTTTGTATATATATTTTTATAGAAATCTACCTTATTTTATGTGTATTCGTATATATATTTTGAAACAAATTTACATTGTTTATATGTATTCTGCATATCTATTTAAATACAGATTTACCTTATTGTATGTGCTTTTTGTAAATTTATTTTAATACAAATTCAATTATTTCATGTGTATTTTGGTATGTATATTTTTAAAAAAAATGCGTATTTTATGGGTATTTTGCATCTTAGTTTTCATACAAATTTACATTATTTTATTAACATTCTGTGTATTCATTTTGATACGATTTTACATTATTCTATTTGTGTTTTATAAATATTTTTTTTATATATATTTACATTATTTAATGTGTATTTTGTATATATATTTTATACAATTTTACGTTATTTTAAGTGTATTTGTTTATATATTTTCATTCAAATTTACATTATTTTAAGTGTATTTTGTGTATGTATTTAAATGGAAATTTACCTAATTTTATGTGTATTTTGTATATTTATTTTCATACAAATCTAAATTATTTTTGTGTATTTTTGTATATAGTTTTATACAAATTTATGTTATTTCATGTGTATTTTGTATATCTATTTTCATATAAATACACATTCTTTTATTGATATTTTGTTTATTTATTTTGACGCGAATTTACATTATTTAATTGTGTATATGTATTTTTACAAAAATATGCTTTATTTCATGGGTATTTTGCATCTTTATTTTCATACAAATTTACATTATTTTATTGATATTCTGGTTATTCATTTTGATACGAATTGACTTTATTCAATGTGTATTTTGTATATTATTTTCATACAAATTTACATTATTTTATGTGTATTTGTTTATATATTTTGACACAATTTTACAATATTTTATTGGTATTTTGTATATATATTTCAAAAGAAATTTACCTAGTTTTTCGCATATCTTGTATATCTATTTTCATACAAATTCAAATTATTTCTATGTATTTTGTATATATTTTAATACAAATTTTAGCTATGTTATGTGTATTTTGTAAATTTCTTTTTATTCAAATATATATTATTTTATTGGTATTTTGTTGATTTATTTTGATACGAATTTACATTATTTTATATGTACTTTGTATATATATTTTTATACGCATTTACATTATTTAATATTTATTTTGAATATATATTTTTATACAAATTCATGGTATTTTATGTGTATTTGTATATATATTTTCATATAAATTTACATTATTTGATGTGTATTTTGTACATATATTTCATTACAAATTTACCTTATTTTATGTTTATTTTGTATATTTATTTCATTTAATATTAAATTATTTTATGTGTATATTTGTATTTGTATTTAGGTTATTTTATGTGTATTTTCTATATATATTTCCATCGAAAAATTACATTATTTTATTGGTATTTTGTTAATTTAATTCGATAAGAATTTAGATTATTTCATAGGTATTTTGTATACATATTTTTATACGCATTTACATTATTTAATGTGTGTTTTGTATATATAATTTTATGCAAATTTACTTTATTTTATGTGCATTTTTGTACATATATTTTTATAGAAATTTCCGTTCTTTTATGTGTATTTTGTATGTGTTTTCTTATACAAATTTACATTATTTTATTGGTATTTTGTTTGTTTATTTTGATACGAATTCCATTATTATATGTGTATTTTGTACATATCTTTTATACGTATTTACATTATTTAATGTGTATTTTGTTTATATATTTTTATACAAATTTACGTTATTATATGTGTATTTGAATAAATAGTTTGATACAAATTTACATTATTTTATGTATTTTGTATATATATTTCAATTCAAATTTAGCATATTTTAAGTGTATTTTTGTATATCTATTTTCATACAAATTTAATTAATTTTGTGTATTTTTGTATAAAGTTTTATACAAATTTAAGTTATTTTATGTGTATTTTGTATACAAAATACACATAAAATAATGTAAATTTGAAAGAAAATATATAAACAAATACATATATCATAACATAATTTTGTTTGAAATATATATACAAAACACACATTAAATAATATAAATATGTATAAAAAAATATATACAAAACACAAATAGAATAATGTAAAATCGTATCAAAATATATACACAGAATATTAATAAAATAATGTAAATTTGTATGAAAATTAAGATGCAAAATACCTATAAAATAACGCATTTTTTTTTAAATTATAGATACCAAAATACATATAAAATATTTGAATTTGTATTAAAATAAATATACAAAATGCACATACAATAAGGTAAATTTGTATTGAAATAGATATGCAAAATTTATATAAAATAATGTAACTTTGTCTCAAAATATATACACGAATACACATAAAATAACGTAGATTTCTATTAAAAATACATATACAAAATACACATAAAATTAAGTAAATACGTATAAAAAAATTTATACAAAATAGACATAAAGTAATGTAAATTCGAATAAATATAAATAAACAATATACCAATAAAAGAATGTGTATTTGTATAAATATATATATACAAAATGCACATAAAATAAAGTAAATTTATATAAAACTATATACATAAAATAACGCAAATTTCTAGAAAAATATATGTACAAAAATGAACATAAAATAAATTTGCATAAAAATATATATACAAAACACACATTAGATAATCTTTGTTTTCATTTTTACATTACTTCATTGATATACTGTACATTTATATTGATACAATTTTACATTATTCTAGGTGTATTTTGTATATATTTTCCTTACATATTTACATTATTGTATGTGTATTTTGTATATATATTTTCATAAAAAATTACGTTATTTTATTGTGAATATTCGTATATATTTTGATACAAATTTTATACAAATTCATGTTATTTTATATGTATTTGTATATATATTTTCATTCAAATTTATATTATTTTATGTGTATTTTTACATATATTTCATTACAAATTTACCTTATTTTATGTTTATTTTTTATATTTATTTCTTTTAATTTTATATTATTTTTTGTGTATATTTGTATTTGTATTTAGGTTATTTTATGTGTATTTTCTATACATATTTTCATCCAAAATTATATAATATATATAAATATATTTTTATAGAATTTTGCGTTATTTAATGTGTATTTTGTATATGTTTTCTCACACAAATCTACATTATTTTATTGGTATTTTGTTTATTTATTTTGATACGAATTACATGATTATATGTGTATTTTGTACATATTTTTTTATACGTAATTACATTTTTTAATGTGTATTTTTATATATATTTTTTTAAAAATTTACTTTATTATATGTGTATTTGTATAAATATTTTGATACAAATTTACATTATTTTAAATATTTTGTATATAGATTTTAATTCAAATTTAGCTTACATTTTTATAAAATATATATACAAAATACACATAGAATAATGTAAAACTGTATCAAAATAAATACACAGAATGTCAATAAAATAATGTAAATTTGTATGAAAATAAAGATGCAAAATACCCATAAAATAAAGCATATTTTTTTTAAATATACATATACAAAAATACACATAAAATAATTAAATTTATATTAAAATTAATATACAAAATGAACAAACAATATGGTAAATTTGTATTGAAATAGATATGCAAAACACACATAAAACAAGGTAAATTTATTTCAAAATATATATACGAATACACATAAAAAAACGTAATTTTCTATAAAAATATATATAAAAAATACATACAAAAATACACAAAAATAATTTAAATTTGTATGAAAATAAATATACAAAATACACATAAAATTAGGTAAATTTGTATTGAAATACATATACAAAATACACATAAAATAGAATAGGGTAAAATCGTATCAAAATAAATACACAGAATATTAATAAAATAATGTAAAATTGTATGAAAATAAAGAGCAAAATACCTATAAAATAAGGCATTTTTTAGAAAATATATATGTACCAAAATACACATAAAATATTTAAATTTGTATTAAAATAAATATAGAAAATGCTCATTCATTAAGGTAAATTTGTATTGAAATAGATATGCAAAATACATATAAAACTATGTAAATTTGTTTAAAAATATATATACGAATGCACAAAATAAAGTAGAGTTCTATAAAAATATATAAAAATACACATAAAATTAAGTAAATACGTATAAAAAATGTATACAAAATACACATCGCAATTTGTATGAAAATATCTATACAAATACATAAAATAACATGAATTTGTATAAAATTTGTTTCAAAATATATACGAATACACACAAGAAAATAACGTAAATTTTTATGAAAATGTATATAAAAAATACACATAAAATAATTTAAATACGTAGAAAAGTATATATACAAAACACACATAAAATAATGTAAATTCGTATCAAAATAAATAGACAAAATTCCAATAAAAGAGTGTATATTTGTAGGAAAATATATATACAAAATATAAATAAAATAACAATTTTTTTTATAAAAATATATACAAAAAATACACAAAAATAAGTTAAACTAGTTTGAAAATAGATATGCAAAATACACATAAAATTAGGCAAATTTGTATAGAAATACATATACAAAATACACATAAAATAATGTAAATTTGTATGAAAATATATAAAGAAATACACATAAAATGACGTAAATTTGGATAAAATATATATACAAAATAAACATTATATAATGTAAATATGTATAAAAAATATATAGAGAGAAAATACACATAAAATAATATTAACACGTATAAAAATAAATAAACAGAATATCAATAGAATAATGTAAATGTAATAAAAATAAATATACAAAAATACCCATGAAATAATTAAATTTGAATTAAAATAAATTTAAAAAATGCACATACAATAAAGTAAATTTATATTAAAATAAATATGCAAAATAAACATAAATAATGTAAATTTTTTTCAAAACATATATACGAGGACACATAAAATAGAGTAAATTTCTATGAAAATATGCATACAAAATACATATAAAATGATGTAAATAAGTATAAAAATATATATACCAAATACCCCTCAAATAATGTAAATTCGTATCAAAATAAATAAACAAAATTCCGATAAAAGAACGTATATTTTTTGGAAAATAAATATACAAAATACACATAAAATAGCAAAAATTTGTATACATATATATACACACAAAAAAATCAATTTGTATGAAAATAGATATACAAAATACACATATTATTAGTTAAATTTGTATTTAAGTACATGTACAAAATACACATAAAATAATGTAAATTTGTATGAAATGAAAACAATTACACATAAAATAACGTACATTTCTATAAAATATATATACAAAATACACATGGAATATTGTATAATCGTATCAAAACAGATACACAGAGTATCAATAAAATAATGTAAATTTGTATGAAGATAAAGATGCAAAATACCCATAAAATAAAGCATATTTTTATAAAATTACATAAACAAAAATACACATAGAATAATTAAATTTGTATTAAAATTAATATACAAAATGCACATACAATAAGGAAAATAAGCAAAATACACATAAAACAGTGTAAATTTGTTTCAAAATATATATACAAACACATATAAAATAACGTAGATTTCTATAGAAATATATATACAAAATACACATGAAATGATATAAATACGTACAAAAATATATATACAAAATACACATTAAATAATGTAAACTCACGTCAAAATAAGTAAACAAAATATCGATAAAAGAATGTGTATTTGTATGAAAATAGATATACAAAATACACATAAAATAACCTAAGAATACACAAAAATAATTTAAACTTGTATGAAAATAGATATACAAAATACACATAAAATTAGGTAAATTTGTGTTGAAATACGTATACAAAATACACATAAAATAATGTAGATTTGAATAAAAATACATAAACAAATACACTTAAAATAACGTAAATTTGTATGAAATATATATACAAAATACAAAATAAATAATGTAAATATGTATAAAAAAAATATATAGAAAACACAAATAGAATATTGTAAAATCGTATGAAAATAAATACTCAGAATATTAATAAAATAATGTAAATTTATATGAAAATAAAGAAGAAAAATACCCATAATATAACACATTTTCTTATAAAAATATATATACCAAAATACACATAAAAAATTTAAATTTGTATTAAAATAATTATACAAAATACACATACACTAATTTAAATTTGTATTGAAATAGATATGCAAAATACATATAAAACTATGTAAATTTGTTTCAAAATATATATATACGAATACACATAAAATAACGTAGATTTCTATGAAAATATATATACAAAATACACGTAAAATGAAGTAAATACGTATAAAAAAATGTATACAAAATACACATAAAATAATGTAAATTTCTATCAAAATAAATAAACAAAATACCAATAAAAGAATGTGTATTTGTATAAATATAAATATAAAAAATACGCATAAAATAACGTAAATTTTTATAATACTTTTTATGTGTATATTTATATTTATACAAATACACATTCTTTTATTGGTATTTTGTTTGTTTATTTTGATACGAATTTACATTATTTTGTGTGTATTTTGTATTCATTTTTTTATACGTATTTACTTCATTTTATGTGTATTTTGTATATATATTTTTATAGAAATCGACGTTATTTTATGTGTATTCGTATATATATTTTGAAACAAATTTACATTGTTTTATATGTATTTTGCATATCTATTTCAATACAAATTTACCTTATTGTATGTGTTTTTTATATATTTATTTTAATACAAATTTATTTTTTTTATGTGTATTTTGGTATATATATTTTTATGAATAAAAAAAAAGCGTTATTTTATGGGTATTTTGCCTCTTTATTTTCATACAAATATACATTATTTTATTAATATTCTGTGTATTTATTTTAATACGATTTTACATTATTCTATTTGTGTTTTGTATATATTTTTTTTTATAGCAATTTACGTTATTTTAAGTGTATTTGTTCATGTATTTTCATTCAAATTTACATTATTTTATGTGTATTTTGTATATGTATTTAAATACAAATTTAAATAATTTTATGTGTATTTTGTATATTTATTTTCATACAAATTTAAATTATTTTATGTATTTTGTATATCGTTTTATACAAACTTAGGTTATCTTATGTGTATTTTTATATTTATTTTCATACAAATACACATTCTTTTATTGATATTTTGTTTATTTATTTTGACGTGATATTTTATATTATTTTTATATATATATATATATATATATATATATATATATATATATATATATATATATTTATATATATATATATATATATATATATATATATATATATATATATATATATATATATATATATATATATATATATATATATATATATATATATATATATATATATATATATATATATATATATATATATATATAGAAATCTACGTTATTTTATGTGTATTCGTTTATATATTTTGAAACAAATTTACACTGTTTTATGTGTATTTTGCATTTTTTTTCAATACAAATTTACTTTATAGTATGTGCATTTTGTATATTAATTTTAATACAAATTTAATTATTCTATGTGTATTTTTGTATATGTATTTTTTTCTTAAATATGCTTTATTTTATCGGTATTTTGTATCTTTATTTTCATACAAATTTAAATTATTTTATTGATATTTTGTGTACTTATTTTGATACGATTTTACATTATTCTATGTGTATTTTGTATATATATTTTATACAAATGTACCTTATTTTATGTGTATTTGTTTTCATTTCATACAAATTTACATTATTTTATGTGTATTTTGTACATGTATTTAAGTACAAATTTAACTAATTATATGTGTATTTTGTATATCAATTTTCATACAAATTGATATTATTTTCGTGTTTTTTTTGTATATTTTTATACAAATTTTCGTTATTTTATGTGTATTTTGTATATTTATTTTCCTACAAATATACGTTTTTTATCGGAATTTTGTTTATTTATTTTGATACGAATTTACATTATTTAGGTGTATTTGATATATATATTTTTATACGTATTTACATCATTTTATATGTATTATGTATGTATATTTTCATAGAAATTTACTCTATTTTATGTGTATTCGTATATATATTTTGATACAAATTTGCATTATTTATGTGTATTTTGCATATCTATTTCAATACAAATTTACTTTATTGTATGTGCATTTTGTATATTTATTTTAATACAAATTAAATTATTTCATGTGTGTTTTTGAATATATATTTTTATGCAAATATGCGTTATAATATGGGTATTTTGCATCTTTATTTTCATACAAATTTACATTATTTTATTGATATTCTGTTTATTTATTTTGATACGATTTAACATTATTCTATGTGTATTTTGTATATATATATTTTTTATACATATTTACATTATTTAATGTTTATTTTGTATATATATTTTATCCAAATTTACGTTATTTTATGTGTATTTGTTTATATATTTTCATACAAATTTACATTATTTTATGTAAATTCATAATTTGCCTATTGCCTAATTTTATGTGTATTTTGCATATATATTTTCAAACACATTTAAATTATTTATGAGTATTTTTGTATATTTTTTTATACAAATTCTACTTATTTTATTTGTATTTTGTATATATATTTTCCTACAAATATACATTCTTTTATTGGAATTTTGTTTATTTATTTTGATACGAATTTACATTATTTTATGTGTATTTTGTATATATTTTTTCTATGTATTTAAATTATTTGTATTTTATGTGTATTTGTATATATTTTCATAAAAATTTACGTTATTTTATTGTGTGTATTCGTATATATTTTGAAACAAATTTTATACAAATTCATATTATTTTATATGTATTTTGCATATATATTTCAATACAATTTAACCTTAATGAATGTGCATTTTGTATATTTATTTTAATACAAATTTAAATATTATATGTATTTATATATATATATATATATATATATATATATATATATATATATATATATATATATATATATATATATATATATATATATATATATATATATATATATATATATATATATATATATATATATATATATATATATATATATATATATATATATATATATATATATATATATATATAGATATATATATATATATATATTTTTATTTATTTTTATGCATTATTTATATATTTCCTATTATTTTTTTATTTTACTAATATTCTGTGTATTTTTTGATTGATATTTTTTATTATTCTACTTGTGTTTTGTATATATTTTTTTCATACATATTTGCATTATATAATGTGTATTTTGTATATATATTTTATATAAATTTACGTTATATAAAGTTTTTTTTATATATATTTTAATTCAAATTTTCATTATTTTATGTGTATTTTGTATATGAATTTCAATACAAATTTACCTAATTTTATATGTATTTTGTATGTTTATTTTCATACAAATTTAAATTATTTTTGTGTATTTTTGTATGTGTTTTTAATATATATTATTATAGAAATTTACGTTTTTTTTATGTGTATTCGCATATATATTTTGAAATAAATTTACATTGTTTTATGTGTGTTTTGCATATCTATTTCAAAACAAATCAAATAATTTAATATTAAATGAAATAAATATACAAAATAAACATAAAATAAGGTAAATTTGTAATGAAATATATGTACAAAATACACATAAAATAATGTAAATTTATATGAAAAAATATTTACAAATGCACATAAAATACCATGAATTTGTATAAAGATATATATTCAAAATAAATATCAAATAATGTAAATGCGTACAAAAATATATATACAAAGTACATATAAAATAATGTAAAATCGTATCAAAATAAATAAACAAAATACCAATAAAATAATGTAAATTTGTATAAGAAAACATATACAAAATACACATAAATATCGCAAATTTCAATAAAAATATATATAATATAATATATTTATATACATGTTTAAAATGTTTTATACAATTTTAGGTTATTTTATGTGTATTTTGTATATCTATTTTCATACAAATACACATTCTTTTATTGATATTTTGTTTATTTATTTTGACGCGAATTTACATTATTTAATGTGTATTTTGTATATAAATTTTTATACGTATTTACATCATTTCATGTGTATTTTGTATATATATTTCTATAGAAATCTACGTTATTTTATGTGTATTCTTATATAGATTTTGAAACAAATTTACACTTTTATGTGAATTTTGCATATTTTTTCAATACAAATTTACTTTATTGTATATGCATTTTGTATATTAATTTTAATACAAATTTAATTATTCTATGTGTATTTTTGTATATGTATTTATATAAAAATATGCTTTATTTCATGGGTATTTTGCATCTTTTTTTTCAAACAAATTTACATTATTTTATTTATAATCTGCTCATTCATATCGATACGATTTGACATTATTCTAAGTGTATTTTGTATATTATTTTCATACAAATTTACGTTATTTTATGTGTATTTGTTTATACATTTTGACACAAATTTACAATATTTTAAGGGTATTTTGTATATACACACATTTTGTAAATACACATAAGATAACGTAAATTTCCAGAAAATATATGTACAAAATATACATTAAATAAAGTAAATATGTCTAAAAATATATATACAAAATACACAGAATAACGTAAAATATATGTAAAATATACATATAAACAGACTATCAATAAAATAATGTAAATTTGTATGAAAATAAAGATGCAAAATACCCATATAATAGCGCATATTTTTTAAAAAATATATATACAAAAATACACATAAAATAATTAAATTTGTATCAAAATAAATATACAAAAGGCACATACAATAAAGAAAATTTGTATTGAAATAGATATGCGAAATACACATAAATAATGTAAATTTGTATCAAAATATATATACGAATACACATAAAATAGAGTAAATTTCTATGAAAATATATATTCAAAATACATATAAAATTATGTAAATAAGTATAAAAATATATATATCAAATACACCTAAAATAATGAAAATTCGTATCAAAATAAATAAACAAAATTCCGATAGAAGAACGTATATTTGAAGGAAAATAAATATACAAAATACACATAAAATTACGAAAATTTGAATAAAAATATATACTACAATACAAAAAATAATTTCGATTTGTATGAAAATAGATATACATAATACACATATAATTAGTTAAATTTGCATTTAAATACATGTACAAAATACACATAAAATAATGTAAATTTGTATGAAATGAAAACAAATTCACATAAAATAACGTTCATTTGTATGAAATATATATACAAAATATACATAGAATAATGTAAAATCGTATCAAAATAAATTCACAGAATATCAATAAAATAATGTAAATTTGTATGAAAATAAAGATGCAAAATACTCATAAAATCAAGCATTTTTTTATGAAAATACATATACAAAAATACACATAGAATAATTAAATTTGTATTATTTTATATGTACTTTGTATATATATTTTTATACGCATTTACATTATTTAACATTTATTTTGAATATATAATTTTATACAAATTCATGGTATTTAATGTGTATTTGTATATATATTTTCATATAAATTTACATTATTTTATGTGTATTTTGTTCATATATTTCATTACAAATTTACCTTATTTTATGTTTATTTTGTCTGTGTATTTTGTACATTTATATTTATACAAATACACATTCTTTTATTGGTATTTTGTTTATTTATTTTTATTCGAATTTACATTATTTTATGTGTATTTTGTTTACATTTTTTTATACTTATTTACTTAATTTAATGTGTATTTTCTATATATATTTTTATAGAAATCTACGTTATTTTATGCGTATTCGTATATATATTTTGAAAAAAATTTACATTGTTTTATATGTATTTTTGCATATCTCTTTCAATAGAAGTTTACCTTATTCTATGTCCATTTTGTATATTTATTTCAATACAAATTTAAATATTTTAAGTGTATTTTGGTATATATATTTTTATAAGAAAAGCGCTATTTGATGGGAATTTTGCATCTTTATTTTCATACAAATTTACATTATTTTATTAATATTCGGTGTATTTATTTTGATAGGATTTTACATTATTCTATTTGTTTTTTGTATATATTTTTTTTATACATAATTACATTATTTAATGTGTATCTTGCATATATATTTCATACAAATTTATTATCTATTATTTATTTTCATACAAATACACATTCTTTTCATGATATTTTGTTTATTTATTTTGACACGAATTTACATTATTTAATATGTATTTTGTATATATATTTTTATACGTATTTACATAATTTCATGTGTATTTTGTATATATATTTCTATAGAAATCTACGTTATTTTATGTGTATTCGTATAAATATTTTGAAACAAATTTACATTGTTTTATATGTTTTTTTGAATAGCTCTTTCAATACAAATTTACCTTACTGTACATGCATTTTGTATATTTATTTCAATACAAATTTAAATATTTTATGTGTATTTTGGTATATATCTTTTTAGAAAAAAGCGCTATTTTATGGGAATTTTGCATGTTTCTTTTCATACAAATTTACATTATTTTGTTGATATTCTCTGTATTTATTTTGATACGATTTTACATTATTCTTTTTTTTTTGTATATATTTTTTTATACACATTAACATTATTTAATGTGTATCTTGCAAATATATTTTATACAAATTTAACTTAATTTAAGTGTATTTGTTTATATATTTTCATTCAAATTTACATTATTTTATGTGTATTTTGTATATGTATTTCAATACAAATTTTCCTAATTTTAATGTGTATTTTGTATATTTCTTTTCTTTTAAATTTTCATTATTTTTGTGTATTTTTGTATATAGTTTTATACAAATTTGTATTGAAATAAATATACAAAATGCATATACAGTAAGGTAAATTTGCATTGAAAGAGATATTCAAAAATACATATAAAACAATGTAAATTTGTTCCAAAATATATATACGAAGACACATAAAATAAAGTAGATATCTATAGAAATATATATACAAAATACATATGAAATTATGTAAATACGTATAAAAATATAATTATATACAAAATACATATCAAATAATGTTAATTCGTGTCAAAATAAATAAACAAAATATCATAAAAAGAATGTGTATTTGTATGAAAATAGATAATAGATAATAATTTGTATGAAATATATATGCAAGATACACATTAAATAATGTAAATATGTATAAAAAAGCATATACAAAAAACAAATAGAATAATGTAACATCGTATCAAAATAAATTTACCGAATATTAATAAAATAATGTAAATTTGTATGAAAATAAAGATGCAAAATTACCATAAAATAGCCATTTCTTATAAAAATATATATACCAAAATACACATAAAATATTTAAATTTGTATTGAAATAAATATACAAAATGCAAATACAATAAGGTAAATTTGTATTGAAAGAGATATGCAAAAATACATATAAAACCATGTAAATTTGTTTCAAAATATATATACGAATACAAATAAAAAAACGTAGATTTCTATAAAAATATATATACAAAATACACATAAAATTAAGTATATACGAATACACACAAGAAAATAACGTAAATTTTTATGAAAATGTATATAAAAAATAAAATAAAATAATCTAAATACTTAGAAAATATATATACAAAATACACATAAAATAATGTAAATTCGTAAAAAATTAAATACACAAAATTCCAATAAAAGAATGTATATTTGTAGGAAAATATATATACAAAAAACAAATAAAATAACTAAAATTTGTATAAAAATATATACAAAAATACACATATTGTTTATACGTATTTACATTACTTAATGTGTATTTTGTTTATATATTTTTAAACAAATTTACGTTGTTATATGTATTTTTATAAATATTTTGATACAAATTGACATTATTTTATGTATTTTGTATATACATTTCAATTCAAATTTAGCTTATTTTATCTGTATTTTGTATATCTATTTTCATACGAATTTAATTACTTCTGTGTATTTTTGTATATAGTTTTATACAAATTTACGTTATTTTATGTGTATTTTGTATGTTTATATTTATACAAATACACATTCTTTTATTGTTTTTTTGTTTATTTATTTTGATACGAATTTACATTATTTTATGTGTATTTTGTATACATTTTCTTATACGTATTTACTTCATTTTATGAGTATTTTGTATATATATTTTTATACAAATCTACGTTATTTTATGTGTATTCGTATATATATTTTGAAACAAATTTACATTGTTTTATATGTATTTTGCATATCTATTTCAATACAGATTTACCTTATTGTATGTGCAGTTTGTATATTTATTTTAATACAAATTAATTTTTTCATGTGTATTTTGGTATATATATTTTTATAAAAAAAGCGTTATTTAATGGGTATTTTGCATCTTTATTTTCATACAAATTTACATTGTTTTGTTAATATTCTGTGTATTTATTTTGATACGATTTTACATTATTCTATTTGTGTTTTGTATAAATTTTTTCATACATATTTACATTATTTAATGTGTATTTTGTATATTTTAAAACAAATTTACGTTATTTTATGCGCATCTGTTAAAATATTTTGATACAAATTTACATTATTTTATGTAATTTGTATATATATATTTCAATACAAATTTAGTTTATTTTATGTATATTTTTTATATCTATTTTCATTCGTATCAAAATAAATAAACAAAATAGCAATAAAATAATGTAAATTTGTATGAGAAAACATATACAAATACACATAAAATAACGCAAATTTCTAAAAAAAATATATGTACAAAAATGCACATAAAATCAAGTAAATTTGCTTAAAAATATATATACAAAACACACATTAAATAATGTAAATGCGTACATAAAATAACCTAAATTTGTATAAAATTATATACAAAAATACACAAAAATATTTGAAATTTGTATGAAAAGAAATATACAAAATACACATAAAATTAGGTAAATTTGTATTGAAATACATATACAAAATACACATAAAATAATGTAAATTTGAATGAAAATATATAAACAAATACACTTAAAATAACGTAAATTTGTATAAAATATATAGGCAAGATACATTAAATAATGTAAATGAGTATAAAAAAATATATACAAAAAAGAAATAGAATAATGTAAAATCCTATCAATATAAATACACAGAATATCAATAAAATAATGTAAATTTGAATGGAAAGAAAGATGCAAAATTCCCATAAAATAGCGCATTTTTCATAAAAATATATATTCCAAAATACACATAAAATATTTAAATTTGTATTGAAATAAATATACAAAATGCAAATACAGTAAGGTAAATATGTATTGAAAGAGATATTCAAAAATACATATAAAACAAAGTAAAATTGTTTCAAAATATATATACGAATACACACAAAATAACGTAGATTTATATAGAAATATATTTACAAAATACACATTAAATTATGTAAATACGTATAAAAAAAAAAATATATATATATATATATATATATATATATATATATATATATATATATATCTATATATATATATATATATATATATCTCTATATATATATATATTTATATATATATACAAAATACTTATCTAGGAAAATTCGTGTCAAAATAAATAAACAAAATATCATGAAAAGAATGTGTATTTGTATGAAAATAAATAATAGATAATAAATTTTTATGAAATATATATGCAAGATACACATTAAATAATGTAAATATGTATAAAAAAAAATATGAACAAAAAACAAGTAGAATAATGTGAAATCGTATCAAAATAAATACACCGAATATTAATAAAATAATGTAAATTTGTATGAAAATAAAGATGCAAAATTCCCATCAAATAGCGCATTTCTTATAAAAATATATATACCAAAATACACATAAAATATTTAAATTTGTATTGAAATAAATATACAAAATGCACATACAAGAAGGTAAACTTGTATTGAAAGAGATATGCAAAAATACATATAAAACAATGTAAATTTGTTTCAAAATATATATATACGAATACACATAAAATAACGTAGATTTCTATAAATATATATATATATATATATATATATATATATATATACATATATATATATATATATATATATATATATATATATATATATATATATATATATATATATATATATATATATATATATATATATATATATATATATATATATATATATATATATATATATATATATATATATATATATATATATATATATAAATACACATAAAATTAAGTAAATACGTATAAAAATAGATATACAAAATACACATAGAGAAATGTAAAATTGTTTAAAAAAAAATAAACAGAATATAAATAAAATAATGTAAATTTGTATGAAAATAAAATTTCAAAATACCCATAAAATAAAGCATATTTAAAAAAAAAATACATATACAAAAATACACATAGCATAATTAAATTTGTATTAAAATTAATATACAAAATACATATACAATAAGGTAAGTTTGTATTGAAAAAATATGCAAAATACACATAAAACAGTGTAAATTTATTTCAAAATCTACAGAAGTAATTAAATTTTATGAAAATAGATATACAAAATACACACAAAATAAGCTAAATTTGAGTTGAAATATATATATACATAATACATAAAATAAAGTAAATTTGTATCAAAATATTTATACAAATACACATATAATAACGTAAATTTGTATAAAAATATATAAACAAAATACACATTAAATAATGTAAATATATATAAAAAAAATATGTACAAAATACATATATAATCATATAACTCGTATCAAAATAAATAAACAAAATACCAATAAAATGATATAAATTTGTATGAGAAAACATATATAAAATACACATAAAATATGTATACAAAATACCTATGAAGAAATCTAAATTCGTATCGAGTTAAATTAAGAAAATACCAATAAAATAATGTAATTTTGGATGAAAATATATATAGAAAATACACATAAAATTACCTAAATACAAATACAAATATACACATAAAATAATTTAAGATTGAACGAAATAAATATACAAAATAATCATAAAATAAAGTAAATTTGTAACGAAAAATATGTAAAAATTCACATAAAATAATATGAATTTCTATGAAAATTTATATACAAATATACATAAAATAACATGAATTTTCAAAAAATTTGTATCAAAATAAATACGAATACACACTATAAAATAATGTATTTTTTTATTAAAATATATATACAAAATACACAAATTATAAGAATGTAAATACGTAGAAAAATATATATACAAAATACACATAAAATAATGTAAACTCGTATCAAAATAAATAAACAAAATTCCAATAAGAGAATGTATATTTGTAGGAAAATATATATACAAAATAAAAATAAAATAACTCAAATTTGTATGAAAATTAATACAAAAATACAAAAAAATAATTTAAATTATTTTGAAAATAGATATGCAAAATACATATAAAGTTAGGCAAATTTGCATAGAAATACATATACAAAATACACATAAAGTAATGTAAATTTGTATGATAATATATAAACAAATACACATAAAATAACGTAGATTTGGAAAAAATATATATACAAAATATACATTAAATAATGTAAATATGTATAAGAATATATATACAAAATACACAAAGAATAATGTTAAATCGTATCAAAATAAATAAACAGAATATTAATAAAATAATGTAAATTACAAATTTACGTTATTTAATGTGTATTTTATATTTTTATATTTATACAAATATACATTCTTGTATTGGTTTTTTGTTTATTTATTTTGATACGAATTTACATTATTGTATGTGTATTTTGTATACATTTATTATACGTATTTACTTAATTTTATGTGTATTTTGTATATATATTTTTATAGAAATCTACCTTATTTTATGTGTATTCGTATATATATTTTGAAACAAATTTACATTGTTTATATGTATTCTGCATATATATTTAAATACAGATTTATCTTATTGTATGTGCTTTTTGTAAATTTACTTTAATTCAAATTCAATTATTTCATGTGTATTTTAGTATGTATATTTAAAAAAAAAAATGCGTATTTTATGGGTATTTTGCATCTTAATTTTCATACAAATTTACATTATTTTATTAACATTCTGTGTATTCATTTTGATACGATTTTACATTATTCTATTTGTGTTTTGTATATATTTTTTTATATATATTTACATTATTTAATGTGAATTTTGTATATATATTTTATACAATTTTACGTTATTTTAAGTGTATTTGTTTATATATTTTCATTCAAATTTACGTTATTTTAAGTGTATTTTGTGTATGTATTTAAATACAAATTTACCTAATTTTATGTTTATTTTGTATATTTATTTTCATACAAATTTAAATTATTTTTGTGTATTTTTGTATATAGTTTAATACAAATTTATGTTATTTCATGTGTATTTTGTATATCTATTTTCATATAAATACACATTCTTTTATTGATATTTTGTTTATTTATTTTGACGCGAGTTTACATTATTTAATTGTGTATATGTATTTTTATAAAAATATGCTTTATCTCATGGGTATTTTGCATCTTTATTTTCATACAAATTTACATTATTTTATTGATATTTTGGTCATTCATTTTGATACGAATTGACTTTATTCTATGTGTATTTTGTATACTATTTTCATACAAATTTACATTATTTTATGTGTATTTGTTTATATATTTTGACACAATTTTACAATATTTTATTGGTATTTTGTATATATATTTCAAAAGAAATTTACCTAGTCTTACGCGTATCTTTTATATCTATTTTTATACAAATTCAAATTATTTCTATGTATTTTTGTATATATTTTAATACAAATTTTAGTTATGTTATGTGTATTTTGTAAATTTCTTTTTATTCAAATATATATTATATTATTGGTATTTTGTTGATTTATTTTGATACGAGTTTACATTATTTTATATGTACTTTGTATATATATTTTTATACGCATTTACATTATTTAATATTTATTTTGAATATATATTTTTATACAAATTCATGGTATTTTATGTGTATTTGTATATATATTTTCATATAAACTTACATTATTTGATATGTATTTTGTACATATATTTCATTACAAATTTACCTTTTTTTATTTTTATTTTGTATATTTATTTCATTTAATATTAAATTATTTTATGTATATATTTGTATTTGTATTTAGGTTATTTTATGTGTATTTTCTATATATATTTCCATCAAAAAATAACATTATTTTATTAATATTTTGTTAATTTAATTCGATAAGAATTTAGATTATTTCATAGGTATTTTGTATACATATTTTTATACGAATTTACATTATTTAATGTGTGTTTTGTATATATAATTTAATGCAAATTTACTTTATTTTATGTGCATTTTTGTACATATGTTTTTATAGAAATTTCCGTTCTTTTATGTGTATTTTGTATGTGTTTTCTTATACAAATTTACATTATTTTATTGGTATTTTGTTTATTTATTTTGATACGAATTACATTATTTGATGTGTATTTTGTACATATATTTCATTACAAATTTACCTTATTTTATGCATATTTTGTATATTTATTTCATTTAATATTAAATTATTTTATGTGTATATTTGTATTTGTATTTAGGTTATTTTTTGTGTATTTTCTATATATATTTCCATCGAAAAATTACATTATTTTATTGGTATTTTCTTAATTTAATTCGATAAGAGTTTAGATTTTTTTTTTTTTTTTTTTTTTTTTTACATTGCTGCCTATTGCGCCGGTAGGCTTCTTCCCGGTGGATCCTGATGGTCGGTCCAAGGCTTCATTCCGGTGGGTCCTGATGGTCGGCCCAGCCCGTTCTGGCGCAGGCGAGTGTTTATAGTGGCACCATCTTGCATTGGCTCATGCTGCCCTCCCAGAGCTCATTTTTGATCCTAGAATCTAGAGCCCGGGTTGATAGGTGGTTTCTGGACAGCATGTGGGTAGTTTTAAGCCACTCGGCGTCGGCTGAAAAATCCCAGCTTGGTGGCACCGGGCGGGGATTGAACTCGCGTCCTTTTTTTATACGCATTTACATAATTTAATGTGTGTTTTGTATATATAATTTTATGCAGATTTACTTTATTTTCTGTGCATTTTTGTACATATATTTTTATAGAAATTTCCGTTCTTTTATGTGTATTTTGTATGTGTTTTTTTATACAAATTTACATTATTTAATGTGTATTTTGTTTATATATTTTTATACAAATTTAATTACTTTTGTATATTTTTGTATAAAGTTTAATACAAATTTACGTTATTTTTTGTGTATTTTTTATACAAAATACACATAAAATAATGTAAATTTGAAAGAAAATATATAAACAAATACACATATAATAACATAATTTTGTTTGAAATATATATACAAAACACACATTAAATAATGTAAATATGTATAAAAAATATATATACAAAACACAAATAGAATAATGTAAAATCGTATCAAAATATATACACAGAATATTAATAAAATAATGTAAATTTGTATGAAAATTAAGATGCAAAATACCTATAAAATAACGCATTTTTTTTTTAAATTATAGATACCAAAATACACATAAAATGTTTGAATTTGTATTAAAATAAATATACAAAATGCACATACAATAAGGTAAATTAGTATTGAAATAGATATGCAAATTATATATAAAATAATGTAAATTTGTTTCAAAATATATACACGAATACACATAAAATAACGTAGATTTCTATAAAAATATGTATACAAAATAAACATAAAATTAAGTAAATACGTATAAAAATATATATACAAAATACACATAAAATAATGTATATTCGTAAAAATATAAATAAACAATATACCAATAAAAGAATGTGTATTTGTATAAATATAAATATACAAAATAAACATAAAATAAAGTAAATTTATAGAAAACTATATACATAAAATAACGCAAATTTCTTTAAAAATATATGTACAAAAATTAACATAAAATAAATTTGCATAAAAATATATATACAAAACACACATTAGATAATCTTTGTTTTCATTTTTACATTACTTTATTGATTTTCTGTACATTTATATTGATACAATTTTACATTATTCTAGGTGTATTTTGTATATATTTTCCTTACATATTTACAATATTTTATGTGTATTTTGTATATATATTTTCATAAAAAATTACGTTATTTTATTGTGTGTATTCGTAAATATTTTGATACAAATTTTATACAAATTCATGTTATTTTATGTGTATTTCTATATATATTTTCATTCAAATTTATATTATTTTATGTGTATTTTTACTTATATTTCATTACAAATTTACCTTATTTTATGTTTATTTTTATATATATTTCTTTTAATTTTTAATTATTTTATGTGTATATTTGTATTTGTATTTAGGTTATTTTATGTGTATTTTCTATATATATTTTCATCCAAAATTACCTTATTTTATTGGTATTTTCTTAATTTAATTTGATACGAGTTTAGACTATTTCATAGGTATTTTGTATACATATTTTTTTACTCATTTACATTATCTAATGTGTGTTTTGTATATATATTTTTATGCAAATCTACTTTATTTTATGTGCATTTTTGTACATATATTTTTTTAGAAATTTGCGTTATTTTATGTGTATTTTGTATATGTTTTCTCACACAAATTTACATTATTTCAAAATATATATACTAATACACATAAAAAAACGCAATTTTCTATAAAAATATATATAAAAAATACATACAAAAATACACATAAATAATATAAATTTGTATGAAAATAAATATACAAAATACACATAAAATTAGGTAAATTTGTATTGAAATACATATACAAAATACACATAAAATAATGCAAATTTGAATGAAAATATATAAACAAATACACTTTAAATAACGTAAATTTGTATAAAATATATATACAAAATACACATTAAATAATGCAAATATGAATGAAAAAAATATATACAAAACACAACTAGAATAGGGTAAAATCGTATCAAAATAAATACACAGAATATTAATAAAATAATGTAAAATTGTATGAAAATAAAGATGCAAATACCCATAAAATAACGCATTTTTTTGAAAATATATATGTACCAAAATACACATAAAATATTTAAATTTGTATTAAAATAAATATACAAAATGCACATTCATTAAGGTAAATTTGTATTGAAATATATATGCAAAATACATATAAAACTATGTAAATTTGTTTAAAAATATGTATACGAATACACAAAATAACGTAGATTTCTATAAAAATATATATACAAAATACACATAAAATTAAGTAAATACGTATTAAAAAAAGGAATACAAAATACACATCTAAATTTGTATGAAAATATATATACAAATACACATAAAATAACATGAATTTGTATAAAATTTGTTTCAAAATATATACGAATACACACAAGAAAATAGCGTAAATTTTTATGAAAATGTATATACAAAATTCACATAAAATAATTTAAATACGTAGAAAAGTATATTACAAAACACACATAAAATAATGTAAATTCGTATCAAAATAAATAGACAAAATTCCAATAAAAGAGTGAATATTTGTAGGAAAATATATATACAATATACAAATAAAATAACAATTTTTTTTATAAAAATATATACAAAAATACACAAAAATAAGTTAAACTAGTTTGAAAATAGATATGCAAAATACACATAAAATTAGGCAAATTTGTATTGAAATACATATACAAAATACACATAAAATAATGTAAATTTGTATGAAAATATATAAAGAAATACACATAAAATAACGTAAATTTGGATAAAATATATATACAAAATAGACATTAAATAATGTAAATATGTATAAAAAATATATATATATACAAAATACACATAAAATAATATTAACTCGTATAAAAATAAATGAACAGAATATCAATAAAATAATGTAAATGTAATAAAAATAAATGTACAAAAATACACATGAAATAATTAAATTTGTATTAAAATAAATATAAAAATTCACATACAATAAAGTAAATTTATATTAAAATAGATATGCAAAATACACATAAATAATGTAAATTTTTATCAAAAGATATATACGAATACACATATAATAGAGTAAAATTCTATGAAAATATGCATACAAAATACATATATAATGATGTAAATAAGTAGAAAAATATATATACCAAATACCCCTAAAATAATGTAAATTCGTATCAAAATAAATAAACAAAATTCCGATAAAATAATGTATATTTTTTGGAAAATAAATATACAAAATACACATAAAATAGCAAAAATTTGTATAAAAATATATACACACACAAAAAAATTGTATGAAAATAGATATACAAAATACACATATTATTAGTAAAATTTGAATTTAAATACATGTACATAATACACATAAAATAATGTAAATTTGTATGAAATCAAAACAATTACACATAAAATAACGTACATTTGTATAAAATATATATACAAAATACACATGGAATAATGTAAAATCGTATCAAAACAAATACACAGAGTATCAATAAAATAATGTAAATTTGTATGAAAATAAAGATGCAAAATACCCATAAAATAAAGCATATTTTTATAAAATTACATAAACAAAAATATACGTAGAATAATTAAATTTGTATTAAAATTAATATACAAAATGCACATACAATAAGGAAAATTTGTATTGAAAAAATATGCAAAATACACATAAAACAGTGTAAATTTGTTTCAAAATATATTTACAAACACACATAAAATAACGTAGATTTCTATTGAAATATATATACAAAATACACATGAAATGATGTAAATACGTATAAAAATATATATACAAAATACACATTAAATAATGTAAATTCGCGTCAAAATAAGTAAACAAAATATCGATGAAAGAATGTGTATTTGTATGAAAATAGATATACAAAATACACATAAATTAACCTAATTTTGTATAAAAATATATACAAAAATACACAAAAAATAATTTAAACTTGTATGAAAATAAGTATACAAAATACACATAAAATTAGGTAAATTTGTGTTTAAATACGTATACAAAATACACATAAAATAATGTAGATTTGAATGAAAATACATAAACAAATACACTTAAAATAACGTAAATTTGTATGAAATATATATACAAAATACAAACTAAATAATGTAAAAATATATAAAAAAATATATAGAAAACACAAATAGAATATTGTAAAATTGTATCAAAATAAATACTCAGAATATTAATAAAATAATGTAAATTTGTATGAAAATAAAGAAGAAAAATACCCATAAAATAACACATTTTCTTATAAAAATATATATACCAAAATACACATAAATTTTTTTAATTTGTATTAAAATAATTATACAAAATACACATACACTAATTTAAATTTGTATTGAAATAGATATGCAAAATACATATAAAACTATGTAAATTTGTTTAAAAAATGTATACGAATACACATAAAATAACGTAGATTTCTATGAAAATATATATACAAAATACACGTAAAATGAAGTAAATACGTATAAAAAAATGTATACAAAATACACATAAAATAATGTAAATTCGTATCAAAATAAATAAACAAAATACCAATAAAAGAATGTGTATTTGTATAAATATAAATATAAAAAATACGCATTAAATAACGTAAATTTATATAATACTTTTTATGTGTATTATGTATATTTATATTTATACAAATACACATTCTTTTATTGGTATTTTGTTTATTTATTTTGATACGAATTTACATTATTTTATATGTATTTTGTATTCATTTTTTTATACGTATTTACCTCATTTTATGTGCATTTTGTATATATATTTTTATAGAAATCTACGTTATTTTATGTGTATTCGTATATATATTTTGAAACAAATTTACATTGTTTTATATGTATTTTGCATATCTATTTCAATACAAATTTACCTTATTGTATGTGTTTTTTATATATTTATTTTAATACAAATTTATTTTTTTATGTGAATTTTGGTATATATATTTTTATAAATAAAAAAAAATACGTTATTTAATGGGTATTTTGCCTCTTTATTTTCATACAAATTTACATTATTTTATTAATATTCTGTGTATTTATTTTAATACGATTTTACATTATTCTATTTGTGTTTTGTATATATTTTTTTATACAAATTTACGTTATTTTAAGTGTATTTGTTCATGTATTTTCATTCAAATTTACATTATTTTATGTGTATTTTGTATATGTATTTAAATACAAATTTACCTAATTTTATGTGTATTTTGTATATTTATTTTCATACAAATTTTAATTATTTTTATGTATTTTTGTATATAGTTTTATACAAACTTAGGTTATCTTATGTGTATTTTGTATATTTATTTTCATACAAATACACATTCTTTTCTTGATATTTTTTTTATTTTTTTTTACGCGAGTTTTCATTATTTAATGTGTATTTTGTATATATATTTTATACAAATGTACCTTATTTTATGTGTATTTGTTTATATATTTCATACAAATTTACATTATTTTATGTGTATTTTGTACATGTATTTAAGTACAAATTTAACTAATTATATGTGTATTTTGTATATCAATTTTCATACAAATTGATATTATTTTCGTGTTTTTTTTGTATATTTTTATACAAATTTTCGTTATTTTATGTGTATTTTGTATATTTATTTTCCTACAAATATACGTTTTTTATCGGAATTTTGTTTATTTATTTTGATACGAATTTACATTATTTAGGTGTATTTGATATATATATTTTTATACGTATTTACATCATTTTATATGTATTATGTATGTATATTTTCATAGAAATTTACTCTATTTTATGTGTATTCGTATATATATTTTGATACAAATTTGCATTATTTATGTGTATTTTGCATATCTATTTCAATACAAATTTACTTTATTGTATGTGCATTTTGTATATTTATTTTAATACAAATTAAATTATTTTATGTGTATTGTTGAATATATATTTTTATGCAAATATGCGTTATAATATGGGTATTTTGCATCTTTATTTTCATACAAATTTACATTATTTTATTGATATTCTGTTTATTTATTTTGATACGATTTAACATTATTCTCTGTATTTTGTATATATATTTTTTATACATATTTACATTATTTAATGTTTATTTTGTATATATATTTTATCCAAATTTACGTTATTTTATGTGTATTTGTTTATATATTTTCATACAAATTTACATTATTTTATGTAAATTTTTTATATGTATTTCAATACAAATTTGCCTAATTTTATGAGTATTTTGCATATGTATTTTCAAACAAATTTAAATTATTTTTGTGTATTTTTGTATATTTTTTTATACAAATTCTACTTATTTTATTTGTATTTTGTATATATATTTTCCTACAAATATACATTCTTTTATTGGAATTTTGTTTATTTATTTTGATACGAATTTACATTATTTTATGTGTATTTTGTATATATTTTTTTCTATGTATTTAAATTATTTTATGTGTAATTTGTATATACATTTTCATAAAAATTTACGTTATTTTATTGTGTGTACTCGTGTATATTTTGAAACAAATTTTATACAAATTCATATTATTTTATATGTATTTATATATATATTTTCATACAAATTTATATGTGTATTTTGTATACATTTTTTTATACTTATTTACTTCATTTTAAGTGTATTTTTTATATATATTTTATAACTACGTGAAATCTACACTTTGTGTATTCGTTCATATATTTTGAAACAAATTTAAATTGTTTTATATGTATTTTGCATATATATTTCAATACAAATTAACCTTAATTTATATTTATTTCTGTATATATATATATATATATATATATATATATATATATATATATATATATATATATATATATATATATATATATATATATATATATATATATATATATATATATATATATATATATATATATATATATATATATAGATATAGATATATATATATATATATATATATATATATATATATATATAATAAAAAATGCGTTATTTTATGGGTATTTTGCATCTATATTTTCATATAAATTTACATTATTTTACTAATATTCTGTGTATTTATTTTGATACGATTTTACACTATTCTACTTGTGTTTTGTATATATTTTTTTCATACATATTTGCATTATTTAATGTGTATTTTGTATATATATTTTATATAAATTTACGTTATATAAAGTTTTTTTTTATATATTTTTATTCAAATTTTCATTATTTTATGTGTATTTTGTATATGAATTTCAATACAAATTTACCTAATTTTATGTGTATTTTGTATGTTTATTTTCATACAAATTTAAATTATTTTTGTGTATTTTTGTATGTATTTTTTATATATATTATTATAGAAATTTACGTTTTTTTTATGTGTATTCGCATATATATTTTGAAATAAATTTACATTGTTTTATGTGTGTTTTGAATATCTATTTCAATACAAATCAAATAATTTAATATTAAATGAAATAAATATACAAAATAAACATAAAATAAGGTAAATTTGTAATGAAATATATGTACAAAATACACATAAAATAATGTAAATTTATATGAAAAAATATACACAAATGCACATAAAATACCATGAATTTGTATAAAGATATATATTCAAAATAAATATCAAATAATGTAAATGCGTATAAAAATATATATACAAAGTACATATAAAATAATGTAAATTCGTATCAAAATAAATAAACAAAATACCAATAAAATAATGTAAATTTGTATAAGAAAACATATACAAAATACACATAAATATCGCAAATTTCAATAAAAATATATATATAATATAATATATTTAATACATGTTTAAAATGTTTTATACAATTTTAGGTTATTTTATGTGTATTTTGTATATCTATTTTCATACAAATACACATTCTTTTATTGATATTTTGTTTATTTATTTTGACGCGAATTTACATTATTTAATGTGTATTTTGTATATAAATTTTTATACGTATTTACATCATTTCATGTGTATTTTGTATATATATTTCTATAGAAATCTACGTTATTTTATGTGTATTCTTATATAGATTTTGAAACAAATTTACACTTTTATGTGAATTTTGCATATTTTTTCATAACAAATTTACTTTATTGTATATGCATTTTGTATATTAATTTTAATACAAATTTAATTATTCTATGTGTATTTTTGTATATGTATTTATATAAAAATATGCTTTATTTCATGGGTATTTTGCATCTTTATTTTCATACAAATTTACATTATTTTATTGATAATCTGCTCATTCATATCGATACGATTTGACATTATTCTATGTGTATTTTGTATATTATTTTCATACAAATTACGTTATTTTATGTGTATTTGTTTATATATTTTGAATCAAATTTACAATATTTTATGGGTATTTTGTATATATATTTAAAAAAAATTTAACTAGTTTTATGCGTATTTTGTATATCTATTTTCATACAAACTCAAATTATTTCTATGTATTTTTGTATATATTTTAATACAAATTTTATTTATGTTATGTGTATTTTGTAAATCTATTTTCATTCAAATATATATTATTTTATTGGTGTTTTGTTGATTTATATTGATACGAATTTACATTATTTTATATGTACTTTGTATATATATTTTTTATACGCATTTACATTATTTAATATTTATTTTGAATATATATTTTTATACAAATTCATGGTATTTTATGTGTATTTGTATATATTTTCATATAAATTTACATTATTTTATGTGTATTTTGTACATATATATCATTACAAATTTACCTTATTTTATGTATATTTTGTATGTGTATTTTGTACATTTATATTTATACAAATACACATTCTTTTATTGGTATTTTGTTTATTTATTTTGATTCGAATTTACATTATTTTATGTGTATTTTGTATACATTTTTTTATACGTATTTACTTAATTTTATGTGTATTTTATATATATATATATATATATATATATATATATATATATATATATATATATATATATATATATATATATATATTTTATATATATATTTTTATAGAAATCCACGTTATTTTATGTGTATTCGTATATATATTTTGAACAAATTTACATTGTTTTATATGTATTTTTGCATATCTCTTTCAATACAAGTTTACATTATTGTATGTGCATTTTGTATATTTATTTCAATACAAATTTAAATATTTTATGTGTATTCCTACAAATATACGTTAAATTTTTTTATCAAAATATATACGAATACACACAATAAAATTACGTAATTTTTTATGAAAATATATATACAAAATACACATAAAATAATGTACATACATAGAAAAATATATATACAAAATACACATAAAATAATGTAAATTCGTATCAAAATAAATAAACAAAATTTCCTCTAAAAGAATGTATATTTGTAGGAAAATATATATACAAAATACAAATAAAATAACAAAAATTTGTATAAAAATATATACAAAAATACACAAAAATAATTTAAATTTGTTCGAAAATAGATATGCAAATACACATGAAATTAGGCAAATTTTTATTGAAATACATATACAAAATACACATAAAATAATGTAAATTTGTATGAAAATATATAAACAAATACACATAAGATAACGTAAATTTCCATAAAATATATGTACAAAATATACATTAAATAAAGTAAATATGTCTAAAAATATATATATAAAATACACAGAATAACGTAAAATCGTATCAAAATAAATAAACAGACTATCAATAAAATAATGTAAATTTGTATGAAAATAAAGATGCAAAATACCCATATAATAACGCATATTTGTTTAAAAATATATATACAAATATACACACAAAATAATTAAATTTGTATCAAAATAAATATACAAAAGGCACATACAATAAAGAAAATTTGTATTGAAATAGATATGCGAAATACACATAAATAATGTAAATTTGTATCAAAATATATATACGAATACACATAAAATAGAGTAAATTTCTATGAAAATATATATTCAAAATACATATAAAATTATGTAAATAAGTATAAAAATATATATATCAAATACACCTAAAATAATGAAAATTCGTATCAAAATAAATAAACAAAATTCCGATAAAAGAACGTATATTTGAAGGAAAATAAATATACAAAATACACATAAAATTACGAAAATTTGAATAAAAATATATACTAAAATACAAAAAATTAATTTCGATTTCTATGAAAATAGATATACATAATACACATATAATTAGTTAAATTTGCATTTAAATACATGTACAAAATACACATAAAATAATGTAAATTTGTATGAAATGAAAACAAATTCACATAAAATAACGTTCATTTGTATGAAATATATATACAAAATATACATAGAATAATGTAAAATCGTATCAAAATAAATTCACAGAATATCAATAAAATAATGTAAATTTGTATGAAAATAAAGATGCAAAATACTCATAAAATCAAGCATTTTTTTTATGAAAATACATATACAAAAATACACATAGAATAATTAAATTTGTATTATTTTATATGTACTTTGTATATATATTTTTATACGCATTTACATTATTTAACATTTATTTTGAATATATAATTTTATACAAATTCATGGTATTTTATGTGTATTTGTATATATATTTTCATATAAATTTACATTATTTTATGTGTATTTTGTACATATATTTCATTACAAATTTACCTTATTTTATGTTTATTTTGTATGTGTATTTTGTACATTTATATTTATACAAATACACATTCTTTTATTGGTATTTTGTTTATTTATTTTGATTCGAATTTACATTATTTTATGTGTATTTTGTTTACATTTTTTTATACGTATTTACTTAATTTTATGTGTATTTTCTATATATATTTTTATAGAAATCTACGTTATTTTATGTGTATTCGTATATATTTTGAAACAAATTTACATTGTTTTATATGTATTTTTGCATATCTCTTTCAATAGAAGTTTACCTTATTGTATGTCCATTTTGTATATTTATTTCAATACAAATTTAAATATTTTAAGTGTATTTTGGTATATATATTTTTATAAGAAATGCGCTATTTGATGGGAATTTTGCATCTTTATTTTCATACAAATTTACATTATTTTATTAATATTCGGTGTATTTATTTTGATACGATTTTACATTATTCTATTTGTTTTTTGTATATATTTTTTATACATATTTACATTATTTAATGTGTATCTTGCATATATATTTCATACAAATTTATTATCTATTATTTATTTTCATACAAATACACATTCTTTTCATGATATTTTGTTTATTTATTTTGACACGAATTTACATTACTTAATATGTATTTTGTATATATATTTTTATACGTATTTACATAATTTCATGTGTATTTTGTATATATATTTCTATAGAAATCTACGTTATTTTATGTGTATTCGTATATATTTTGAAACAAATTTACATTGTTTTATATGTATTTTTGAATATCTCTTTCAATACAAATTTACCTTACTGTATATGCATTTTGTATATTTATTTCAATACAAATTTAAATATTTTATGTGTATTTTGGTATATATATTTAAAAAAAATGCGCTATTTTATGGGAATTTTGCATCTTTCTTTTCATACAAATTTACATTATTTTGTTGATATTCTCTGTATTTATTTTGATACGATTTTACATTATTCTATTTCTTTTTTGTATATATTTTTTTTATACACATTTACATTATTTAATGTGTATCTTGCATATATATTTTATACAAATTTACGTTATTTAAGTGTATTTGTTTATATATTTTCATTCAAATTTACATTATTTTATGTGTATTTTGTATATGTATTTCAATACAAATATACCTAATTTTATGTGTATTTTGTATATTTCTTTTCATACAAATTTTCATTATTTTTGTGTATTTTTGTATATAGTTTTATACAAATTTAGGTTATTTTATGTACGCATTTACATTATTTAATGTGTGTTTTGTATATATATTTTTATGCAAATTTACTTTATTTTATGTGCATTTTTGTAAGTTTGTATTGAAATAGATATGCAAAATACATATAAAACAATGTAAATTTGTTTCAAAATATATAACGAATACACATAA
This sequence comes from Eriocheir sinensis, assembly GCF_024679095.1. Classification (NCBI taxonomy): domain Eukaryota; kingdom Metazoa; phylum Arthropoda; class Malacostraca; order Decapoda; family Varunidae; genus Eriocheir; species Eriocheir sinensis. Next base: position 343,397 of record NW_026111050.1, on the reverse strand, counting down.
AATAACGTAGATTTCTATAAAAATATATACAAAATACACATAAAATGAAATAAACACGTATAAAAAAATGAATACAAAATACACATAAAATAATGTAAAATCGTATCAAAATAAATAAACAAAATACCAATAAAAGAATGTGTATTTGTATAAATATAAATATACAAAATACATAAAATATCGTAAATTTGTATAAAACTATATACAAAATACACAGAAGTAATTAAATTTGTAGGAAAATAGATATATAAAATACAGCTAAAATAAACTAAATTTGAATTGAAATATATATACAAAATACATAAAATAATGTAAATTTATATCAAAATATTTATACAAATACATATAATAACGTAGATTTGTTTAAAAATATATAAACAAAATACACATTAAGTAATGTAAATACGTATAAAAAATATGTACAAAATACACATATAATCATGTAATTCGTATCAAAATAAATAAACAAAATAACAATAAAATAATGTAAATTTGTATGAGAAAACATATACAAATAACGCAAATTTCTATAAAAATATATGTACAAAAATGCACATAAGATAAAGTAAATATGACTAAAAATATATATACAAAACACACATTAAATAATGTAAATGAGTACATAAAATAACCTAAATTTGTATAAAACTATATACAAAATTACACAAAAATAATTTAAATTTGTATGAAAAGAAATATACAAAATACACGTAAAATTAGGTAAATTTGTATTGAAATACATATACAAAATACACATCAAATAATGTAAATTTGAATGAAAATATATAAACAAACACACTTAAAATAACGTAAATTTGTATAAAATATATATGCAAGATACACATTAAATAATGTAAATGTGTATAAAAAAATATATACAAAAAACAAATAGAATAATGTAAAATCGTATCAAAATAAATACACAGAATATCAATAAAATAATGTAAATTTGTATGAAAATAAAGATGCAAAATTCCCAAAAAATATAGCATTTTTTATAAAAAATATATATACCAAAATACACATAAAATATTTAAATTTGTATTGAAATAAATATACAAAATGCATATACAGTAAGGTAAATTTGTATTGAAAGAGATATACATATAAAACAATGTAAATTTGTTTCAAAATATATATACGAATACACATAAAATAATGTAAACTCGTATCGAAATAAATAAACAAAATATTAACAAAAGAATATGTATTTGTATAAATATAAATATACAAAATACACATAAAATAACGTAAATTGATATAAAAGTATATACAAAAATACACAAAAGTAATTAAATTTGTATGAAAATAGATATACAAAATACACATAAAATAACTCATATTTAAAAAAAATATATACGAAAATACACATAAAATAATTAAATTTGTATTAAAATAAATATACAAAATACACATACTATAAATATAAATTTGTATATATATAAATATATATAAATACACATATATATATATATATGTATATATATATATAATATATATATATAAATATATATATATATATATATATATATATATATATATATATATATATATATATATATATATATATATATATATATATATATATATATATATATATATATATATATATATATATATATATATATATATATATATATATATATATATATATATATATATATATATATATATATATATATATATATATATATATATATATATATATATATATATATATAGATATATATATATATATATATATATATATATATATATATATATACACAAATTTAGGTTATTTTAAGTGAATTTTGAATATCTATTTTCATACAAATACACATTCTTTTATTGATATTTTGTTTATTTATTTTGACGCGAATTTATATTATTTAATGTGTATTTTGTATATATATTTTTATACGTATTTACATCATTTCATGTGTATTTTGTATATATATTCCTATAGAAATCAACGTTATTTTATGTGTATTCGTATATATATTTTGAAACAAATTTACACTGTTTTATGTGTATTTTGCGTATTTTTTCAATACAAATTTACCTTATTGTATGTGCATTTTGTATATTAATTTTAATACAAATTTAATTATTTTATGTGTATTTTTGTATATGTTTTTTTATTTTTTTTTAAATATGCTTTATTTTATTGGTATTTTGCATCTTTGTTTTCATACAAATTTAAATTATTTTATTGATATTCTGTGTACTTATTTTGATACGGTTTTACATTATTCTATGTGTATTTTGTATATATATTTTATACAAATGTACGTTATTTTATGTGTATTTGTTTTCATTCCATACAAATTTACATAATTTTATGTGTATTTTGTACATGTATTAAAATACAAATTTAACTAATTATATGTGTATTTGAAATACACATTCTTTTATTGGTGTTTTGTTTATTTATTTTGATAAGAATTTATATTATTTTATGTGTATTTTGTATGCATTTTTTTATACGTCTTTACTTCATTTTATGTGTATTTTGTATATATATTTTTATAGAAATCTACGTTATTTTATGTATATTCGTATTTATATTTTGAAACAAATTTACATTGTTTTATATGTATTTTGCATATCTATTTCAATACAAATTTACCTTATTGTATGGGTTTTTTATATATTTATTTTAATACAAATTAATTTTTTTTATGTGTATTTTGGTATATATGTTTTTATAAATAAAAAAAATGCGTTATTTTATCGGTATTTTGCCTTTTTATTTTCATACAAATTTACATTATTTTAATAATATTCTGTGTATTTATTTTGATACGATTTTACATTATTCTATTTGTTTTGTATATATTTTTTTATACAAATATTCGTTATTTTAAGTGTATTTGTTTATGTATTTTCATTCAAATTTACATTATTTTGTGTGTATTTTGTATATATATTTCAATACAAATTTACCTAATTTTATGTGTATTTTGTATATTTATTTTCATACAAATTTTAAATATTTTTGTGTATTTTTGTATATAGTTTGATGCAAATTTAGGTTATTTTATGTGTATTTTGAATATCTATTTTCATACAAATACTCTTTCTTTTATTGATATTTTGTTTATTTATTTTGACGCGAACTTACATTATTTAATGTGTATTTTGTATATATATTTTTATACGTATTTACATCATCTCATGTGTATTTTGTATATATATTCCTATAGAAATCAACGTTATTTTATGTGTATTCGTATATATTTTCTGAAACAAATTTACACTGTTTTTTTGTGTATTTTGCGTATTTTTTCAATACAAATTAACCTTATTGTATATGCATTTTGTATATTAATTTTAATACAAATTTAATTATTCTATGTGTATTTTTGTATATGTATTTTTAAAAAAAATATGCTTTATTTTATGGGTATTTTGCATCTTTATTTTCATACAAATTTAAATTATTTTATTGATATTCTGTGTACTTATTTTGATACGATTTTACATTATTCTATGTGTATTTAGTATATATATTTTATACAAATGTACGTTATTTTATGTGTATTTGTTTTCATTTCATACAAATTTACATAATTTTACGTGTATTTTGTACATGTATTTAAATACAAATTTAACTAATTATATGTGTATTTTGTATATCTATTTTCATACAAATTGATATTATTTTTGTTTTGTTTTTGTATATATTTTTATACAAATTTTCGTTATTTTATGTGTATTTTCGGTAATTATTTTCCTACAAATATACGTTTTTTATCGGAATTTTGTTTATTTATTTTGATACGAATTTACATTATTTTAGGTGTATTTGATATCTATATTTTTATACTTATTTACATCATTTGATATGTATTGTGTATGAATATTTTCATAGAAATTTACTCTATTTTAGGTGTATTTGTATATATATTTTGATACAAATTTACATTATTTATGTGTATTTTGCATATCTATTTCAATACAAATTTACTTTTTTGTGTATATATATTTTTATTCATTATTTAATGTTTATTTTGAATATATATTTTTATACTAATTCAAGTTATTTTATGTGTATTTGTATTTATATTTTCATACAAATTTATATTATTTTATGTGTATTTTGTACATATATTTCATTACAAATTTACCTTATTTATGTTTATTTTGTATATTTATTTCATTCAATTTTAAATTATTTTATGTGTATATTTGTATTTGTATTTAGGTTATTTTATGTGTATTTTCTATATATATTTTCATCCAAAATTCCATTATTTTTTTGGTATTTTGTTAATTTGATTCGATACAAATTTAGATTATTTCATAGGTATTTTGTATACATATTTTTATACGCATGTACATTATTTAATGTGTGTTTTGTATATATATTTTTATGCAAATTTACATTATTTTATTGATATTCTGTGTATTTATTTTGATACGATTTTACATTATTCTATGTATATTTTGTATATATATTTTATACAAATGTACGTTATTTTATGTGAATTTGTTTTAATTTCATACAAATTTACATTATTTTATGTGTATTTTGTATATGTATTTCAATACAAATTTACCTAATTTTATGTGTATTTTGTATATTTATTTTCATACAAATTTAAAATATTTTTGTGTATTTTTGTATATAGCTTGATACAAATTTAGGTTATTTTATGTGTATTTTGTATATCTATTTTCATACAAATACACATTCTTTTATTGATATTTTGTTTATTTATTTTGACGCGAATTTACATTATTTAATGTGTATTTTGTATATATTTTTATACGTATTTACATCATTTCATGTGTATTTTGTATATATATTCCTATAGAAATCAACGTTATTTTATGTGTATTAGTATATATATTTTGAAACAAATTTACACTGTTTTATGTGTATTTTGCGTATTTTTTCAAAACAAATTTACCTTATTGTATGTGCATTTTGTATATTAATTTTAATACAAATTTAATTATTCTATGTGTATTTTTGTATATGTATTTTTAAAAAAAATATGCTTTATTTTATGGGTATTTTGCATCTTTATTTTCATACAAATTTAAATTATTTTATTGATATTCTGTGTACTTATTTTGATACGATTTTACATTATTATATGTGTATTTTGTATATATATTTTATACAAATGTACGTTATTTTATGTTTATATGTTTTCATTTCATAAAAATTTACATTATTTTATATGTATTTTGTACATGTATTTAAAGACAAATTTAACTAATTATATGTGTATTTTGTATATCTATATTCAAACAAATTGAAATTATTTTTGTGTTTTTTTTTGTATAAATTTTTATACAAATTTTCGTTTTTTTATGTATATTTTGTAAGAATATTGTATATATAATATTGTAATAAGTTAAATTTGTATTTAAATATTAAAACGTTATTTTATGTGTATTTTGTATATGTTTTCTCATACAAATTTACATTATTTAACTAGTTTTTTCTTTATTTATTTTGATACGAATGACTTGATTATTTGTGTATTTTGTTAATATTTTTTTTATACGTATTTACATTACTTAATGTGTATTTTGTTTATATATTTTTTTACAAATTTACGTTATTATGTGTATTTGTTAAAAATATTTTGAAACGAATTTACTTTATTTTATGTATCTTCTATATATATTTCAATTCAAATTTAGCTTATTTTGTGTGTATTTTGTATATCTATTTTCATACAAATTTAATTACTTCTGTGTATTTTTGTATATAGTTTTATACAAATTTACGTTATTTTATGTGCATTTTGTATATTTATATTTATACAAATACACATTCTCTTATTGGTATTTTGTTTATTTATATTTATACGAATTTACATTATTTTATGTGTATTTTGTATACATTTTTGATTCGTATTTACTTAATTTTATTTGTATTTTGTATATATATATATATATTTATAGAAATCTACGTTATTTTATGTGTATTCGTATATATATTTTGAAACAAATTTACATTGTTTTATATGTATTTTGCATATCTATTTGAAAACAAATTTACCTTATTGTATGTGCATTTTGTATATTTATTTTAATACAAATTCAAATATTTTATGTGTATTTTGGTATATATAAATTTATAAAAAAAGCGTTATTTTATAGGTATTTTGCATCTTAGTTTTCAAACAAATGTACATTATTTTATTAATATTCTGTGTATATATTTTGATACGATTTTATATTATACTATTTGTGTTTTGTATATATTTTTTTATACATATTTTCATTATTTAATGTGTATTTTTATATATATTTTATACAAATTAACGTTATTTTAAGTGTATTTGTTTATATAATTTCATTCAAATTTACATTATTTTAAGTGTATTTTGTATATGTATTTAAATACCAATTTACCTAAATTTATGTGTATTTTGTATATTTATTTTCATACAAATTTAAATTATTTTTGTTTTTTTGTATATACATATAGAGTAAATTTCTATGAAAATATATATTCAAAATACATATAAAATTATGTAAATAAGTATAAAAATATATATATCATATACACCTAAAAAAATGAAAATTCGTATCAAAATAAATAAACAAAATTCCGATAAAAGAACGCATATTTGTAGGAAAATAAATATACAAAATATACATAAACTTACGAAAATTTGAGTAAAAATAAATTTCAATTTGTATGAAAATAGATATACAAAATACACATAAAATTAGTTAAATTTATATTTAAATACATGTACAAAATACTCATAAAATAATGTAAATTTGTACGTTCTTTTATCGGAATTTTGTCTATTGACTTTGATACGAATTTTCATTATTTTAGGTGTATTTTATATATATATATATATATATATATATATATATATATATATATATATATATATATATATATATATATATATATATATATATATATATATATATATATATATATATATATATATATATATATATATATATACGTATTTATATAATTTTATATGTATTTTTAATATATATTTTCATAGAAATTTACACTATTTTATGTGTATTCGTATATATATTTTGATACAAATTTACATTATTTATGTGTATTTCGCATATCTATTTCAATACAAATTTTCTTTATTGTATGTGCCTTTTGTATATTTATTTTGATACAAATTTAATTATTTTATGTGTATTTTTGTATATATATTTTTAAACAAATATGCGTTATTATATGGGTATTTTGCATCTTTTTTTTCATACAAATTTACATTATTTTATTGATAGTCTGTTTATTTTTTTTGATACGATTTTACGTTATTCTGTGTATTTTGTATACATATTTTTAGACATATTTACATTATTGAATGTATATTTTGTACGTATATTTTATGGAAATTTACGTTATCTTATGTGTATTTGTTTATATAGTTTCATACAAATTTACATTATTTTATGTGTATTTTCTATATGTATTTCAATAAAAATTTGCGTAATTTCATGTGTATTTTGCATATCTATTTTCAAACAAATTTAATTTTTTTTTGTGTATTTTTGTATATATTTTAATACAAATTTTTGTTATTTTATTTGTATTTTGTATATATATTTTCCTACAAATATACATTCTTTTAGAGGAAATTTTGTTTATTTATTTTGATACGAGTTTACATTATTTTGTGTATTTTGTATATATATTTTTCTATGTATTTACATTATTTAATGTGTATTTTGTATATATATTTTCATAAAAATTTACGTTATTTTATTGTGTGTATTCGTATATATTTTGATACAAATTTACTTTATTTTATGTGTTTTTTGCATATCTATTTCAATAAAAATCTACCTTATTGTATGTGTATTTTGTATATTTATTTTAATACAAATTGAATTATTTTATGTGTTTTTTTGTATATATTTTTTTTAAATATGAGTTATTTTATGTGTATATTGCATCATTAATTTTAAAAAAATTTACATTACGTGCATATCTTTTATACGTATTTACATTATTTAATGTGTATTTCGTTTATATATTTTTATACAAATTTACGTTATTATATGTGTATTTGAATATATATTTTGATACAAATTTACATTATTTCATGTATTTTCTATATTTATTTCAATTCAAGTTTAGCTTATTTTATGTGTCTTTTGTATATCTATTTTCATACAAATTTATTTATTTTTGTTTATTTTTGTATATAGTTTTATACAATTTTACGTTATTTTATGTGTATTTTGTATATTTATATTTATACAAGTGCACATTCTTTTATTGGCATTTAGTTTATTTATTTTGATACGAATTTACATTATTTTATGTGTATTTTGTATACATTTTCTTATAGGTATTTACTTCATTTTATGTGTATTTTGTATATATATTTTTATAGAAATGTACGTTATTTTATGTGTATTCGTATATATATTTTGAAAGAAATTTACATTGTTTTATATGTATTTTGCATATCTATTTCAATACAAATTTACCTTATTGTATGTTCATTTTGTATATCTATTGTAATACAAATTTAAATATTTTATGTGTATTTTGGTATATATATTTTCATAAAAAATGCGTTGTTTTATGGGTATTTTGCATATTTATTTTCATACAAATTTACATTATTTTATTAATATTCTGTGTATTTATTTTGATACTATTTTACATTATTCTTTTTGTCTTTTGTATATATTTTTTTTATACATATTTACATTATTTAATGTGTATTTTATATATATATTTCATACAAATTTACGTTTTTTTAAGTGTATTTGTTTATATATTTTCATTCAAATTTACATTATTTTATGTGTATTTTGTATATGTATTTCAATACAAATTTACCTAATTTTATGTGTATTTTGTATATTAATTTTCATACAAATTTAAATTATTTCTTGTGTATTTTTGTATAGAGTTTTATACAAATTTACAATATATAATGTGTATTTTGTATATCTATTTTCATACAAATACACATTCTTTTATTGATATTTTGTTTATTTATTTTGACACGAATTTTCCTTATTTAATGTGTATTGTGTATATATATATATATATATATATATATATATATATATATATATATATATATATATATATATATATATATATATATATATATATATATATATATATATATATATATATATATATATATATATATATATATATATATATATATATATATCTATATATATATATATATATATATATATATATATATATATATATATATATATATATATTGATCAGTATATACATTCTTTTATTGGAATTTTGTTTATTTATTTTGATACGAATTTACATTATTTTATGTGTATTTTGTATATGTATTTTTCTACGTATTTACATTATTTTATGTGTATTTTGTATATATATTTTCATAAAAATTTACGTTATTTTATTGTGTGTATTTGTATCTATTTTGATACAAATTTACATTATTTTATGTGTATTTTGCATTTCTATTTCAATACAAATTTACCTTATAGTATGTGTATTTTGTATATTTATTTTAATACAAATTTAATTATTTTATATGTATTTTTGTATATATTTTTTTTAAATATGAGTTATTTTATGTGTATTTTGTATATCTATTTTCATACAAATTTAATTCCTTTTGTGTATTTTTGTATATACTTTTATATCAATTTACGTTATTTTATGTGTATTTTGTATATTTATATTTATACAAATACACATTCTTTTATTGGTATTTTCCTTATTTATTTCGATACGAGTTTACATTATTTTATGTGTATTTTGTACACATTTTTTTATACGTATTTACTTCATTTTATGTGTATTTTGTATATATATCTTTATAGAAATCTGCGTTATTTTATGTGTTTTCGTATATATATTTTGAAACAAATTTACATTATTTTATATGCATTTTGCATATCTATTTCAATACAAATTTACCTTATTGTGTGTGCATTTCGTATATTTATTTTAATACAAATTCAAATATTTTATGTGTGTTTTGGTATATATATTTTCATAAAAAATGCGTTGTTTTATGGGTATTTTGCATCTTTATTTTCATTCAAATTTATATTATTTTATTAATATTCTGTGTATTTATTTTGATACGATTTTACATTATTCTATTTGTGTTTTGTATATGTTTTTTTATACCTATTTGCATTATTTAATGTGTATTTTGTATATATATTTCATACAATTCTACGTTATTTTAAGTGTATTTGTTTATATATTTTCATTATATGTATATGTATTTTTAAAAAAAATATGCTTTATTTTATGGGTATTTTGCATCTTTATTTTCATACAAACTCAAATTATTTTATTGATATTCTGTGTACTTATTTTGATACGATTTTACATTATTCTATGTGTATTTAGTATATATATTTTATACAAATGTACGTTATTTTATGTGTATTTGTTTTCATTTCATACAAATTTACATAATTTTACGTGTATTTTGTACATGTATTTAAATAAAAATTTAACTAATTACATGTGTATTTTGTATATCTATTTTCATACAAATTGATATTATTATTTTTTTTTTGTATATATTTTTATGCATATTTTCGTTATTTTATGTGTATTTTCGGTATTTATTTTCCTACAAATATACGTTTTTTATCGGAATTTTGTTTATTTATTTTGATACGAATTTACATTATTTTAGGTGTATTTGATATATATATTTTTATACTTATTTACATCATTTGATATGTATTGTGTATGTATATTTTCATAGAAATTTACTCTATTTTAGGTGTATTCGTATATATATTTTGATAGAAATTTACATTATTTATATGTATTTAAAGACAAATTTAACTGATTATAAGTGTATTTTGTATATCTATTTTCAAACAAATTGAAATTATTTTTGTGTTTTTTTTTTGTATAAATTTTTATACAAATTTTCGTTATTTTATGTATATTTTGTAATAATATTGTATATATAATATTGTAATAAGTTAAATTTGTATTTAAATAGATGTACAAAATACACATAAAATAATGTAAATTTGTATGAAATTAAAACAAATTCACATAAAATAACGTACATTTGTATAAAATATATATACAAAATATACATAGAATAATGTAAAATCGTATCAAAATAAATACACAGAATGTCAATAAAATAATGTAAATTTGTATGAAAATAAAGATGCAAAATATCCATAAAATAAAGCATATTTTTTTAAAATTACATATACAAAAATACACATAGAATAATTAAATTTGTATTAAAATTAATATACAAAATGCACATACAATAAGGTAAATTTATATTGAAAGAATATGCAAAATACATTTAAGACAATGTATATTTGTTTCAAAATATATATACGAATACACATAAAATAACGTAGATTTCTATAGAAATATATATACAAAAAATAGATGAAATGACGTAAATACGGATAAAAATATATATACACAATACACATTAAATAATGTAAATTCGTGACAAAATAAATAAACAAAATATTAATAAAAGAATGTGTATTTGTATGAAAATAGATATACAAAATACTCATTAAATATTGTAAATTTGTATAAAACTCTATACAAAAATACACAAAAAATAACTAAAATTTGTATGAAAATTAATATACAAAATACACATAAAATTAGGTAAATTTGTATTGAAATACATATACAAAATACATATAAAATGATGTAAATTTGAAAGAAAATATATAAACAAATACACTTAAAATAACGTAAATTTGTATGAAATATATATACAAAATACACATTAAATAATGTAAATATGTATAAAAAAATATATACAAAAGACAAATAGAATAATGTAAAATAGTATCAAAATAAATACACAACGCATTTTTTATGAAAATATATATACACATAAAATATTTAAATTTTTACAATAAATATACACAATGCACATACAATAAGGGAAATTTGTATTGAAATAGATATGCAAAATACATATAAAATAATGTAAATTTTCAAAATAAATATACAAAATACCCATAAAATAATGTAAATTTGTATAAAATATATATACAAAATACACATAAAATAACGTAAATTGTATAAAATAAAATATATACAAAATAAAATAATTAAATTTGTATGAAAATAGATATACAAAATAAATTAGAATTGAAATAAATATAAATACATAAATAAAGCAAATTTGTATTAAAAATATATAATACACATAAATAACGTAAATTTTATATAAAATATATATATATATATATATATATATATATATATATATATATATATATATATATATATATATATATATATATATATATATATATATATATATATATATATATATATATATATATATATATATATATCTGTGTGTATATATATATATATATATATATATATATATATATATATATATATATATGTGTGTATATATATATATATATATTCCTACAAATATACATTCTATGTGTATTTTGTATATGTATTTTTCTACGCATTTACATTATTTTATGTGTATTTTGTATATATATTTTCATAAAAATTTACGTTATTTTATTGTGTGTATTCGTATCTATTTTGATACAAATTTACATTATTTTATGTGTATTTTGCATATCTATTTCAATACAAATTTACCTTATGGTATGAGTATTTTGTATATTTATTTTAATACAAATTGAGTTATTTTATGTGTATTTTTGTATATATTTTTTTTAAATATGAGTTATTTTATGTGTATTTTGGATATCTATTTTCATACAAATTTAGCTTCTTTTGTGTATTTTTGTATATACTTTTATATCAATTTACGTTATTTTATGTGTATTTTGTATATTTATATTTATACATTGTTTATTTATTTCGATACGAGTTTACATTATTTTATGTGTATTTTGTACACATTTTTTATACGAATTTACTTCATTTTATGTGTATTTTGTATATATATCTTTATAGAAATCTGCGTTATTTTATGTGTTTTCGTATATATATTTTGAAACAGATTTACATTGATTTATATGTATTTTGCATATCTATTTCAATACATATTTACCTTATTGTGTGTGCATTTCGTATATTTATTTTAATACAAATTCAAATATTTTATGTGTGTTTTGGTATATATATTTTTATAAAAAAATATTTTATGGGTATTTTGCATCTTTATTTTCATGCAAATTTATTTTATTTATTTTATATATATTTTAATAAAAATTTACATTATTTTATTGTGTGTATTCGTATTTATTTTGATACAAATTTTATAGAAATTCATGTTATTTTATGTGTATTTGAATATTTATTTTCTTACAAATTTATATTATTTTATGTGTATTTTTACATATTTTTCATTACAAATTTACCTTATTTTATGATTATTTTGTATATTTATTTCATTCAATTTTAAATTATTTTATGTGTATATTTGTATTTGTATTTACGTAATTTTATATATTTTTATACAAATTTTTTTTTATTTTATTTCTATTTTGTATATATATTTTCCTACAGAGATACATTCTTTTATTGGAATTTTTTGTATTTATTTTTTTACGAATTTACATTATTTTATGTGTATTTTGTATATATATTTTTCTGCGTATTTAAATTATTTTATGTGTATTTTATATATACATTTTCATAAAAAATTACGTTATTTTATTGTGTGTATTCGTATATATTTTGATACAAATTTTATACAAATTCATGCTATTTTATGTGTGTTTGTATATATATTTTCATACAAATTTAAATTATTTTATGTGTATTTTTACATATATTTCATTACAAATTTACCTTATTTTATGTTTATTTTGTATATTTATTTTATTCAATTTTAAATTATTTAATGTGTATATTTGTATTTGTATTTAGGTTATTTTTGTGTGTATTCTATATATATTTTCATCCAAAACTATATTATTTTATTGGTATTTTCTTAATTTAACTCGATACGAGTTTAGATTATTTCATAGGTATTTTGTATACATATTTTTATACTCATTTACATTATCTAATGTGTTTTGTATATATTTTTTTATGAAAATTATTTTTATTTGCATTTTGTACATATATTTTTTTATAGAAATTTGCGTTATTTTATGTGGATTTTGTATATATATTTTTCATACAAATTTACATTATTTTATTGGTACTTTGTTTATTTATTTTGATACGAATTACATGATTATATGTATTTTTTATATTTTTTTATACGTATTTACATTACTTAATGTGTATTTTGTTTATATATTTTATACAAATTTACATTATCATATGAGTATTTGTTAAAAATATTTCGATACAATTTACTTTTATTTATGGATTTTGTATATATATTTCAACTCAAATTTAGCTTATTTTGTGTTTATTTTGTATATCTATTTTCATACAAATTTAATTCTTTTATTGGTATTTTGTTTATATTATTTTATATAAATTTATGTTTACATTTTACGTTCATTTTTATGTATTTATATACAACACATTCTTTTTTTTTTATTTTGTTTTTTATTATTTTTGTGTATTTTTTTTTTTTTTATATATATACTTTAATTTTATGTCTATTTTGTATATATATTTTTATAGAAATCTACGTTATTTTATGTGTATTCGTATATATATTTTGAAACAAATTTACCTTGTTTTATATGTTTTTTGCATATCTATTTCAATACAAATTTACCTTATTGTATGTGCATTTTGTATATTTATTGTAATACAAATTTAAATATTTTATGTGTATTTTGGTATATATATTTTTATAAAAAATGCGTTATTTAATGGGTATTTTGCATCTTAATTTTTATACAAATTTACATTGTTTTATTAATATTCTGTGTATTTATTTTGATACGATTTTACATTATTCTATTTGTGTTTTGTATATATTTTTTTATACATATTTACATTATTTAATGTGTATTTTGTATATTTTAAAACAAATTTACGTTATTTTATGCGCATCTGTTAAAATATTTTGATACAAATTTACATTATTTTATGTATTTTGTATATATATTTCAATACAAATTTAGTTAATTTTATGTATATTTTGTATATATATTTTCATTCGTATCAAAATAAATCAACAAAATAGCAATAAAATAATGTAAATTTGTATGAGAAAACATATAGAAATACACATAAAATAACGCAAATTTCAAAAAAAATATATGTACAAAAATGCACATAAAATAAAGTAAATTTGCATAAAAATATATATATACAAAACACACATTAAATAATGTAAATGCGTACATAAAATAACTTAAATTTATATAAAACTATATACAAAAATACACAAAAATATTTAAAATTTGTATGAAAAGAAATATACAAAATACACATAAAATTAGGTAAATTTGTATTGAAATACACATACAAAATACACATAAAATAATGTAAATTTGAATGAAAATATATAAACAAATACACTTAAAATAACGTAAATTTGTATCAAATATATATGCAAGATACACATTAAATTATGTAATTGTGTATAAAAAATATATACAAAAAAAAAATAGAATAATGTAAAATCCTATCAATATAAATACACAGAATATCAATAAAATAATGTAAATTTGTATGAAAAGAAAGATGCAAAATTCTATAAAATAGCATTTTTATAAAATATATATATACCAAAATACACATAAAATATTTAAATTTGTATTGAAATAAATACAAAATGCATATACAGTAAGGTAAATATTGAAAGAGATATTCAAAAATACATATAAAACAAAGTAAATTTGTTTCAAAATATATATACGAATACACATAAAATAACGTAGATTTCAATAGAAATACATATACAAAATACACATGAAATTATGTAAATACGTATAAAAATATATATACAAAATACATATCTAGGTAAATTCGTGTCAAAATAAATAAACAAAATATCTTGAAAAGAATGTTTTTTTGTATGAAAATAAATAATAGATAATAAATTTGTATGAAATATATATAAGATACACATTAAATAATAAATAAATATGAATAAAAAATATATACAAAAAACAAATAGAATAATGTGAAATCATATCAAAATAAATACACCGAATATTAATAATATAATGTAAATTTGTATGAAAATAAAGATGCAAAATTCCCATCAAATAGCGCATTTCTTATAAAAAATATATATACCAAAATACACATAAAATATTTAAATTTGTATTGAAATAAATATACAAAATGCACATACAATAAGGTAAACTTGTATTGAAAGAGATATGCAAAAATACATATAAAACAATGTAAATTTGTTTTAAAATATATATACGAATACACATAAAATAACGTATAAAAATATATATATATATATATATATATATATATATATATATATATATATATATATATATATATATATATATATATATATATATATATATATTAAATAATGTAAATTAAAGTCAAAATAAATAAACAAATCAATAAAAGAATGTGTATATGTATGAAAATAGATATACAATATACACATAAAATCACCTAAATTTGTATAAAACTATATACAAAAATACACAAAAATAATTTTGATTTGTATGAAAATAAATATACAAAATACACATAAAACTAGGTAAATTTGTATTGAAATACATTTACAAAATACATAAAATAATGTAAATTTGAATGAATATATAAACAAATACACTTAAAATAACGTAAATTTGTATAAAATATATATACAAAATACACATTAAATAATGTAAATATGTATAAAAAAATATATACAAAACACAAATAGAATAATATAAAATATCAAAATAAATACACAGAATATTAATAAAATAATATGAATTTGTATGTATTTTGTATATTTATATTTATACAATACACATTCTTTTATTAGTATTTTGTTTATTTATTTTGATACGAGTTTACATTATTTTATGTGTATTTTGTATACATTTTTTTATACGTATTTACTTCATTTTATGTGTATTTTGTATATATATATTTATAGAAATCTACGTTATTTTATGTGTATTCGTATATATATTTTGAAACAAATTTTACATTGTTTTATATGTATTTTGCATATCTATTTCAATATAAATTTACCTTATTGTATGTGCATTTTGTATATTTATTTTAATACAAATTTAATTTTTTTATATGTATTTTGGTATATATATTTATAAAAAAATGCGTTATTTTATGGGTATTTTGCTCCTTTATTTTCTTACAAATTTACTTTATTTTCTTAATATTCTGTGTATTTATTTTGTTACGATTTTACATTATTCTATTTGGGTTTTGTATATATTTTTTTTATACATATTTACATTACTTAATATGTATTTAGTATATATATTTTATACAAATTTACGTTATTTTAAGTGTATTTGTTTATGTATTTTCATTCAAATTTACATTATTTTATGTGTATTTTGTAAATGTATTTCAATACAAATTTACCTAATTTTATGTGTATTTTGTATACTTATTTTCAAACAAATTTAAATTATTTTTGAATATTTTTGTATATAGTTTTATACAAATTTACGTTATTTTAAGTGTATTTTGTATATCTATTTTCATACAAATACACATTCTTTTATTGATATTTTGTTTATTTATTTTGACACGAATTTACATTATTTAATGTCTATTTTGTATATATATTTTTATACGTATTTACAGCATCTCAAGTGTATTTTGTATATATATTTCTATAGAAATCTGCGTTATTTTATGTGTATTCGTATATATATTTTGAAACAAATTTACATTGTTTTATGTGTATTTTGCATATTTTTTTAATAAAAATTTACCTTATTGTATGTGCATTTTGTATATTAATTTTACTACAAATTTAATTATTGAATGTGTATTTATGTATATGTATTTTTATAAAAATATGCTTTATTTTATTGGTATTTTGCATCTTTATTTTCATACAAATTTACATTATTTTATTGATATTTTGTGTATTTATTTTGATACGATTTTACATTATTTTCTATGTGTATTTTGTATATATATTTAATAGAAATGTACGTTATTTTATGTGTATTTGTTTTCATTTCATACAAATTTTCATTATTTTATGTGTATTTTGTACATGTACAAATTTGTACAAATTTAACTGATTATATATGTATTTTGTATATCAATTTTTATAAAAATTGAAATTATTTTTGTTTTTTTTGTATATTTTTTTATACAAATTTTCGTTATTTTATGTGTATTTTGTATATTTATTTTCCTAAAAATATACGTTCTTTTATCGGAATTTTGTTTGTTTATTTTGATACGTATTTACATTATTTTAGGTGTATTTGGTATATATATTTTTATACTATTTACATCATTTTATATGTATTTTGAATGTATATTTTCATAGAAATTTGCTCTATTTTATGTGTATTTTGGATATCTATTTTCATACAAATTTAACTTCTTTTGTGTATTTTTGTATATACTTTTATATCAATTTACGTTATTTTATGTGTATTTTGTATATTTATATTTATACAAATACACATTCTTTTATTAGTATTTTGTTTATTTATTTCGATACGAGTTTACATTATTTTATGTGTATTTTGTACACATTTTTTTTATACGTATTTACTTCATTTTATGTGTATTTTGTATATATATCTTTAAAGAAATCTGCGTTATTTTATGTGTATTCGTATATATATTTTGAAACAGATTTACATTGATTTATATGTATTTTGCATATCTATTTCAATACATATTTACCTTATTGTGTGTGCATTTCGTATATTTATTTTAATACAAATTCAAATATTTTATGTGTGTTTTGGTATATATATTTTTATAAAAAAATATTTTATGGGTATTTTGCATCTTTATTTTCATGCAAATTTATTTTATTTATTTTATGTATATTTTAATAAAAATTTACATTATTTTATTGTGTGTATTCGTATTTATTTTGATACAAATTTTATAGAAATTCATGTTATTTTATGTGTATTTGAATATCTATTTTCTTACAAATTTATATTATTTTATGTGTATTTTTACATATTTTTCATTACAAATTTACCTTATTTTATGATTATTTTGTATATTTATTTCATTCAATTTTAAATTATTTTATGTGTATATTTGTATTTGTATTTACGTAATTTTATATATTTTTATACAAATTTTTGTTATTTTATTTCTATTTTGTATATATATTTTCCTACAAAGATACATTCTTTTATTGGAATTTTTTGTATTTATTTTTTTACGAATTTACATTATTTTATGTGTATTTTGTATATATATTTTTCTACGTATTTAAATTATTTTATGTGTATTTTATATATACATTTTCATAAAAAATTACGTTATTTTATTGTGTGTATTCGTATATATTTTGATACAAATTTTATACAAATTCATGTTATTTTATGTGTGTTTGTATATATATTTTCATACAAATTTAAATTATTTTATGTGTATTTTTACATATATTTCATTACAAATTTACCTTATTTTATGTTTATTTTGTATATTTATTTTATTCAATTTTAAATTATTTAATGTGTATATTTGTATTTGTATTTAGGTTATTTTTGTGTGTATTCTATATATATTTTCATCCAAAACTATATTATTTTATTGGTATTTTCTTAATTTAACTCGATACGAGTTTAGATTATTTCATAGGTATTTTGTATACATATTTTTATACTCATTTACATTATCTAATGTGTGTTTTGTATATATTTTTTTATGCAAATTAATTTTATGTGCATTTTTGTACATATATTTTTATAGAAATTTGCGTTATTTTATGTGCATTTTGTATATATTTTCTCATACAAATTTACATTATTTTATTGTTTTTTTGTTTATTTATTTTGATACGAATTACATGATTATATGTGTATTTTTTACATATTTTTTTATACGTATTTACATTACTTAATGTGTATTTTGTTTATATATTTTTATACAAATTTACATTATCATATGAGTATTTGTTAAAAATATTTCGATACAAATTTACTTTATTTTATGGATTTTGTATATATATTTCAACTCAAATTTAGCTTATTTTGTGTTTATTTTGTATATCTATTTTCATACAAATTTAATTACTTCTGTGTATTTTTGTATATAGTTTTATATAAATTTATGTTATTTTACGTTCATTTTGTATATTTATATTTATACAAATACACATTCTTTTATTGGTATTTTGTTTACATTATTTTATGTGTATTTTGTTTACATTTTTTATACGTATTTACTTAATTTTATGTGTATTTTGTATATATATTTTTATAGAAATCTACGTTATTTTATGTGTATTCGTATATATATTTTGAAACAAATTTACCTTGTTTTATATGTTTTTTGCATATCTATTTCAATACAAATTTACCTTATTGTATGTGCATTTTGTATATTTATTGTAATACAAATTTAAATATTTTATGTGTATTTTGGTATATATATTTTTATAAAAAATGCGTTATTTAATGGGTATTTTGCATCTTAATTTTTATACAAATTTACATTGTTTTATTAATATTCTGTGTATTTATTTTGATACGATTTTACATTATTCTATTTGTGTTTTGTATATATTTTTTTATACATATTTACATTATTTAATGTGTATTTTGTATATTTTAAAACAAATTTACGTTATTTTATGCGCATCTGTTAAAATATTTTGATACAAATTTACATTATTTTATGTATTTTGTATATATATTTCAATACAAATTTAGTTAATTTTATGTATATTTTGTATATATATTTTCATTCGTATCAAAATAAATCAACAAAATAGCAATAAAATAATGTAAATTTGTATGAGAAAACATATAGAAATACACATAAAATAACGCAAATTTCAAAAAAAATATATGTACAAAAATGCACATAAAATAAAGTAAATTTGCATAAAAATATATATATACAAAACACACATTAAATAATGTAAATGCGTACATAAAATAACTTAAATTTATATAAAACTATATACAAAAATACACAAAAATATTTAAAATTTGTATGAAAAGAAATATACAAAATACACATAAAATTAGGTAAATTTGTATTGAAATACACATACAAAATACACATAAAATAATGTAAATTTGAATGAAAATATATAAACAAATACACTTAAAATAACGTAAATTTGTATCAAATATATATGCAAGATACACATTAAATTATGTAATTGTGTATAAAAAATATATACAAAAAAAAATAGAATAATGTAAAATCCTATCAATATAAATACACAGAATATCAATAAAATAATGTAAATTTGTATGAAAAGAAAGATGCAAAATTCCCATAAAATAGCGCATTTTTTATAAAAATATATATACCAAAATACACATAAAATATTTAAATTTGTATTGAAATAAATATACAAAATGCATATACAGTAAGGTAAATATGTATTGAAAGAGATATTCAAAAATACATATAAAACAAAGTAAATTTGTTTCAAAATATATATACGAATACACATAAAATAACGTAGATTTCAATAGAAATACATATACAAAATACACATGAAATTATGTAAATACGTATAAAAATATATATACAAAATACATATCTAGGTAAATTCGTGTCAAAATAAATAAACAAAATATCTTGAAAAGAATGTTTTTTTGTATGAAAATAAATAATAGATAATAAATTTGTATGAAATATATATGCAAGATACACATTAAATAATGTAAATATGAATAAAAAAAAATATATACAAAAAACAAATAGAATAATGTGAAATCATATCAAAATAAATACACCGAATATTAATAATATAATGTAAATTTGTATGAAAATAAAGATGCAAAATTCCCATCAAATAGCGCATTTCTTATAAAAAATATATATACCAAAATACACATAAAATATTTAAATTTGTATTGAAATAAATATACAAAATGCACATACAATAAGGTAAACTTGTATTGAAAGAGATATGCAAAAATACATATAAAACAATGTAAATTTGTTTTAAAATATATATACGAATACACATAAAATAACGTAGATTTCTATAAAAATATATATACAAAATACACATAAAATTAAGTAAATACGTATAAAAATAGATATACAAAATACACATAGAATAATGTAAAATTGTTTAAAAAAAAATAAACAATATAAATAAAATAATGTAAATTTGTATGAAAATAAAAATGCAAAATACCCATAAAATAAAGCATATTTAAAAAAAAAATACATATACAAAAATACACATAGCATAATTAAATTTGTATTAAAATTAATGTACAAAATGCATATACAATAAGGTAAATTTGTATTGAAAAAATATGCAAAATACACATAAAACAGTGTAAATTTATTTCAAAATCTATATATGAATACTCATAAATCAACGTAGATTTCTATAGAAATATATATACAAAATTCACATCAAATGATGTAAACACGTATAAAAAAAAAAAAAATATATATATATATATATATTTATATATTTATAAATATATATATATATATATAGATAGATATATATATATATAGATAGATATATATATATATATATATATATATATATATATATATATATATATGTCAAAATAAATAAACAAATCAATAAAAGAATGTGTATATGTATGAAAATAGATATACAATATACACATAAAATCACCTAAATTTGTATAAAACTATATACAAAAATACACAAAAATAATTTTGATTTGTATGAAAATAAATATACAAAATACACATAAAACTAGGTAAATTTGTATTGAAATACATTTACAAAATACACATAAAATAATGTAAATTTGAATGAAAATATATAAACAAATACACTTAAAATAACGTAAATTTGTATAAAATATATATACAAAATACACATTAAATAATGTAAATATGTATAAAAAAATATATACAAAACACAAATAGAATAATATAAAATATCAAAATAAATACACAGAATATTAATAAAATAATATGAATTTGTATGTATTTTGTATATTTATATTTATACAATACACATTCTTTTATTAGTATTTTGTTTATTTATTTTGATACGAGTTTACATTATTTTATGTGTATTTTGTATACATTTTTTTATACGTATTTACTTCATTTTATGTGTATTTTGTATATATATATTTATAGAAATCTACGTTATTTTATGTGTATTCGTATATATATTTTGAAACAAATTTTACATTGTTTTATATGTATTTTGCATATCTATTTCAATATAAATTTACCTTATTGTATGTGCATTTTGTATATTTATTTTAATACAAATTTAATTTTTTATATGTATTTTGGAAAAAAAAATGCGTTATTTTATGGGTATTTTGCTCCTTTATTTTCTTACAAATTTACTTTATTTTCTTAATATTCTGTGTATTTATTTTGTTACGATTTTACATTATTCTATTTGGGTTTTGTATATATTTTTTTTATACATATTTACATTACTTAATATATATTTAGTATATATATTTTATACAAATTTACGTTATTTTAAGTGTATTTGTTTATGTATTTTCATTCAAATTTACATTATTTTATGTGTATTTTGTAAATGTATTTCAATACAAATTTACCTAATTTTATGTGTATTTTGTATACTTATTTTCAAACAAATTTAAATTATTTTTGTGTATTTTTGTATATAGTTTTATACAAATTTACGTTATTTTAAGTGTATTTTGTATATCTATTTTCATACAAATACACATTCTTTTATTGATATTTTGTTTATTTATTTTGACACGAATTTACATTATTTAATGTCTATTTTGTATATATATTTTTATACGTATTTACAGCATCTCAAGTGTATTTTGTATATATATTTCTATAGAGATCTGCGTTATTTTATGTGTATTCGTATATATATTTTGAAACAAATTTGCATTGTTTTATGTGTATTTTGCATATTATTTTAATAAAAATTTACCTTATTGTATGTGCATTTTGTATATTAATTTTACTGCAAATTTAATTATTGAATGTGTATTTATGTATATATTTTTTATAAAAAATATGCTTTATTTTATTGGTATTTTGCATCTTTATTTTCATACAAATTAACATTATTTTATTGATATTTTGTGTATTTATTTTGATACGATTTTACATTATTTTCTATGTGTATTTTGTATATATATTTAATAGAAATGTACGTTATTTTATGTGTATTTGTTTTCATTTAATACAAATTTTCATTATTTTATGTGTATTTTGTACATGTACAAATTTGTACAAATTTAACTGATTATATATGTATTTTGTATATCAATTTTTATAAAAATTGAAATTATTTTTGTTTTTTTTGTATATATTTTTATACAAATTTTCGTTATTTTATGTGTATTTTGTATATTTATTTTCCTAAAAATATACGTTCTTTTATCGGAATTTTGTTTGTTTATTTTGATACGTATTTACATTATTTTAGGTGTATTTGGTATATATATTTTTATACTATTTACATCATTTTATATGTATTTTGTATGTATATTTTCATAGAAATTTGCTCTATTTTATGTGTATTTTGGATATCTATTTTCATACAAATTTAACTTCTTTTGTGTATTTTTGTATATACTTTTATATCAATTTACGTTATTTTATGTGTATTTTGTATATTTATATTTATACAAATACACATTCTTTTATTAGTATTTTGTTTATTTATTTCGATACGAGTTTACATTATTTTATGTGTATTTTGTACACATTTTTTTTATACGTATTTACTTCATTTTATGTGTATTTTGTATATATATCTTTATAGAAATCTGCGTTATTTTATGTGTATTCGTATATATATTTTGAAACAGATTTACATTGATTTATATGTATTTTGCATATCTATTTCAATACAAATTTACCTTATTGTGTGTGCATTTCGTATATTTATTTTAATACAAATTCAAATATTTTATGTGTGTTTTGGTATATATATTTTTATAAAAAAATATTTTATGGGTATTTTGCATCTTTATTTTCATGCAAATTTATTTTATTTATTTTATATATATTTTAATAAAAATTTACATTATTTTATTGTGTGTATTCGTATTTATTTTGATACAAATTTTATAGAAATTCATGTTATTTTATGTGTATTTGAATATATATTTTCTTACAAATTTATATTATTTTATGTGTATTTTTACATATTTTTCATTACAAATTTACCTTATTTTATGATTATTTTGTATATTTATTTCATTCAATTTTAAATTATTTTATGTGTATATTTGTATTTGTATTTACGTAATTTTATATATTTTTATACAAAATTTTGTTATTTTATTTGTATTTTGTATATATATTTTCCTACAATGATACATTCTTTTATTGGAATTTTGTGTATTTATTTTTTTACGAATTTACATTATTTTATGTGAATTTTGTATATATATTTTTCTACGTATTTAAATTATTTTATGTGTATTTTATATATACATTTTCATAAAAAATTACGTTATTTTATTGTGTGTATTCGTATATATTTTGATACAAATTTTATACAAATTCATGTTATTTTATGTGTGTTTGTATATATATTTTCATACAAATTTAAATTATTTTATGTGTATTTTTACATATATTTCATTACAAATTTACCTTATGTTATGTTTATTTTGTATATTTATTTTATTCAATTTTAAATTATTTAATGTGTATATTTGTATTTGTATTTAGGTTATTTTTGTGTGTATTCTATATATATTTTCATCCAAAACTATATTATTTTATTGGTATTTTCTTAATTTAACTCGATACGAGTTTAGATTATTTCATAGGTATTTTGTATACATATTTTTATACTCATTTACATTATCTAATGTGTGTTTTGTATATATTTTTTTATGCAAATTAATTTTATGTGCATTTTTGTACATATATTTTTATAGAAATTTGCGTTATTTTATGTGCATTTTGTATATATTTTCTCATACAAATTTACATTATTTTATTGTTTTTTTGTTTATTTATTTTGATACGAATTACATGATTATATGTGTATTTTTTACATATTTTTTTATACGTATTTACATTACTTAATGTGTATTTTGTTTATATATTTTTATACAAATTTACATTATCATATGAGTATTTGTTAAAAATATTTCGATACAAATTTACTTTATTTTATGGATTTTGTATATATATTTCAACTCAAATTTAGCTTATTTTGTGTTTATTTTGTATATCTATTTTCATACAAATTTAATTACTTCTGTGTATTTTTGTATATAGTTTTATATAAATTTATGTTATTTTACGTGCATTTTGTATATTTATATTTATACAAATACACACTCTTTTATTGGTATTTTGTTTACATTATTTTATGTGTATTTTGTTTACATTTTTTATACGTATTTACTTAATTTTATGTGTATTTTGTATATATATTTTTATAGAAATCTACGTTATTTTATGTGTATTCGTATATATATTTTGAAACAAATTTACCTTGTTTTATATGTTTTTTGCATATCTATTTCAATACAAATTTACCTTATTGTATGTGCATTTTGTATATTTATTGTAATACAAATTTAAATATTTTATGTGTATTTTGGTATATATATTTTTATAAAAAATGCGTTATTTAATGGGTATTTTGCATCTTAATTCTTATACAAATTTACATTGTTTTATTAATATTCTGTGTATTTATTTTGATACGATTTTACATTATTCTATTTGTGTTTTGTATATATTTTTTTATACATATTTACATTATTTAATGTGTATTTTGTATATTTTAAAACAAATTTACGTTATTTTATGCGCATCTGTTAAAATATTTTGATACAAATTTATATTATTTTATGTATTTTATATATATATTTCAATACAAATTTAGTTAATTTTATGTATATTTTGTATATATATTTTCATTCGTATCAAAATAAATCAACAAAATAGCAATAAAATAATGTAAATTTGTATGAGAAAACATATAGAAATACACATAAAATAACGCAAATTTCAAAAAAAATATATGTACAAAAATGCACATAAAATAAAGTAAATTTGCATAAAAATATATATATATACAAAACACACATTAAATAATGTAAATGCGTACATAAAATAACTTAAATTTGTATAAAACTATATACAAAAATACACAAAAATATTTAAAATTTGTATGAAAAGAAATATACAAAATACACATAAAATTAGGTAAATTTGTATTGAAATACACATACAAAATACACATAAAATAATGTAAATTTGAATGAAAATATATAAACAAATACACTTAAAATAACGTAAATTTGT
The DNA here is from genome assembly GCF_024679095.1 of Eriocheir sinensis. Lineage (NCBI taxonomy): Eukaryota > Metazoa > Arthropoda > Malacostraca > Decapoda > Varunidae > Eriocheir > Eriocheir sinensis. Next base: position 316,201 of record NW_026111050.1, on the reverse strand, counting down.
ATCAAATATATATGCAAGATACACATTAAATTATATAATTGTGTATAAAAAATATATACAAAAAAAAATAGAATAATGTAAAATCCTATCAATATAAATACACAGAATATCAATAAAATAATGTAAATTTGTATGAAAAGAAAGATGCAAAATTCCCATAAAATAGCGCATTTTTTATAAAAATATATATACCAAAATACACATAAAATATTTAAATTTGTATTGAAATAAATATACAAAATGCATATACAGTAAGGTAAATATGTATTGAAAGAGATATTCAAAAATACATATAAAACAAAGTAAATTTGTTTCAAAATATATATACGAATACACATAAAATAACGTAGATTTCAATAGAAATATATATACAAAATACACATGAAATTATGTAAATACGTATAAAAATATATATACAAAATACATATCTAGGTAAATTCGTGTCAAAATAAATAAACAAAATATCTTGAAAAGAATGTTTTTTTGTATGAAAATAAATAATAGATAATAAATTTGTATGAAATATATATGCAAGATACACATTAAATAATGTAAATATGAATAAAAAAAAATATATACAAAAAACAAATAGAATAATGTGAAATCGTATCAAAATAAATACACCGAATATTAATAATATAATGTAAATTTGTATGAAAATAAAGATGCAAAATTCCCATCAAATAGCGCATTTCTTATAAAAATATATATACCAAAATACACATAAAATATTTAAATTTGTATTGAAATAAATATACAAAATGCACATACAATAAGGTAAACTTGTATTGAAAGAGATATGCAAAAATACATATAAAACAATGTAAATTTGTTTTAAAATATATATACGAATACACATAAAATAACGTAGATTTCTATAAAAATATATATACAAAATACACATAAAATTAAGTAAATACGTATAAAAATAGATATACAAAATACACATAGAATAATGTAAAATTGTTTAAAAAAAATAAACAATATAAATAAAATAATGTAAATTTGTATGAAAATAAAAATGCAAAATACCCATAAAATAAAGCATATTTAAAAAAAAAAAATACATATACAAAAATACACATAGCATAATTAAATTTGTATTAAAATTAATGTACAAAATGCATATACAATTAGGTAAAGTTGTATTGAAAAAATATGCAAAATACACATAAAAGAGTGTAAATTTATTTCAAAATCTATATATGAATACTCATATATATATATATATATAAATCAACGTATATATATATATATATATATATATATATATATATATATATATATATATATATATATATATATATATATATATATATATATATATATATATATATATATATATATATATATATATATATATATATATAGATATATATATATATATATATATAAAATACACATTAAATAATGTAAATTCGCGTCAAAATAAATAAACAAATCAATAAAAGAATGTGTATATGTATGAAAATAGATATACAATATACACATAAAATCACCTAAATTTGTATAAAACTATATACAAAAATACACAAAAATAATTTTGATTTGTATGAAAATAAATATACAAAATACACATAAAACTAGGTAAATTTGTATTGAAATACATTTACAAAATACACATAAAATAATGTAAATTTGAATGAAAATATATAAACAAATACACTTAAAATAACGTAAATTTGTATAAAATATATATACAAAATACACATTAAATAATGTAAATATGTATAAAAAAATATATACAAAACACAAATAGAATAATATAAAATATCAAAATAAATACACAGAATATTAATAAAATAATATGAATTTGTATGTATTTTGTATATTTATATTTATACAATACACATTCTTTTATTAGTATTTTGTTTATTTATTTTGATACGAGTTTACATTATTTTATGTGTATTTTGTATACATTTTTTTATACGTATTTACTTCATTTTATGTGTATTTTGTATATATTTTTATAGAAATCTACGTTATTTTATGTGTATTCGTATATATATTTTGAAACAAATTTTACATTGTTTTATATGTATTTTGCATATCTATTTCAATATAAATTTACCTTATTGTATGTGCATTTTGTATATTTATTTTAATACAAATTTAATTTTTTTATATGTATTTTGGTATATATATTTATAAAAAAATGCGTTATTTTATGGGTATTTTGCTCCTTTATTTTCTTACAAATTTACTTTATTTTCTTAATATTCTGTGTATTTATTTTGTGACGATTTTACATTATTCTATTTGGGTTTTGTATATATTTTTTTTATACATATTTACATTACTTAATATGTATTTAGTATATATATTTTATACAAATTTACGTTATTTTAAGTGTATTTGTTTATGTATTTTCATTCAAATTTACATTATTTTATGTGTATTTTGTAAATGTATTTCAATACAAATTTACCTAATTTTATGTGTATTTTGTATACTTATTTTCAAACAAATTTAAATTATTTTTGTGTATTTTTGTATATAGTTTTATACAAATTTACGTTATTTTAAGTGTATTTTGTATATCTATTTTCATACAAATACACATTCTTTTATTGATATTTTGTTTATTTATTTTGACACGAATTTACATTATTTAATGTCTATTTTGTATATATATTTTTATACGTATTTACAGCATCTCAAGTGTATTTTGTATATATATTTCTATAGAGATCTGCGTTATTTTATGTGTATTCGTATATATATTTTGAAACAAATTTACATTGTTTTATGTGTATTTTGCATATTTTTTTAATAAAAATTTACCTTATTGTATGTGCATTTTGTATATTAATTTTACTACAAATTTAATTATTGAATGTGTATTTATGTATATGTATTTTTATAAAAATATGCTTTATTTTATTGGTATTTTGCATCTTTATTTTCATACAAATTTACATTATTTTATTGATATTTTGTGTATTTATTTTGATACGATTTTACATTATTTTCTATGTGTATTTTGTATATATATTTAATAGAAATGTACGTTATTTTATGTGTATTTGTTTTCATTTCATACAAATTTTCATTATTTTATGTGTATTTTGTACATGTACAAATTTTGTTCAAATTCAACTGATTATATATGTATTTTGTATATCAATTTTTTTTTGTATATATTTTTATACAAATTTTCGTTATTTTATGTGTATTTTGTATATTTATTTTCCTAAAAATATACGTTCTTTTATCGGAATTTTGTTTGTTTATTTTGATACGTATTTACATTATTTTAGGTGTATTTGGTATATATATTTTTATACTATTTACATCATTTTATATGTATTTTGTATGTATATTTTCATAGAAATTTGCTCTATTTTATGTGTATTCGTATATATATTTTGATACAAATTTACATTATTGATGTGTATTTTGCATATGGATTTCAATACAAATTTACTTTATTGTATATGCATTTTGTATATTTATTTCAATAGAAATTTAATTATTTCATGTGTATTTTTGTATATATATTTTTATGCATATATGCGTTATTATATGGGTATTTTGCATCTTTATTTTCATACAAATTTAAATTATTTTATTGATATTCTGTTTATTTATTTTGATACGATTTAACATTATTCTATGTGTATTTTGTATATATATTTTTATACATATTTACATTATTTAATATATATTTTGTATATATATTTTATCCAAATTTACGTTATTTTATGTGTATTTGTTTATATATTTTCATACTAATTTACATTATTTTATGTGTATTTTGTATATGTATTTCAATACAAATTTGCCTAACTTTATGTGTATTTTGCATATCTATTTTCAAACAAATTTAAATTATTTTTGTGTATTTTTTTATATATTTTTATACAAATTTTAGTTATTTTATTTGTATATATATTTTTACATTCTTTAATGTGTTTTTTGTATATATATTTTTATGCAAATTTACTTACATTATTTTATTGTTATTTTGTTTATTTATTTTGATACGAATTACATGATTATATGTGTATTTTGTACATATTTCTTTATACGTATTTACATTATGTGTATTTTGTTTATATTTTTATACAAATTTACATTATTTATATGTATTTGTATAAATATTTTGATACAAATTTACATTATTTTATGTATTTTATATATACATTTCAATTCAAATTTAGTTTATTTTAGCTGTATTTTATATATCTATTTTCATACAAATTTAATTACTTCTGTGTATTTTTGTATATAGTTTTATACAAATTTACGATATTTTATGCTTATTTTGTATATATATATATATATATATATATATATATATATATATATATATATATATATATATATATATATATATATATATATATATATATATATATATATATATATACACATTCTTTTATTGGAATTTTGTTCATTTATTTTGATACGAATTTACATTATTTTAGGTGTATTTTGTATATATATATTTTTATACGTATTAACATCATTTTATGTGTATTTTGTATATATATTTTCATAGAAATTTACATTATTTTATTTGTATTTGTATATATATTTTGATACAAATTTACATTATTTTATGTGTATTTTGCATATCTATTTCAATACAGACTATTGTGTTTTTTTTTGTATTTCATTTAAATTTAAATAATTATTATACATATATTGTTTTTTATATTATTTATATATTTTATGTTTTTTATTTTTTTTTGTATTTATATATACAAAAATGCACATAAAATAAAGCAAATTTGCATAAAAATATATATACAAAACACATTAAATAATATAAATGCGTACATAAAATAACCTAAATTTGTATAAAACTATATACAAAAATACATAAAAATAATTAAAATTTGTATGAAAAGAAATATACAAAATACACATAAAATTACGTAAATTTGTATTGAAATACATATACAAAATACACAGAAAATAATGTAAATTTGAATGAAAATATATAAACAAATACACTTAAATAACGTAAATTTGTATAAAATATATATGCAAGATACACATTAAATAATGTAAATGTGTATAAAAAAAAATATATACAAAAACACATAAAATAATGTAAAATCGTATCAGAATAAATAGATTAAATTAATAAAATAATATATATTTGTAGGAAAATATATATGCAAAATACAAATAAAATAACTAATTTCTTATAAAATATATATACAAAATACACATAAAATATTTAAATTTGTTTGAAATAAATTTGCAAAATACACATAAAATTAGATAAATTTATTGAAATACATATGCAAAAATACATATAACATAATGTAAATTTATATAAATGTATATAAAAATATACACATATAATAGTGTAAAGTTGTATAAAATATATATACAAAATGCATAGGAAATTATGTAAATATGTATAAAAAAATATATACAAAATACAATTAAGATATTGTAAAATCGTATAAAAATAAATACACAGAATATCAATAAAATATTGTAAGTTTGTATGAAATATAAATGTACAAAATACATATACAAAATAAACATAAAATAACTCATTTTTTATAAAAATATATATACCAAAACACACATAAAATATTTGAATTTGTATTAAAATAAATATACGAAAGGAGCACACAATAAGGTAAATTACCATGAATTTGTATAAAATCATATATTCAAAATAAATATTAAATAATGTAAATGCGTATAAAAATATATATACAAAGTACATATAAAATAATGTAAATTCGTATCAATATAAATCAACAAAATACCAATAAAATAATATATATTTGAAAGAAAATATATTTACAAAATACACATAACATAACTAAAATTTGTATTGAAATATATACAAAAATACATAAAAATATTTTGAGTTTGTATGAAAATAGATATTCAAAATACATATAAATCTAATTAGATTTCTTTTGAAATATATATACAAAATACCCATAAAACATTGTAAATTTGTGTTAAAATATATAAACAAATACACATAAAATAACGTAAATTTGTATGAAAAATATATACAAAATACACATAGAATAATGTCAAATCGTATCAAAATGAATGAGCAGAATATCAATAAAATAACGTAAATTTGTATGAAAATAAAGATGCAAAATACCCATAAAATAAAGCATATTTTTATAAAAATACATATACAAAAATACACATAGAATAATTAAATTTGTATTAAAATTAATATACAAAATGCATATACAATAAGGTAAATTTGTATTGAAAAAATATGCAAAATACACATAAAATTGTAAATTTGTTTAAAAATCTATATACGAATACACATAAAATAACGTAGATTTCTATAGAAATATATATACAAAATACACATGAAATGATGTAAATACGTATAAAAATATATATACAAAATACACATTAAATAATTTAAATTCGCGTCAAAATAAATAAACAAAATATCAATAAAAGAATGTGTATTTGTATGAAAATAGATATACAAAATACTCATAAAATAAACTAACTTTGTATAAAACTATATACAAAAATACACAAAAATAATTTAAATTTGTATGAAAATAAATATACAAAATACACATAAAATTAGGTAAATTTGTATTGAAATACATATACAAAATACACATAAAATAATGGAAATTTGAATGAAAATATATAAACATATACACTTAAAATAACGTAAATTTGTATCAAATATATATACAAAATACACATTAAATAATGTAAATATGTATAAAAAAATATATACAAAACACAAATAGAATAATGTAAAATCGTATCAAAAATAAATACACAGAATATTAATAAAATAATGTAGATTTGTATGAAAATAAAGATGCAAAATAGCCATAAAATAGCGCATTTTTTTTTAAATATATATTCCAAAATACACATAAAACATTAAAATTTGTATTAAAATAAATATATAAAATGCACATACTATAAGGTAAATTTGTATTGAAATAGATATGTATCAAATATATATACAAAATAAACATTAAATAATGTAAATATGTATAAAAAAATATATACAAATCACAAATAGAATAATGAAAAATCGCATCAAAAATAAATACACAGAATACTAATAAAATAATATAAATTTGCATGAAAATAAAGATACAAAATAGCCATAAAATAACGCATTTTTTATAAAAAATATATATACCAAAATACACATAAAATATTAAAATTTGTATTAAAATAAATATAAAAAATGCACATACTATAAGGTAAATTTGTATTGAAATAGATATTCAAAATATATATAAAACAATGTAAATTTGTTACAAAATATATATATGAATACACATAAAATAACGTAGATTTTTATAAAAATATATACAAAATACACATAAAATGAAGTAAATACGTATAAAAAAATGAATACAAAATACGCATAAAAATCGTATCAAAATAAATAAACAAAATACCAGTAAAAGAATGTGTATTTGTATAAATATAAATATGCAAAATACACATAAAATATCGTAAATTTGTATAAAACTATATACAAAAATACACAGAAGTAATTAAATTTGTATGAAAATATATATACAAAATATCAATAAAAGAATGTGTATTTGTATGAAAAGAGATATAGAAAATACACATAAAATAACCTAAATTTGTATAAAACTATATACAAAAATACACAAAAATAATTTAAATTTGTATGAAAATAAATATACAAAATACACTTAAAACTAGGTAAATTTGTATTGAAATACGTATAAAAAGTACACTTAAAATAATGTAAATTTGAATGAAAATATATAAACAAATACATTTAAAATAACGTAAATTTGTATAAAATATATATAAAAAAAACACAAGAGAATGTGTATTTGTATATAAATAAATATACAAATTCCACATAAAATAACGTAAATTTGTATAAAACTATATACAAAAATACACAAAAGTAATTAAATTTGTATGAAAATAGATATACAAAATACACACAAAATAGGGTAAATTTGAGTTGAAATATATATACAAAATACATAAAATAAAGTAAATTCGTTTCAAAATATTTTTAACAAATACACATATAATAACGTAAATTTGTAAAAAAATATATAAACAAAATACTCATTAAGTAATGTAAATACGTATAAAAAAATATTTACAAAATACACAAATAATCAAGTCATTCGTATCAAAATAAATAAACAAAAAACGAATTAAATAATGTAAATTTGTATGAGAAAACATATACAAAATACACATAAAATAACGTTTTAAGTTTCTATAAAAATATATGTACAAAAATGCACATAAAATTAGTTTGCATTAAAAAATATATACAAAACACACATTAGATAATGTAAATGAGTATAAAAATATGTATACAAAATACCTATGAAATAATCTAAATTCGTATCGAGTTAAATTAAGAAAATAACAATAAAATAATGTAATTTTGGATGAAAATATATATAGAAAACACACATAAAATAACCTAAATACAAATACAAATATACACATTAAATAATATAAAATTGAATGAAATAAATATACAAAATAAACATAAAATAAGGTAAATTTGTAATAAAATATATGTAAGAATACACATAAAATAATTTAAATTTGAATGAAACTATATATACAAATACACATAAAATAACTTGAATTTGTATAAAATTTGTTTCAAAATATATACGAATACACACAATAAAATAACGTAGTTTTTTATGAAAATGTATATATAAAATACACATAAAATAATTTAAATACGTAGAAAAAAATATATACAAAATACACAAAAAATAATGTAAATTCGTAAAAAATTCAATACACAAAATTCCAATAAAAGAATGTATATTTGTAGGAAAGTATATATATAAAAAACAAATAAAATAACTAAAATTTGTATAAAAATATATACAAAAATACACAAAAATAATTTAAATTTGTTTGAAAACAGATATGCAAAATACATATAAAGTTAGGGAAATTTGTATTGAAATACATATCCAAAACTCACATAAAATAATGTAAATTTGTATGAAAATATATAAATAAATACATATAAAATAACGTAAATTTGGATAAAATATATATACAAAATATACATTAAATATTTTAAATATATATGAAAATATATTATATTATATATATTTTTATTGATATTTGCGTTATTTATGTGTATTTTGTATATGTTTTCTCATAGAAATTTACATTATTTTATTGGTATTTTGTCTATTTATTTTGATACGAATTACATGATTATTTGTGTATTTTGTTCATTTTTTTTATACGTATTTACATTATTTAATGTGTATTTTGTTTATATATTTTTATACAAATTTACGTTAATAAATGTGTATTTGTATAAGTATTTTGATACAAATTTACATTTTTTTATGTATTTTGTATATATATTTCAATTCAAATTTAGCTTATTTAATGTGTATTTTGTATATCTATTTATTTTAATACAAAATCAAATATTTTATGTTTTTTCGTATATGTATTTTTATAAGAAATGCGTTATTTTATGGGTATTTTGCATCTTAATTTTCATACAAATTTACATTATTTTATTAATATTTTCTGTATTTATTTTGATACGATTTTACATTATTTTATTTGTGTTTTGTATATATTTTTTTTTATACATATTTACCTTATTTAATGTGTTTTTTGTATATATATTTGATACATATTTACGTTATTTTACGTTATTTTATGTGTATTTGTTTATATATTTTGACACAAATTTACAATATTTTATGGGTATTTTGTATATATATTTAAAAAGAAATTTACCTAGTTTTATATGTATTTTGAATATCTATTTTCATACAAACTCAAATTATTTTTATGTATTTTTGTATATATTTCAATACAAATTTTAGTCATGTTATGTGTATTTTGTAAATCTATTTTTATTCAAATATATATTATTTTATTGGTATTTTGTTGATTTATATTGATACGAATTTACATTATTTTATATGTACTTTGTATATATATTTTTATACGCATTTACATTATTTAATATTTATTTTGAATATATAATTTTATACAAATTCATGGTATTTTATGTGTATTTGTATATATATTTTCATATAAATTTACATTATTCTATGTGTATTTTGTACATATATTTCATTACAAATTTACCTTATTTTATGTTTATTTTGTATGTGTATTTTGTACATTTATATTTGTACAAATACACATTCTTTTATTGGTATTTTGTTTATTTATTTTGTCTCGAATTTACATTATTTTATGTGTATTTTGTTTACATCTTTTTATACGTATTTACTTAATTTTATGTGTATTTTGTATATATATTTTTCTAGTAATCTACGTTATTTTATGCGTATTCGTATATATATTTTGAAACAAATTTACATTGCTTTATATGTATTTTTGCATATCTCTTGCAATAGAAGTTTACCTTATTGTATGTGCATTTTGTATATTTATTTCAATACAAATTTAAATATTTTATGTGTATTTTGGTATATATATTTTTATAAGAAATGCGCTATTTGATGGGAATTTTGCATCTTTATTTTCATACAAATTTACATTATTTTATTAATATTCGGTGTATATATTTTATACGTATTTACATTATTTAATGTGTATTTTGTTTATAAAATTTTATACAAATTTACGTTATTATATGTGTATTTGAATATATATTTTGATACAAATTTGCATTATTTTATGTATTTTCTATATTTATTTCAATTCTAATTTTGCTTATTTTATGTGTCTTTTGTAGATCTATTTTCATACAAATTTAATTATTTTTGTTTATTTTTGTATATAGTTTTATACAATTTTACGTTAGAAGTACACATTCTTTTATTGGCATTTTGTTTATTTATTTTGATACGAATTTACATTATTTTATGTGTGTTTTGTATACATTTTCTTATACGTATTTACTTCATTTTATGTGTATTTTGTATATATATTTTTATAGAAATCTACGTTATTTTATGTTGATATTCTCTTTATTTATTTTGATATGATTTAATATTATTCTAAGTGTATTTTTTTTTTTATTAATTATTATTATTATTATTATTTTATTAAATGTTCATTTTGTATATATATTTTATCCAAATTTACATTATTTTATGTGTATTTGTTTATATATTTTCATACAAATTTACATTATTTTATGTGTTTTTTGTAGATATATTTATCTACGTATTTAAATTATTTTATGTGTATTTTGTATATACATTTTCATAAAAAAATTACGTTATTTTATTGTGTGTATAAGTATATATTTTGATACAAATTTTATACAAATTCATGTTATTTAATGTGTATTTGTATATATATTTTCGTACAAATTTATATTATTTTATGTGTATTTTTTCATATATTTCATTACAAATTTACCTTATTTTATGTTTATTTTGTATATTTATTTCATTCAATTTTAAATTATTTTATGTGTATATTTGTATTTGTATTTAGGTTATTTTATGTGTATTTTTTTATATATTTTCATCCAAAATTACATTATTTTCTTGATATTTTCTTAATTTAATTCGATACGAATTTAGATTATTTCATAGGTATTTTGTATACATATTTTTATACTCATTTACATTATCTAAAGTGTGTTTTGTATATATATTTTTATGCAAATTTATTTTATGTTCATTTTTGTACATATATTTTTATAGAAATTTGCGTTATTTTATGTATATAGTTTTATATAAATTTACGTTATTTTATGTGCATTTTGTATATTTATATTTATACAAATAAACATTCTTTTATTGGTATATTGTTTATTTACATTTATACGAATTTACATTATTTTATGTGTATTTTGTATACATTTTTTTATACGTATTTACTTAATATTATGTGTATTTTGTATATGTATTTTTATAGAAATCTACGTTATTTTATGTATTCGTATATATATTTTGAAACAAATTTACATTATTTTATATGTATTTTGCATATCTATTTCAATACAAATTTACCTTATTGTATGTGCATTTTGTATATTTATTTTAATACAAATTCAAATATTTTATGTGTATTTTGGTATCAATAATTTTATAAAAAATGCGTTATTTTATAGGTATTTTGCATCTTAATTTTCATACAAATTTACATTATTTTATTAATATTCTGTGTATATATTTTGATACGATTTTACATTATTCTATTTGTGTTTTGTATATATTTTTTTATACATATTTACATTATTTAATGTGTATTTTGAATATATATTTCATACAAATTTACGTTATTATATGTGTATTTGTTTATATATTTTCTTTCAAATTTACATTATTTTATATGTTTTTTTTTATATGTATTTCAATACAAATTAACCTAATTTTATGTGTATTTTGTATATTTCTTTTCATACAAATTTAAATTATTTTTGTATATTTTTGTATATAGTTTTATACAAATTTAGGTTATTTTATGTACGCATTTACATTATTTAATATGTGTTTTGTATATATATTTTTATCCAAAGTTACTTTATTTTACGTTCATTTTTGGACATATATTTTTATGGAAATTAGCGTTATTTTATATGTATTTGTATATGTTTTCTCATACAAATTTACATTATTTTATTGATATTTTGTTTATTTAGTTTGATACGAATTACATGATTATATGTGTATTTTGTACATATTTTTTATACGTATTTACATTACTTAATGTGTATTTTGTTTATATATTTTTAAACAAATTTACGTTATTATATGTATTTTTAAAAATATTTTGATACAAATTTACATTATTTTATGTATTTTGTATATACATTTCAATTCAAATTTAGCTTATTTTATCTGTATTTTGTATATCTATTTTCATACGAATTTAATAACTTCTGTGTATTTTTGTATATAGTTTTATACAAATTTACGTTATTTTATGTGTATTTTGTATATTTATATTTATACAAATACACATTCTTTTATTGGAATTTTGTCTATTTATTTTGATACGAATTTATATTATTTTATGTGTATTTTGTATACATTTTCTTATACGTATTTACTTCATTTTATGTGTATTTTGTATATATATTTTTATACAAATCTACGTTATTTTATGTGTATTCGTATATATATTTTGAAACAAATTTACATTGTTTTATATGTATTTTGCATATCTATTTCAATACAGATTTACCTTATTTTATGTGTATTTTGTATATTTTTTTTAATACAAATTAATTTTTTCATGTGTATTTTGGTATATATATTTTTATAAAAACATGCGTTATTTAATGGGTAGTATGCATCTTTATTTTTATACAAATTTACATTGTTTTATTAATATTCTGTGTGTTTATTTTGATACGATTTTACATTATTCTATTTGTGTTTTGTATATATTTTTTTTTATACATATTTACATTACTTAATGTGTATTTTGTATATTTTAAAACAAATTTACGTTATTTTATGCGCATCTGTTAAAATATTTTGATACAAATTTACATTATTTTATGTATTTTGTATATATATTTCAATACAAATTTAGTTTATTTTATGTATATTTTGTATATCTATTTTCATTCGTATCAAAATAAATAAACAAAATAGCAATAAAATAATGTAAATTTGTATGAGAAAACATATACACATAAAATAACGCAAATTTCTAAAAAAATATATGTACAAAAATGCACATAAAATAAAGTAAATTTGCATAAAAATATATATACAAAACAAACATTAAATAATGTAAATGCGTACATAAAATAACCTAAATTTGTATAAAACTATATACAAAAATACACAAAAATATTTAAAATTTGTATGAAAAGAAATATACAAAATACACATAAAACTAGGTAAATTTGTATTGAAATACATATTCAAAATACACATAAAATAATGTAAATTTGAATGAAAATATATAAACAAATACACTTAAAATAACGTAAATTTGTATTAAATATATATGCAAGATACACACTAAATAATGTAAATACGTAGAAAAATATATATACAAAATACACATAAAATAATGTAAATTCGTATCAAAATATATAAACAAAATTCCAATAAAAGAAAGTATATTTGTAGGAAAATATATATTCAAAATACAAATAAAATAACTAAAATTTGTATAAAACTATATACATAAATAAATACACAAAAAATATTTTAATTTGTATGAAAATAGATATACAAAATGTACATAAAATAAAATAAATTTGTATTAAAATATATATATACAAAATACATAAAATAATGTAAATTTGTATCAAAATATTTAAACAAATATGCATAAAATAACGTAAATTTGTTTTAAAATATATAAACAAAATACACATTAAATAATAAAAACACGTATACAAAATATATACATAATAAACATATATTAATGTAAATTCGTATCAATATACATAAATAAAATACCAAATTTTTTTTTAAATTTGTATGAAAAAACATATACAAAATACACATAAAATAACGCAAATTTTTTAAAAATATATGTAAAAAAATGCTCATGAAATAATTTAAATTTATATGAAGATAAAAAAACAAAATACACATAAAAATAAGGCAAATTTGTAGGAAAATAAGTTCAGAATACACTTAAAATAATGTAAATTTGTATAAAAATGCAACACAAATGCACATAAAATGAAGTAAAATTGTATAAAATATATATTTATATATATCTATATATATATATATATATATATATATATATATATATATATATATATATATATATATATATATATATATATATATATATATATATATATATATATATATACAAAACACACATTAAATAATGTAAATGCGTATAAAAATATGTATAGAAAATACACATGAAATAATCTAAATTCGTATCGAAATAAATGAAAAAAATCCCGTTAAAATAATGTAATTTTGAATGATAATATATATAGAAAATACACATAAGAAAACGTAAATACAAATAAATATATACACATAAAATAATTTAAATTTGAATATAAATAAATATAAAAATAAACATAAAATAATTCAAATTTGTAATGAAATATATATACAAAATACACATAAAATAATGTAGGTTTGTATCAAAATATATATACAAATACACGTAAAATAACATAAATTTGCATTAAAATACGTATACAAAATACATATTAAATAATGTAAATACGTATAAAAATATATATACAAATTACACATTAGACAATGTAAATTTGTATCAAGATAAATCAACAAAATACCAATAAAATAATATATATTTGTGTGAAATTAAATTTACAATATACACATAACACAACTAAAATTTGTATTAAAATCTATACAAAAAAACACAGAAATAGTTTAAATTAGTATGAAAATAGATATACAAAATATACATAAAATTAGGTAAATTTGTTTTGAAATATACGTATATACAAAATACCCATAAAATTTTGTAAATCTCTATCAAAATATATAAACAAAGAAACATAAAAAAACGGAAAATTGCATAAAAACATCTATATACAAAATATACATTAAATAATGTAAATATGTAAGGAAAATATATACAAAATACACATAGAATAATGTAAAATTGTATCAATATAAATATAAAGAATATCAATAAAGTAATGTAAAAATTTATGAAAATAAAAATGCAAAATGCCCATAAAATAACTATTATTTAAAAATATATATGTACAAAAATACACATAAAATAATTAAATTTGCATTAAAATAAATACACAAAATACACATACAATAAGATAAATTTGTATTGAAATAGATATGCAAAATACACATAAAATTATGTAAATTTGTATCAAAATATATACGAATACACACAATAAAATAAAGTAAATTTTTATGAAAATATATATACAAAATACACATAAAATAATGTAAATACGTAGAAAAATATATATACAAAATACTCATAAAATAATGTAAATTCGTATCAAACAAATAAACAAAATTCCAATAAAAGAATGTATATTTGTAGGAAAATATATATACAAAATACAAATAAAATAACTAAAATTTGTATAAAAATATATACAAAATTACACAAAAATAATAAAAAATTTGTTTGAAAATAGATATGCAAAATACACATATAATTAAGGAAATTTGTATTGAAAATATATACAAAATACACATAAAATAATGTAAATTTGTATGAATATATATAAACAAATACACATAAAATAACGTAAATTTGCAAAAAATATATATACAAAATATACATTAAATAATGTAAATATGTATATAAATATATATACAAAATACACATTAAATAATGTAAAATCGTATCAAAATAAATAAACAGAATATCAATAAAATATTGTAAATTGTATGAAAATAAAGATGAAAATACCCATATAATAACGCATATTTGTATAAAAATATATATACAAAAATACACATAAAATAGTTAAATTTGTATTAAAACAAATATACAAAATGCACATACAATAAAGTAAATTTGTATTGAAATAGATATGCAAAATACACATCAATAATGAAAATTTATATCAAAATATATATACGAATACACATAAAATAGAGTAAGTTTCTATGAAAATATAGATACAAAATACATATAAAATGATGTAAATAAGTATAAAAATATATATACCAAATAAACCTAATATAATGTAAATTCGTATCAAAATAAATAAACAAAATTCCGATAAAAGAACTTATATTTGTAGGAAAATAAATATACAAAATACACATGAAATAACGAGAATTTGTATAAAAATATATACAAAAATACACAAAAATAATTTCAATTTGTATGAAAATAGATATACAAAATACACATATAATTAGTTAAATTTGTATTTAAATACATGTACAAAATACACATAAAATAATGTAAATTTTTATGAAATGAAAACAAATAAACATAAAATAACGTAAATTTGTATAAAATATATATACAAAATACACATAGAATAATGTAAAATCGTATCAAAATAAATACACAGAAAATCAATAAAATAATGTAAATTCGTATGAAAATAAAGATGCAAAATACCCTTACAAAAAGCATATTTTTTTTATGAAAATACATATACAAAAATACACATAGAATAATTAAATTTGGCTTAAAATTAATATACAAAATGCACATATATTAAGGTAGATTTGTAGTGAAAATATATGCAAAATACACATAAAACAATGTAAATTTGTTTCAAAATATATATACGAATACATATAAAATAACGTAGAATTCTATTGAAATATATATTCAAAATACACATGAAATAATGTAAATACGTATAAAAATATATAAACAAAATACACATTAAATAATGTAAATTCCTGTCAAAATAAATAAACAAAATATCAATAAAAGAATGTGTATTTGTATGAAAATAGATATACAAAATACACATAAAATAACCTAAATTTGCATAAAACTATATACAAAAATACACAAAAATAATTTTAATTTGTATGAAAATAAATATTCAAAATACACATAAAATTAGGTAAATTCCTATTGATATAGATAAACAAAATACACATAAAATAATGTAAATTTGAATAAAAATATATAAACAAATACACTTAAAATAACGTAAATTTATATAAAATATATAAAAAATACACATTAAATAATGTAAATATTTATAAAAATAATATATACAAAACACAAATAGAATAATGTAAAATCGTATCAAAATAAACACACTAAATATTAATAAAATAATGTAAATTTGTTTGAAAATAAAGATGCAAAATACCCATAAAATAAAATATTTAAATTTGTATTAAAATAAATAAAAAAATGCACATACAATAAGGTAAATTTGTATTGAAATAGATATGCAGAATACATATAAAACAATGTAAATTTGTTTCAAAATATATATACGAATACACAAAAAAATTACGTAGATTTCTTTAAAAATATATATACAAAATACACATAAAATGAAGTAAATACGTATTAAAAAAGAATACAAAATACACATAAAATAATGTAAATTCGTATCAAAATAAATAAACAAAATACCAATAAAAGAATGTGTATTTTGTATAATTATATTTATACAAATACACATTCTTTTATTGGTATTTTGTTTATTTATTTTATTTAAAATAACGTAAATTTGTATAAAACTATATACAAAAATACACAAAAGTAATTTAATTTGTATGAAAATAGATATACAAAATACACATAAAATAAGCTAAATTTGAATTGAAATATATATACAAAATACATAAAATAATCTAAATTTGTATCAAAATATTTATACAAATACACATATAATAACGTAAATTTGTATAAAAATATATAAACAAAATACACATTAAATAATGTAAACACGTATAAAAATATGTACAATATATATATATATATATATATATATATATATATATATATATATATATATATATATATATATATATATATATATATATATATATATATATATATATATATATATATATATATATATATATATATATATATATAATCATGTAATTCGTATCAAAATAAATAAACAAAATACCAATAAAATAATGTAAATTTGTATGAGAAAACATATGCAAAATACACATAAAGTAACGCAAATTTATATAAAAATATATGTACAAAAATGCAAATTTGCATAAAAATACATTAAATAATGTAAATGCGTATAAAAAAATGTATACAAAATACCTATGAAATAATCTAAATTTGTATCGAATTAAATTAACAAAATACCAATAAAATAATGTAATTTTGGAAGAAAATGTATATAGAAAGAAGACATAAAATAACCAAAATACAAATACAAATATACGCATAGAATAATTTAAAATTGAATGAAATAAATATACAAAATAAACATTAAATAAGATAAATTTGTAATGAAATATATGTACAAAATAATCATAAAATAATGTAACTTTGTATGCAAATATATATACAAATACATATAAAATAACATGAATTTGAATAAAAATATATATTCAAAATAAACATTAAATAATGTAAATGCGTATAAAAATATATATACAAAGTACATATATCACATAAAATAATGTAAATTCGTATCAAAATAAATCAACAAAATACCAATTAAATAATATATATTTGAATGTAAATAAATTTACAAAATACATATAACATAAACAAAATTTGTATTAAAATATATAGAAAAATACCCAGAAATAATTTGAATTTGTAAGAAAATAGATATACAAAATACGCATAAAATTAGGTAAATTTCTTTTAAAATATATATACAAAATAACCATAAAATATTTTAAATTAACTTCAATTAAATTAAACAAATACACATAAAATAGCGTAAATTTGAATTAAATATATATACAAAATACACATTATATAATGGAAAAATGTATAAAAAATATATTCAAAATACACATAGAATAATGTAAAATCGTATCAAAATAAATGAACAGAATTTCAATAAAATAATGTAAAATTCTAAGAAAATAAAGATGAAAAATACTCATAAAATAACGCATATTTGTATAATAATATATATACAAAATTCATAAAATAATGTAAATTTGTATCAAAATATTACATTTTTTTATATGTATTTTTGCATATCTCTTTCAATACAAATTTACCTTATTGTATGTGCATTTTGTATATTTATTTCAATACGAATTTAAATATTTTATGTGTATTTTGGTATATATATTTTTATAAGAAATGCGCTATTTTATGGGAATTTTGCATCTTTATTTTCATACAAATTTACATTATTTTATTAATATTCGGTGTATTTATTTTGATACGATTTTACATTATTCTATTTGTTTTTTGTATATACTTTTTTATACATATTTACATTATTTAATGTGTATCTTGCATATATATTTTATACAAATTTATTATCTATTATCTATTTTCATACAAATACACATTCTTTTCATGATATTTTGTTTATTTATTTTGACACGAATTTACATTATTTGATATGTATTTTGTATATATATTTTTATACGTATTTATATAATTTCATATGTATTTTGTATATATATTTCTATAGAAATCTACTTTATTTTATGTGTATTCGTATATATTTTGAAACAAATTTACATTGTTTTATATGTATTTTTGAATATCTCTTTCAATACAAATTTACCTTACTGTATATGCATTTTGTATATTTATTTCAATACAAATTTAAATATTTTATGTGTATTTTGGTATATATATTTTATAAAAATGCGATAATTTTGGGATTTTGCATCTTTATTTTTACAAATTTACATTATTTTATTGATATTCTGTGTATTTATTTTGATACGATTTTACATTATTCTATTTGTTTTGTATATATTTTTTTATACATATTTACATTATTTGATGTGTATCTTGCATATATATTTTATACAAATTTACGTTATTTTAAGTGTATTTGTTTATATATTTTCATTCAAATTTACATTATTTGATGTGTATTTTGTATATGTATTTCAATACAAATTTACCTAAATTTATGTATTTGTATATTTCTTTTCAAACAAATTTAAATTATTTTGTGTATTTTGTATAGTTTTATACAAATTTAGGTTATTTTATACAATTTACATTATTTAGTGTGTGTTTTGTATATATATTTTTATGCTAATTTACTTTATTTTATGTGCATTTTTGTACATATATTTTTATAGAAATTTGCGTTATTTGTATATGTTTTCTCATACAAATTTACATTATTTTATTGATATTTTGTTTATTTATTTTGATACGAATTACATGATTATATGTGTATTTTGTACATATTTTTTATACGTATTTACATTACTTAATGTGTATTTTGTTTATATTTTTAAACAAATCTACGTTATTATATGTTTTTGTATAAATATTTTGATACAGATTTACATTATTTTATGTATTTTGTATGTACATTTCAATTCAAATTTAGCTTATTTTAGCTGTATTTTGTATATATATTTTCATACAAATTTAATAACTTCTGTGTATTTTTTAATATAGTTTTATACAAATTTACGATATTTTATGTGTATTTTGTATATTTATATTTATACAAATACACTTTCTTTTACTGGTATTTTGTTTATTTATTTTGATACGATTTTTATATGTATTTTGTATTCATTTTTTTATACGTATTTACTTCATTTTATGTGTATTTTGTATATATTTTTATGGAAATCAACGTTATTTTATGTGTATTCGTATATATATTTTGAAACAAATTTACATTGTTTTATATGTATTTTGCATATCTATTTCAATACAAATTTACCTTACAGTATGTGCATTTTTTATATTTATTTTAATACAAATTTTAATATTTTATGTGTATTTTGGTATATATATTTTTATAAAAAATGCGTTATTTTATGGCTATTTTGCATCTTTATTTTCATACAAATTTACATTATTTTATTAATATTCTGTGTATTTATTTTGATACGATTTTACATTATTCTATTTGTGTTTTGTATATATTTTTTATACATATTTACATTATTTAATTAGTATTTTGTATATATATTTGATACAAATTTACGTTATTTTAAGTGTATATGTTTATATATTTTCATTCAAACTTCCATTATTTTATGTGTATTTTGTATATGTATTTCAATACAAATTTACCTAATTTTATGTGTATTTTGTATATTTATTTTCATACAAATTTAAATAATTTTTGTGTATTTGGATATAGTTTTATACAAACTTAGGTTATTTTATGAGTATTTTGTATATCTATTTTCATACAAATACACATTCTTTTATTGATATTTTGTTTATTTTGACGAGAATTTAAATTATTTAATGTGTATTTTGTGTATATATTTTTATACGTATTTACATCATTTCATGTGTATTTTCTATATTTTTAATGTAAAATCGAATCATAATAAATACATAGAATGTAAATAAAATAATGTAAATTTGTATGAAAATAAAAATGCAAAATACCCATATAATAACGCATTTTTTATAAATATACAAAATACACATGAAGGGATGTAAATACGTATAAATATATATATACAAAATACACATTAAATAATGTAAATTCGCGTCAAAATAAATAAACAAAATATCAATAAAAGAATGTGTATTTGTATGAAAATAAATATACAAAATACACATAAGATAACATAAATTTGTATAAAACTATATACAAAAATACAGAAAAATAATTTAAATTTCTATGAAAATAAATATACAAAATACACATAAAGTTAGGTAAATTTGTATTGAAATACATATACAAAATACACATAAAATAATGTAAATTTGAATGAAAATACATAAACAAATACACTTAAAATAACGTAAATTTGAATAAAAAAATATATACAAAACACAAATAGAATAATGTAAAATCGTATCAAAATAAATACACAGAATATTAATAAAATAATGTAAATTTGTATGAAAATAAAGAAGCAAAATACCCATAAAATAACGCATTTTTTTTTATAGAAATATATTTATAGAAAAATACACATAATAAAATTAATTTGTATTAAAATAAATATACAAAATACATATACAATAAGGTAAATCTGTATTGAAATAGATTTGCAAAATACATATAAAACAATGTAAATTTGTTTCAAAATATATATACGAATAGACATAAAATAACGTAGATTTCTATAGAAATATATATACAAAATACACATGAAATGATGTAAATACGTATAAAAATATATATACAAAATACACATTAAATAATGTAAATTTAGGGGAGGCGGTGGCTGAATCGACAGAGTAACACCACCGCGTTCAGGAGGACGCGAGTTCAGTCCCCGCCCGGTGCCACCAAGCTGGGATTTTTCAGCCGCCGCCGAGTGGCTTAAAACTAGCCACATGCTGTCCAGAAGACCACCTATCAACCCGGACTCTAGATTCTAGGATTAAAGATGAGCTCCGGGAGGGCAGCATGAGCCAATGCAAGATGGCGCCACTATAAACACTCGCCTGCGCCAGAACGGGCTGAGCCGACCATCAGGACTCACCGGGAAGAAGCCTTGGGCCGACCATCAGGCCCCACCGGGAAAAAGCCTACCGGCGCTATAGGCCGCGGCGTTAGGAAAATATCAATAAAAGAATGTGTATTTGTATGAAAATACATATACAAAATACACATAAAATAACGTAAATTTGTATAAAAGCATATATAAAAATACACAAAATTAAATTAAATTTGTATGAAAATAAATAAACAAAATACACATAAAATTAGGTAAATTTGTATAGAAATACATATACAAAATACACATAAAATAATGTAAATTTGAATGAAAATATATAAACAAATACACTTAAATTAACGTAAATTTGTATAAAATATATATACAAAATACTCATTATATAATGTATATATGTATAAAAAATATATATACAAAACACAAATAGAATAATGTAAAATCGTATCATAATAAATACATAGAATGTAAATAAAGTAATGTAAATTTGTATGAAAATAAAGATGCAAAATACCCATAAAATAACGCATTTTTTATAAATATACTAAATACACATGAAACGATGTAAATACGTATAAATATATATATATATATATATATATATATATATATATATATATATATATATATATATATATATAAATATATATATATATATACAAAATACACATTAAATAATGTAAATTCGCGTCAAAATAAATAAACAAAATATCAATAAAAGAATGTGTATTTGTATGAAAATAAATATACAAAATACACATAAGATAACATAAATTTGTATAAAACTATATACAAAAATACACAGAAATAATTTAAATTTGTATGAAAATAAATATACAAAATACACATAAAATTAGGTAAATTTGTATTGAAATACATATACAAAATACACATAAAATAATGTAAATTTGAATGAAAATTCATAAACAAATACACTTAAAATAACGTAAATTTGTATAAAAAAATATTTACAAAACACAAATAGAATAATGTAAAATCGTATCAAAATAAATACACAGAATATTAATAAAATAATGTAAATTTGTATGAAAATAAAGAAGCAAAATACCCATAAAATAACGTTTTTTTTTTTTATATATATATATATATATATATATATATATATATATATATATATATATATATATATATATATATATATATATATATATATATATATATATATATATATATATATATATAAAAATACACATAAAAAAATTAATTTGTATTAAAATAAATATACAAAATACACATACAATAAGGTAAATCTGTATTGAAATAGTTATGCAAAATACATATAAAACAATGTAAATTTGTTTCAAAATATATATACGAATACACATAAAATAACGTAGATTTGTATAAAAATATATATACAAAATACACATAAAATTAGGTAAATTTGTATTGAAATACATATACAAAATACACATAAAATAATGGAAAGTTGAATGAAAATATATAAACATATACACTTAAAATAACGTAAATTTGTATCAAATACATATTCAAAATACACATTAAATAATGTAAATATTATAAAAAAATATATACAAAACACAAATAGAATAATGTAAAATCGTATCAAAAATAAAAACACAGAATATTAATAAAATAATGTAAATTTGTATGAAAATAAAGATGCAAAATAGCCATAAAATATCGCATTTTTAAAAAAAATATATGTACCAAAATACATATAAAATATTAAAATTTGTATTAAAATAAATATAAAAAATGCACATACTATAAGATAAATTTGTATTGAAATAGATATGAAAAATACGTATAAAACAATGTAAATTTGTTTCAAAATATATATACGAATACACACTAAATAACGTAGATTTCTATAAAAATATATACAAAATACACATAAAATGAAGTAAATACGTATAAAAAAATGAATACAAAATACACATAAAAATCGTATAAAAATAAATAAACAAAATACCAGTAAAACAAAGTGTATTTGTATAAATATAAATATACAAAATACACATAAAATATCGTAAATTTGTATAAAACTATATACAAAAATACACAGAAATTATTAAATTTGTATGAAAATATATATACAAAATACAGCTAAAATAAGCTAAATTTGAATTGAAATGTACATACAAAATACATAAAATAATGTAAATCTGTATCAAAATATTTATACAAATACATATAATAACGTAGATTTGTTTAAAAATATATAAACAAAATACACATTAAGTAATGTAAATACGTATAAAAAATATGTACAAAATACACATATAATCATGTAATTCGTATCAAAATAAATAAACAAAATATCAATAAAATAATGTAAATTTGTATGAGAAAACATATACAAATAACGCAAATTTCTATAAAAATATATGTACAAAAATGCACATAAAATAAAGTAAATTAGCATAAAAATATATATACAAAACACTCACTAAATAATGTAAATGCGTACATAAAATAACCTAAATTTGTATAAAACTATATACAAAAATACACAAAAATAATTTAAATTTGTTTGAAAAGAAATATACAAAATACACATAAAATTAGGTAAATTTGTATTGAAATACAAATACAAAATACACATCAAATAATGTAAATTTGAATGAAATTATATAAACAAATACACTTAAAATAACGTAAATTTGTATAAAATATATATGCAAGATACACATCAAATAATGTAAATGTGTATAAAAAAATATATACAAAAAACAAATAGAATAATGTAAAATCGTATCAAAATAAATACACAGAATATCAATAAAATAATGTAAATTTGTATGAAAATAAAGATGCAAAATTCCCAAAAATTATCGCATTTTTTATAAAAATATATATACCAAAATACACATAAAATATTTAAATTTGTATTGAAATAAATATACAAAATGCATATACAGTAAGGTAAATTTGTATTGAAAGAGATATTCAAAAATATATATAAAACAAAGTAAATCTGTTTCAAAATATATATACTAATACACATAAAATAAAGTAGATTTCTATAGAAATATATATACAAAATACATATGAAATTATGTAAATACGTATAAAAATATATATACAAAATACATATCAAATAATGTAAATTCGTGTCAAAATAAATAAACAAAATATCATAAAAAGAATGTGTATTTGTATGAATATAGATAATAGATAATAAATTTGTATAAAATATATATGCAAGATACACATTAAATAATGTAAATATGTATAAAAAAGTATATACAAAAACAAATAGAATAATGTAAAATCGTATCAAAATAAATACACCGAATATTAATAAAATAATGTAAGTTTGTATGAAAATAAAGATGCAAAATTCCCATAAAATAGCGCATTTCTTATAAAAATATATATACCAAAATACACATAAAATATTTAAATTTGTATTGAAATAAATATACAAAATGCACATACAATAAGGTAAATTTGTATTGAAAGAGATATGCAAAAATACATATAAAACAATGTAAATTTGTTTTAAAATATATATACGAATACTAATAAAAAAACGTAGATTTCTCTAAAAATATATATACAAAATACACATAAAATTAAGTAAATACGTATAAAAAAATGTATACAAAATACACATAAAATAATGTAAATTCGAATTAAAATAAATAAACAAAATACCAATAAAAGAATGTGTATTTGGATAAATATAAATATACTAAATACACATACAAAATAAACATAAAATAAGGTAGATTTGTAATAAAATATATGTACAAAATACACATACAATAATGTAAATTTATATGAAAATATATATATACAAATACACATAAAATACCATGAATTTGTATAAAAATATATATTCTAAATAAATATTAAATAATGTAAAAGCGTATAAAAATATATATACAAAGTACATATAAAATGAAAATTAAGATGCAAAATACCTATAAAATAACACATTTTTTATAAAATTATTGATACCAAAATACACATAAAATATTTGAACTTGTATTAAAATAAATATACAAAATGCACATACAATAAGGTAAATTTGTATTGAAATAGATATGCAAAATACACATAAAATAACGTAGATTTCTATAAAAATACATATACAAAATACACATAAAATGAAGTAAATACGTATAAAAAATATATACAAAATACACATAAAATAATGTATAAACTAAAATAATGTAAATAAAATAAATATAAATAAAAGAATGTAAATTTGTATAAATATAAATAAATAAAACAAAATAAAAATATATAAATATATATAATATAAATAAAATAAAATATTATATAAATATAAAATAAAAAAAAAATAAATTAAATAAATTTCAATAAATATATAATAAAACACACATAAAATAATGTAAAATAAAATAAAAATATATACAAAAATAACATGAAAATAATCTAAAAATATGTATAAAATTAAAAAAAGAAATAAAAATAAATAATTTTGGATGAAAATATATATATAAAATAAATAAAATAACAATAAAAATAAAAATACAAAAAACACAAAAAATATAAAAATTGAATGAAATAAATATACAAAATAAACATAAAATAAGGTAAATTTGTAATGAAATATATGAAAAAATACACATAAAATAATATAAATTTGTATGAAAATATATATACAAATACATATTAAATAACATGAATTTGTATAAAATTTGTATCAAAATATATACTTATACACACAATAAAATAACGTAATTTTTTTATGAAAATGTATATACAAAATACACATAAAATAATTTAAATACATGGAAAAATATATATACAAAAAACACATACAATAATGTAAATATGTATAAAAATATATAAACAAAAAAACAAAAAATAATGTAAATTTGTATAAAATATATATACAAAATGAGCATTAAATAATGTAAATATGTATAAAAAAAATATATACAAAAAACATATAGAATAATATTAAATCGTATCAAAATAAATAAAGAGAATATTAATAAAATAATGTAAATTTGTATGAAAATACAGATGCAAAATATCCATATAATAACGCATATTTGCATAAAAAAAATATATATACAAAAATACATATAAGATAATTAAATTTGTATTAAAATAAATATACAAAATGCACGTACAATAAAGTAAATTTGTATTTGAATATATATGCAAAATACATATTAATAATGTAAATTTGTATCAAAATATATATACGAATACTCATAAAATAGAGTAAATTTCTATGAAAATATACATACAAAATAGATATACAAAATACACATATAACTAGTTAAATTTGTATTTAAATACATGTATAAAAAACACATAAAATAATGTAGATTTTTATGAAATGAAAAAAAAAAAAAAATTTATATAAAATATATATACAAAATACACATAGAATAATGTAAAATCATATCAAAATAAATACACAGAATATCAATAAAATAATGTAAATTTGTAAGAAAATAAAGATGCAAAATACCCATAAAATAAAGCATATTTTTATAAAAATACATATACAAAAATACACATAGATTAATCAAATTTGTATTAAAATTAATATACAAAATGCACATACAATAAGGTAAATTTGTATTGAAAAAATATGCAAAATACACATAAAACAATGTAAATTTGTTTCAAAATATATATACGAATACACATAAAATAACGCAGATTTCTATAGAAATATATATACAAAATACACTTGAAATAATGTAAATACGTATAAAAATATATATACAAAATACACATTAAATAATGTTAATTCGTGTCAAAATAAATAAACAAAATATCATGAAAAGAATGTGTATTTGTATGAAAATAGATATAAAAAATACACATAAAATAACCTAAATTTGTATAAAACTATAAACAAAAATACACAAAAATAATTTAAACTTGTATGAAAATAAATATACAAAAAACATATAAAATTAGGTAAATTTGTATTGAAATACATATACAAAATACACATAAAATAATGTAAATTTGAATGAAAATATATAAACATTTAGACTTAAAATAATGTAAGTTTGTATTAAATATATATACAAAAAACACATTAAATAATATAAATATGTATAAAAAAATATATACAAAACATAAATAAAATAATGTAAAATCGTATCAAAATAAATACAGAAAACATTAATAAAATAATGTAAATTTGTATGAAAATTAAGATGCAAAATACCCATAAAATAACGCATTTTTTATAAAAATATATATACGAAAAAACATAAAATATTTGATTTTGTATGAAAATAAATAGATATACAAAATACACATAAAATAAGCTAAATTTGAATTGAAATATATATACAAAATACATAAAATAATGTAAATTTGTATCAAAATACTTATACAAATACACATATAATAACGTAAATTTGTATAAAAATATATAAACAAAATACACATTAAATAATGTAAATACGTATAAAAAAATGTACAAAATACACAAATAACTCGTATCAAAATAAATAGACAAAATACCAATAAAATAATGTAAATTTCTATGAGAAAACATATACAAAATACACATAAATAACGCAAATATCAATAAAAATATATATAATATAATATATTTTTATACATATTTAAAATATTTAATGTATATTTTGTATATATATTTTATCCAAATTTACGCTATTTTATATGTATTTGTTTATATATTTTTATACAAATTTACATTATTTTATGTGAGTTTTGTATATGTATTTCAATACAAATTTGCCTAACTTTATGTGTATATTGCATATCTATTTTCAAACAAATTTAAATTATTTTTGTGTTTTTTTGTATATATTTTTATACAAATTTTAGTTATTTTATTTGTTTTTTGTATATATATTTTCCTACAAATATACATTCTTTTATTGGAATTTTGTGTATTTAATTTTTTACGAATTTACATTATTTTATGTGTATTTTGTATATATATTTTTCTACGTATTTAAATTATTTTATATGTATTTTATATATACATTTTCATAAAAATTTACGTTATTTTATTGTGTGTATTCATATATATTTTGAAACAAATTTTATACAAATTCATGTTATTTTATGTGTATTTGTATATATATTTTCATACAAATTGATATTATTTTATGTGTATTCTTACATATATTTTATTACAAATTTACCTTATTTTATGTTTATTTTGTATATTTATTTCATTCAATTTTAAATTATTTAATGTGTATATTTGTATTTGTATTTAGGTTATTTTATGTGTGTTTTCTATATATATTTTCATCCAAAATTACATTATTTCATTGTTATTTTCTTAATTTAACTAGATACGAATTTAGATTATTTCATAGGTATTTTGTATACTTATTTTTATACCCATTTACATGATCTAATGTGTGTTTTGTATATATTTTTTTATGCAAACTAATTTTATATGCATTTTTGTACATATATTTTTATAGAAACTTAAAACGTTATTTTATGTGTATTTTGTATATGTTTTCTCATACAAATTTACATTATTTAATTAGTTTTTTGTTTATTTATTTTGATACGAATGACTTGATTATTGGTGTATTTTGTAAATCTTTTTTTTATACGTATTTACATTACTTAATGTATATTTTGTTTATATATTTCTTTACAAATTTACGTTATTATATGTGTATTTGTTAAAAATATTTTGAAAGGAATTTACACATAAATATATATATATATATATATATCTATATATATATATATATATATATATATATATATATATAGATATATATATATATATATATATATATATATATATATATATATATATATAAAAAACACATAAAATATTGTATTTTGTATATACATTTCAATTCAAATTTAGCTTATTTTATCTGTATTTTGTATATCCATTTTCATACGAATTTAGTTACTTATGTGTATTTTTGTATAGTTTTATACAAATTTACGTTTTTTTATGTGTATTTTGTATTTTTATATTTATACAAATACACATTCTTTTATTGGTATTTTGTTTATTTATTTTGATACGAGTTTACATTATTTTATGTGTATTTTGTATACATTTTCTTATACGTATTTACTTCATTTTATGTGTATTTTGTATATATATTTTTATACAAATCTACGTTATTTTATGTGTATTCGTATATATATTTTGAAACAAATTTACATTGTTTTATATGTATTTTGCATATCTATTTCAATACACATTTACCTTATTGTATGTGTATTTTGTATATTTATTTTAATACAAATTAATTTTTTCATGTGTATTTTGGTATATATATTTTTATAAAAAATGCGTTATTTAATGGGTATTTTGCATCTTTATTTTCATACAAATTTATATTGTTTTATTACTTTTCTGTGTATTTATTTTGATACGATTTTACATTATTCTATTTGTGTTTTGTATATATTTTTTATATATATTTACATTATTTAATGTGTATTTTGTATATTTTAAAAGAAATTTACGTTATTTTATGCGCATCTGTTAAAATATTTTGATACAAATTTACATTATTTTATGTATTTTGTATATATATTTCAATACAAATTTAGTTTATTTTATTTATATTTTGTATATCTATTTTCATTTGTATCAAAATAAATAAACAAAATAGCAATAAAATAATGTAAATTTGTATGAGAAAACATATACAAATACACATAAAATAACGCAAATTTCTAAAAAAATATATGTACAAAAATGCACATAAAATAAAGTAAATTTGCATAAAAATATATATACAAAACACACATTAAATAATGTAAATGCGTACATAAAATAACCTAAATTTGTATAAAACTATACCCAAAAATACACAAAAATATATACACAAAAAACAAATAGAATAATGTAAAATTGTATCAAAATAAATACACCGAATATTAACAAAATAATGTAAATTTGTATGAAAAAAAAGATGCAAAATTCCCATCAAATAGCGCATTTCTTATAAAAATATATATACCAAAATACACATAAAATATTTAAATTTGTATTGAAATAAATATACAAAATGCACATACAATAAGGTAAACTTCTATTGAAAGAGATATGCAAAAATACATATAAAACAATGTAAATTTGTTTCAAAATATATATACGAATACACATAAATTAACGTAGATTTCTATAAAAATATATATACAAAATACACATAAAATTAAGTAAATACGTATAAAAAAATGTAAACAAAATACACATAAAATAATGTAAATTCGAAACAAAATAAATAAACAAAATACTAATAAAAGAATGTGTATTTGTATAAATATAAATGTACAAAATACACATACAAAATAAACATAAAATAAGGTAAATTTGTAACGAAATATATGTAAAAAATTCTCATAAAATAATGTAAATTTATATGAAAATATATATACGAATACACATAAAATACCATGAATTTGAATAAAATTATATATTCAAAATGAATATTATATAATGTAAATGCGTATAAAAATATATATACAAAGTACATATTAAATAATGTAAATTCGTATCAATATAAATCAACAAAATACCAATAAAATAATATATATTTGAATGAAAATAGATTTACAAAATACACATAACATAACTAAAATTTGTATTGAAATATATACAAAAATACATAAAAATAATTTGAGTTTGTATGAAAATAGATATTCAAAATACACATAAAACTATGTAAATTTCTTTTGAAATATATATACAAAATACCCATAAAATATTGTAAATTTGTGTCAAAATATATAAACAAATACACATAAAATAACTTAAAATAACGTAAATATGTATCAAATATATATACAAAAAACACATTAAATAATGTAAATATGTATAAAAAAATATATACAAAACACAAATAAAATAATGTAAAATCGTATCAATATAAATACAGAGAATATTTATAAAATAATGTAAATTTGTATGAAAATTAAGATGCAAAATACCCATAAAATAACGCACATTTTATAAAAATATATATACGAAAAAACATCAAATATTTGATATTGTATTAAAATAAATAGATATACAAAATACACTTAAAATAAGGCAAATTTGAATTGAAATATAAATACAAAATACATAAAATAATGTAAATTTGAATCAAAATACTTATACAAATACACATATAATAACGTAAATTTGTATAGAAATATATAAACAAAATACACATTAAATAATGTAAATACGTATAAAAAAATGTAAAAAATACACAAATAATCATGTAACTCGTATCAAAATAAATAGACAAAATACCAATAAAATAAAGTAAATTTCTATGAGAAAACATATACAAAATACACATAAATAACGCAAATATCAATAAAAATATATATAATATAATATATTTTTATACATATTTAAAATATTTAATGTATATTTTGTATATATATTTTATCCAAATTTACGTTATTTTATATGTATTTGTTGATATATTTTCATACAAATTTACATTATTTTATGTGAGTTTTGTATATGTATTTCAATACAAATTTGCCTAACTTTATGTGTATTTTGCATATCTATTTTCAAATAAATTTAAATTATTTTAGAGTTTTTTTGTATATATTTTTATACAAATTTTAGTTATTTTATTTGTTTTTTGTATATATATTTTCCTACAAATATACATTCTTTTATTGGAATTTTGTGTATTTAATTTTTTACGAATTTACATTATTTTATGTGTATTTTGTATATATATTTTTCTACGTATTTAAACTATTTTATGTGTATTTTATATATACATTTTCATAAAAATTTACGTTATTTTATTGTGTATTCGTATATATTTTGAAACAAATTATATACAAATTCATGTTATTTTATGTGCATTTGCATATATATTTTCATACAAATTTATATTATTTTATGTGTATTCTTATATATATTTTATTACAAATTTTATGTTTATTTTGTATATTTATTTCATTCAATTTTAAATTATTTAATGTGTATTTTTGTATTTGTATTTAGGTTATCTTAGGTTATCTTTAGGTTACCTTATTTTATGTTTATTTTGTATATTTATTTCATTCAATTTTAAATTATTTTATGTGTATATTTGTATTTGTATTTAGGTTATTTTATGTGTATTTTGTAAATATATTTTCATCCAAAATTACATTATTTCATTTGTATTTTCTTAATTTAATTCGATACGAATTTAGATTATTTCATAGGTATTTTGTATACATATTTTTATACTCATTTACATTATCTAAAGTGTGTTTTGTATATATATTTTTATGCAAATTTATTTTAAGTTAATTTTTGTACATATATTTTTATAGAAATTTGCGTTATTTTATGTATATAGTTTTATATAAATTTACGTTATTTTATGTGCATTTTGTATATTTATGTTTATACAAATACACATTCTTTTATTGGTATATTGTTTATTTGCATTTATACGAATTTACATTATTTTATGTGTATTTTGTATACATTTTTTTATTCGTATTTACTTAATATTATGTGTATTTTCTATATATATTTTTATACAAATCTACGTTATTTTATGTGTATTGGTATATATATTTTGATACAAATTTACATTATTTTATATGTATTTTGCATATCTATTTCAATACAAATTTATCTTATTGTATGTGCATTTTGTATATTTATTTTAATACAAATTCAAATATTTTATGTGTATTTTGGTATCAATAATTTTATGAAAAATGCGTTATTTTATAGTTATTTTGCATCTTAATTTTCATATAAATTTACATTATTTTATTAATATTCTGTGTATATATTTTGATACGATTTTACATTATTCTATTTGTGTTTTGTATATATTTTTTTATACATATTTACATTATTTAATGTGTATTTTGAATATATATTTCATACAAATTTACGTTATTATATGTGTATTTGTTTATATATTTTCTTTCAAATTTACATTATTTTATGTGTATTTTGTATATGTATTTTAATACAAATTAACATAATTTTATGTGTATTTTGTATATTTCTTTTCATACAAATTTAAATTATTTTTGTGTATTTTTGTATATAGTTTTATACAAATTTAGGTTATTTTATGTACGCATTTACATTATTTAATGTGTGTTTTGTATATATATTTTTATCCAAAGTTACTTTATTTTACGTTTATTTTTGGACATATATTTTTATAGAAATTAGCGTTATTTATATGTATTTGTATATGTATTCTCATACAAATTTACATTATTTTATTGATATTTTGTTTATTTAGTTTGATACGAATTACATGATTATATGTGTATTTTGTACATATTTTTTTACGTATTTACATTACTTAATCTGTATTTTGTTTATATATTTTTAAACAAATTTACGTTATTATATGTATTTTTATAAATATTTTGATACAAATTTACATTATTTTATGTATTTTGTATATACATTTCAATTCAAATTTAGCTTATTTTATCTTTATTTTGTATACCTATTTTCATACGAAGTTAATTACTTCAGTGTATTTTTGTATATAGTTTTATACAAATTTACGTTATTTTATGTGTATTTTGTATATTTATATTTATACAAATACACATTCTTTTATTGGTATTTTGTTTATTTATTTTGATACGAATTTACATTATTTTATGTGTATTTTGTATACATTTTCTTATGCGTATTTACTTCATTTTATGTGTATTTTGTATATATATTTTTATACAAATCTACGTTATTTTATGTGTATTCGTATATATATATTTTGAAACAAATTTACATTGTTTTATATGTATTTTGCATATCTATTTCAATACAGATTTACCTTATTGTATGTGTATTTTGTATATTTATTTTAATACAAATTAATTTTTTCATGTGTATTTTGGTATATATATTTTTATAAAAAATGCGTTATTTAATGGGTATTTTGCATCTTTATTTTGATACAAATTTACATTGTTTTCTTTATATTCTGTGTATTTATTCTGATACGATTTTACATTATTCTATTTGTGTTTTGTATATATTTTTTTTATACATATTTACATTATTTAATGTGTATTTTGTTTATTTTAAAACAAATTTACGTTATTTTATGCGCATCTGATAAAATATTTTGATACAAATTTACATTATTTTATGTATTTTGTATATATATTTCAATACAAATTTAGTTTATTTTATGTATATTTTGTATATCTATTTTCATTTGTATCAAAATAAAGAAACAAAATAGCAATAAAATAATGTAAATTTGTATGAGAAAACATATACAAATACACATAAAATAACGCAAATTTCTAAAAAAATATATGTACAAAAATGCAAATAAAATAAAGTAAATTTGCATAAAAATATATATACAAAACACACATTAAATAATGTAAATGCGTACATAAAATAACCTAAATTTGTATAAAACTATATACAAAAATACACAAAAATATTTTAAATTTGTATGAAAAGAAATATACAAAATACTCATAAAATTAGGTAAATTTGTATTGAAATACATATACAAAATACATATAAAATAATGTAAATTTGAATGAAAATATATAAACAAATACACTTAAAATAACGTAAATTTTTAAAAAATATATATGCAGGATATACATTAAATAATGTAAATGTGTATAAAAAAAATATATACAAAAAACAAATAGAATAATGTAAAATCGTTTCAAAATAAATACACAGAATATTAATAAAATAATGTAAATTTGTATGAAAATAAAGATGCAAAATTCCCATAAAATAGCGCATTTTTTATAAAAATATATATACCAAAATACACATAAAACATTTAAATTTGTATTGAAATAAATATTCAAAATGTATATACAGTAAGGTAAATGTGTATTGAAAGAGATATTAAAACATACATCAAAAAATTAAATTTGTATTAAAATAAATATACAAAAAACACATACAATAAGGTAAATTTGTATTGAAATAGATATGCAAAATACATATAAAACAATGTAAATTTGTTTCAAAATATATATACGAATTCACATAAAATAACGTAGATTTCTATAGAAATATATATACAAAATACACATAAAATTATGTAAATACGTATAAAAATATATATACAAAATACATATCTAGGTAAATTCGTGTCAAAATAAATAAACAAAATATCATGAAAAGAATGTGTATTTGTATGAAAATAAATAATAGATAATAAATTTGTATGAAATATATATGCAAGATACACATTAAATAATGTAAATATGTATAAAAAAAATATATACAAAAAACAAATAGAATAATGTAAAATCGTATCAAAATAAATACACCGAATATTAATAAAACAATGTAAATTTGTATGAAAATAAAGATGCAAAATTCCCATCAAATAGCGCATTTCTTATAAAAATATATATACCAAAATACACATAAAATATTTAAATTTGTATTGAAATAAATATACAAAATGCACATACAATAAGGTAAACTTCTATGGAAAGAGATATGCAAAAATACATATAAAACAATGTAAATTTGTTTCAAAATATATATACGAATACACATAAAATAACGTAGATTTCTATAAAAATATATATACAAAATACACATAAAATTAGGTAAATACGTATAAAAAAAATGTAAACAAAATACACATAAAATAATATAAATTCGAAACAAAATAAATAAACAAAATATCAATAAATGAATGTGTATTTGTATAAATATAAATGTACAAAATACACATACAAAATAAACATAAAATAAGGTAAATTTGTAATGAAATATATGTACAAAATACACATAAAATAATGTAAATTTATGTGAAAATATATATACAAATACACATAAAATACCATGAATTTGAATAAAATTATATATTCAAAATAAATATTCAATAATGTAAATGCGTATAAAAATATATATAAAAAGTACATATAAAATAATGTAAATTCGTATCAATATAAATCAACAAAATACCAATAAAATAATATATATTTGAATGAAAATAGATTTACAAAATACACATAACTAAAATTTGTATTGAAATATATACAAAAATACATAAAAATAATTTGAGTTTGTATGAAAATAGATATTCAAAATACACATAAAACTAGGTAAATTTCTTTTGAAATATATATACAAAATACCCATAAAATATTGTAAATTTGTGTCAAAATATATATAAAAATACACATAAAATAACGTAAATTTGTATGAAAAATATATACAAAATACACATAGAATAATGTCAAATCGTATCAAAATGAATGAGCAGAATATCAATAAAATAACGTAAATTTGTATGAAAATAAAGATGCAAAATATCCATAAAATAAAGCATATTTTTATAAAAATACATATACGAAAATACACATAGAATAATTAAATTTGTATTAAAATTAATATACAAAATGCATATACAATAAGGTAAATTTGTATTGAAAAAATATGCAAAATACACATAAAAGTGTAAATTTGTTTAAAAATCTATATACGAATACACATAATATAACGTAGATTTCTATAGAAATATATATACAAAATACACATGAAATGATGTAAATACGTATAAAAATATATATACAAAATACACATTAAATAATTTAAATTCTCGTCAAAATAAATAAACAAAATATCAATAAAAGAATGTGTATTTATATGAAAATAGATATACAAAATACTCATAAAATAAACTAAGTTTGTATAAAACTATATACAAAAATACACAAAAATAATTTAAATTTGTATGAAAATAAATATACAAAATACACATAAAATTAGGTAAATTTGTATTGAAATACATATACAAAATACACATAAAATAATGGAAGTTTGAATGAAAATATATAAACATAAAATAAAGAAAATTTGTAATGAAATATATATACAAAATACACATAAAATAATGTAGATTTGTATAAAAATATATATACAAATATACGTAAAATAACATAAATTTGTATAAAATATATATACAAAATACATATTAAATAATGTAAATACGTATAAAAATATATATACAAATTACACATAAAACAAAGTAAATTTGTGTCAAAATAAATCAACAAAATACCAATAAAATAATATACATTTGTGTGAAATTAAATTTACAAAATACACATAACATAACTAAAATTTGTATTAAAATCTATACAAAAAAACACAGAAATAATTTAAATTTGTATGAAAATAGATATACAAAATACACATACAATTAGGTAAATTTATTTTGAAATATACGTATATACAAAATACCAATAAAATATTGTAAATTTCTATCAAAATATATAAACTAACAAACATAAAATAACGTAAATTTGCATACAAATTTTTATATATATATATATCTATATATATATATATATATATATATATATATATATATATATAGATATATATATATATATATATATATATATATATATATATATATATATATATATATACAAAATATACATTAAATAATGTAAATATGTAAGGAAAATATATACAAAATACACCTAGAATAATGTAAAATTGTATCAATATAAATATACAGAATATCAATAAAGTAATGTAAAAATTTATGAAAATAAAGATGCAAAATACCCATAAAATTAATCATATTTAAAAAAATATATATATACAAAAATACACATAAAATAATTAAATTTGTATTAAAATAAATATACAAAATACACATACAATAAGGAAAATTTTTCTTGAAATAGATATGCTAAATACACATAAAATAACGTAAATTTGTATCAAAACATATACGAATACACACAATAAAATAAAGTAAATTTTTATGAAAATGTATATACAAAATACACATAAAATAATTTAATTACGTAGAAAAATATATATACAAAATACACATAAAATAATGTAAATTCGTATCAAAATAAATAAACAAAATTCCAATAAAAGAATGTATATTTGTAGGAAAATATATATACAAAATACAAATAAAATAACTAAAATTTGTATAAAAATCTATACAAAAATACACAAAAATAATTTAAATTTGTTTGAAAATAGATATGCAAAATACACATAAAATTAGGCAAATATGTATAGAAATACATATACAAAATACACATAAAATAATGCAAATTTGTATGAAAATATATAAACAAATACACATAAAATAACGTAAATTTGGATAAAATATATATACAAAATAAACATTAAAAAATGTAAATATGTATAAAAAAATATACAAAATACACATAGAATAATGTTAAATCGCATCAAAATAAATAAACAGAATATCAATAAAATAATATAAATTTGTATGAAAATAAAGATGCAAAATACCCATATAATAAAGCATATTTGCATAAAAATATATATACAAAAATACACATAAAATAATTTAATTTGTATTAAAATAAATATACAAAATGCATATAAAATAAAGTAAATTTGTATTGAAATAGATATGCAGAATACACATAAATAATAAAAATTAGTTTCAAAATATATATACGAATACACATAAAATAAAGTAAATTTCAATGAAAATATACATACAAAATACATATAAAATGATGTAAATAAGTATTAAAATATATATACCAAATACACCTAAAATAATGTAAATTCGTATCAAAATAAATAAACAAAATTCCGACAAAAGAACGTATATTTGTAAGAAAATAAATATTCAAAATACACATAAAATAACGAAAATTTGTATAAAAAAATATACAAAAAAAACACCAAAATAATTTCAGTTTGTATGAAAATAGATATTCAAAATACACATATAATTAGTTAAATTTGTATTTAAATACATGTACAAAATACACATTAAATAATGTAAATTTGTATGAAATGAAAACAAATAAACATAAAATAAGGTACATTTGTATAAAATATATGTACAAAATACATATAGAATAATGTAAAATTGTATCAAAATAAATATACAGAGAATCAATAAAATAATGTAAATTTGTACGAAAATAAAGATGCAAAATACCCATAAAATAAAGCATATTTTTTAAAAAATACATATACAAAAATACACATAGAATAATTAAATTTGTATTAAAATTGATATACAAAATGCACATACAATAACGTAAATTTGTATTGAAAAAATATGCAAAATACACATAAAACAGTGTAAATTTGTTTCAAAATATATATGCGAATACACAAAAAATAACGTAGATTTCTATAGAAATATATATACAAAATACACATGAAATGATGTAAATACGTATAAAAATATATATACAAAATACACATTAAATAATGTAAATTCGCGTCAAAATAAATCAACAAATATCAATAAAAGAATGTGTATTTATATGAAAATAGATATACAAAATACACATAAAATAATCTAAATTTGTAAAAAACTATATACAAAAATACACAAAAATAATTAAAATTTGTATGAAAATAAATATACGAAATACACATAAAATTAGGTAAATTTGTAAAGAAATACATATACAAAATACACACAAAATAATGTAAATTTGAATGAAAATACATAAACAAATACACTTAAAATAACGTAAATTTGTATAAAATATATATACAAAATACAAATTAAATAATGTAAATATGTATAAAAAAATATATACAAAACACAAATAGAATTATGTAAAATCGTATCAAAATAAATACACAGAATATTAATAAAATAATGTAAATTTGTATGAAAATAAAGAAGCAAAATACCCATAAAATAAAGCATTTTTTTTTAATATATATACCAAAATACACAAAAAAATTAAATTTGTATTAAAATAAATATACAAAATACACATACTATAAGGTAAATTTGTATTGAAATAGATATGCAAAATACATCTAAAACAATGTAAATTTGTTTCAAAATATATATACGAGTACACATAAAATAACGTAGATTTCTATAAAAATATATATACAAAATACACATAAAATGAAGTAAATACGTATAAAAAAATGTATACAAAATACCCAAAAAATAATGTAAATTCGTATCAAAATAAATAAACAAAATACCAATAAAAGAATGTGTATTTGTATAAATATAAATATACAAAATACACATAAAATAACGTAAATGTATATAAAACTATATATAAAAATACACAGAAATATTTGAATTTGTATGAAAATAGACATACAAAGTACACACAAAATAAGCTAAATTTGAATTGAAATATATATACAAAATACATAAAATAAAGTAAATTTGTATCAAAATATTTATACAAATACACATATAATAACGTAAATTTGTATAAAAATGTATAAACAAAATACACATTAAATAATGGAAATACGTATAAAAAAATATGTACAAAATACACATATAATCATGTTATCGTATTAAAATCAATAAACAAAATACCAATAAAATAATGTAAATTTGTATGAGAAAACATATACAAAATACACATAAAATAACGCAAATTTCTATTAAAATATATGTAGAAAAATGCACATAAAATAAATTTACATAAAAATATATATACAAAATTAGATAATGTATATGAGTGTATTTTGTATATTTATTTTCATACAAATTTAAATTATTTTTGTGTATTTTTGTACATAGTTTTATACAAATTTAGGTTATTTTAAGTGTATTTTGTATATCTATTTCCATACATATACACATTCTTTTATTGATATTTTGTTTATTTATTTTGACGCGAATTTACATTATTTAATATGTATTTTGTATATATATTTTTATACGTATTTACACCATTTCATGTGTATTTTGTATATATATTTCTATAGAAATCTACGTTATTTTATGTGTATTCGTATATATATTTTGAAACAAATTTACACTGTTTTATGTGTATTTTGCTTATTTTTTCAATACAAATTTACCTTATTGTATGTGAATTTTGAATATTAATTTTGATACAAATTTAATTATTCTATGTGTATTTTTGTATATGTATTTTTAAAACAATATTCTTTATTTTATGGGTATTTTGCATCTTTATTTTCATACAAATTTACATTATTTTATTGATATTCTGTGTATTTATTTTGATACGAATTTAGTTTATTGAATTTGATACGAATTTACATTATTTTAGGTGTATTTTGTATATATATTTTTATTCGTATTTACATCATTTTATGTGTATTTTTTATATATATTTTCAGAGAAATTTACGTTATTTTATGTGTTTTCGTTTACATATTTTAATGCAAATTTACATTATTTGATGTGTATTTTGCATATTTATTTCAATACAAATTAATCTTATTGTATGTGCATTTTGTATATTTATTTTAATACAAATTTAATTATTTTATGTGTATATATATATATATATATATATATATATATATATATATATATATATATATATATATATATACATATATATATATATATATATATATATATATATATATATATATATATATATATATATATATATACAAATATGCGTTATTTTATGGGTATTTTGCATCTTTATTTTCATAGATATTTATATTATTTTACTGATATTCTCCTCATTTATTTTGATACGATTTTACATTATTCTGTGTACTTTGTATATATATTTTTATACACTTCTCCATTATTTAATGTGTATTTTTAATAAATATTTTATACAAATTTACGTTATTTTTTGTGTATTTGTTGATATATTTTGACACAAATTTACATTATTTTATGGGTATTTTGTATATATATTTCAAAATAAATTTACCTAGTTTTATGTGTATTTTGT
Organism: Eriocheir sinensis; assembly: GCF_024679095.1. Classification (NCBI taxonomy): domain Eukaryota; kingdom Metazoa; phylum Arthropoda; class Malacostraca; order Decapoda; family Varunidae; genus Eriocheir; species Eriocheir sinensis. Next base: position 272,735 of record NW_026111050.1, on the reverse strand, counting down.
ATATCTATTTTCATATAAATTCAAATTATTTCTGGGTATTTTTGAATATTTTTTAATACAAATTTTACTTATGTTATGTGTATTTTGTCAATTTATTTTCATTCAAATATATATTATTTTATTGGTATTTTGTTGACTCATTTTGATACGAATTTACATTATTTTATATGTACTTTGTATATATATTTTTATACGCATTTACATTATTTAAAGTTTATTTTTAATATATATTTTTATACAAATTCATGTTATTTTATGTGTATTTGTATATATATTTTCATACAAATTTACATTATTTTATGTGTATTTTTACATATATTTCATTATAAATTTACCTTATTTTATGTTTATTTTGTATATTTATTTCATTCAACTTTAAATTATTTTATGCGTATATTTGTATTTGTATTTAGGTTATTTTATGTGTATTTTCTATATATATTTTCATCCAAAATTCCATTATTTTTTTGGTATTTTGTTAATTTAATTCGATACGAATTTAGATTATTTCATAGGTATTTTGTATATATATTCTTATACGCATGTACATTATTAATGTGTGTTTTGTATATATATTTTTATGCAAATTTACTGTATTTTATGTGCATTTTTTTACATATATTTTTATAGAAATTTGCGTTATTTTATGTGTATTTTGTATATGTTTTTTCATACAAATTTACATTATTTTATTGTTATTTTGTTTATTTATTTTGATACGAATTACATTATTATATGTGTATTTTGTACATATTTTTTATACGTATTTACATTATTTAATGAGTATTTTGTTTATATATTTTTATACAAATTCACTTTATTATATGTATATTTTTATAAATATTTTGATACAAATTTACATTATTTTATGTACTTTGTATATATATTTCAATTCAAATTTAGTTTATTTTATGTGTATTTTCTATATATATTTTCATACAAATTTAATTATTTTTATGTATTTTTCTGTATAGTTTTATACAAATTTACGTTATCTAATGTGTATTTTGTATATCTATATTTATACAAATACATATTCTTTTATTGGTATTTTGTTTATTTATTTTGATACGAATTTACATTATTTTATGTGTATTTTGTGTACATTTTTTTATACGTATTTACTTAATTTTATGTGTATTTTGTATATATATTTTTATAGAAATCTTCCTTATTTTATGTTTATTCGTAAATATATTTTGAAACAAATTTACATTGTTTATATGTATTTTGCATATCTATTTAAGTACAGATTCACCTTATTGTGTGTGCATTTTGTATATTTATTTCAATACAAATTCAGTTATTTTATGTGTATTTTGGTATATATATTTTTATAAAAAGTGCTTTATTTTATGGGTATTTTGCTTCTTTATTTTCATACAAATTTACATTATTTTATTAAAATTTAGTGTATTTATTTTGATACGATTTTACATTATTCTGTTTGTGTTTTGTATATATTTTTTTATATATATTTACATAATTTAATGTGTATTTTGAATAAATATTTTATACAAATTTACATTATTTATATATTTTCATTCAAATTTACATTATTTGAAGTGTATTTTGTATATGTATTTAAATACAAATTTACCTACTTTTATGTGTATTTTGTATATTTATTTTCATCCAAATTTAAATTATTTTTGTGTATTTTTGTATATAGTTTTATACAAATTTAGGTTATTTCATGTGTATTTTGTATATCTATTTTCTTACAAATACACATTCTTTTATTGAAATTTAGTTTATTGAATTTTTTACGAATTTACCTTATTTTAGGTGTATTTTGTATATATATTTTTATACGTATTTACATCATTTTATGTGTATTTTTTATATATATTTTTAAAGAAATTTACGTTATTTTATGTGTTTTCGAATATGTATTTTAATGCAAATTTACATTCTTTGATGTGTATTTTGCATATCTATTTCAATACAAATTTACCTTATTGTATGTGCATTTTGTATATTTATTTTAATACAAATTTAATTATTTTGTGTATTTTTGTATATATATTTTTATAAAAATATGCGTTATTTTATGGGTATTTTGCATCTTTATTTTCATAGAAATTTACATTATTTTATTGATATTCTGTTCATTCATTTTCATACAAATTTAATTACTTTTGTGTATTTTTGTGTATAGTTTTATACCAATTTACGTTATCTAATGTGTATTTTGTATATTTATATTTATACAAATACACATTCTTTTATTAGTATTTTATTTATTTATTTTGATACGAATTTACATTATTTTATATGTATTTTGTATATATTTTTTTTATACGTATTTACTTCATTTATGTGTATTTTGAATATGTATTTTTATAGAATTCTACGTTATTTTATGTGTATTCGTATATATATTTTGAAACAAATTTACATTGTTTTTATATGTATTTTTCATTTTGCAAGACAAATTTACATTATTTTATGTGAATTTTGTACATGTATTTAAATACAAATTTAACTAATTATATGTGTATTTTGTCTATCTATTTTCATACAAATTGAAATTATTTTTGTGCATAATTGGATATATTTTTATATAAATTTTCGTTACTTTATGTGTATTTTGCATATTTATTTTCCTACAAATATACGTTCTTTTATCGGAGTTTTGTTTATTTATTTTGATACGAATTTACATTATTTGAGGTATATTTGGTATATATATTTTTAAACTTATTTACATCATTTTATATGTATTTTGTATGTATATTTTCATAGAAATTTACTCTATTTTATGAGTATTAGTGTATATATTTTGAAACAAATTTATATTATGGATGTGTATTTTGCATATCTATTAAAATACAAATTTACTTTATTGTATGTGCTTTTTGTATATTTATTTTAATACAAATTTTATTATTTTATTTGTATTTTTGTATATATATATTTTTATACATATATGCATTATTATATGGGTATTTTGCATCTTTATTTTCATACAAATTTACATTATTTTATTGTTTTTCTGTTTATTTATTTTGATACGATTTAACACTATTTTATGAGTATTTTGTATATATATTTTTATACATATTTAAAATATTTAATGTATATATTGTATATATAATTTATCCATATTTACCTTATTTTATGTGTATTTGTTTATATATTTTCATACAAATTTACATTATTTTATGAATGTTTTGTATATGTATTTCAATACAAATTTGCATAATAACTTTATGTGTATTTTGCATATCTATTTTCAAACAAATTTAAATTTTTTTGTGTGTATTTTTGAATATATTTTTATACAAATTTTAGTTATTTTATTTGTATTTTGTATATATATTTTCCTACAAATATACATTCTTTTATTGGAAATTTGTTTATTTATTTTGAAACGAATTTACATTATTTTATGAGTATTTTGTAGATAGTTTTATACAAATTTTGTATATTTATATTTATACAAATACACATTCTTTTATTGGTATTTTGTTTATTTATTTTGATTCGTTTATATTATTTTATGTGTATTTTGTATACATATTTTTATATATGTATTTACTTAATTTTATGTGTATTTTGTATATATATTTTTATAGAAATCTACATTATTTTATGTGTATTCGTATATATATTTTGAAACAAATTTACATTGTTTTATATGTATTTTTGAATATCTCATTCAATACAAATTTACCTTATTGTATGTGCATTTTGTGTACTTATTTCAATACAAATTTAAATATTTTATGTGTATTTTGGTATATATATTTTTATAAAAAATGCGCTATTTTATGGGAATTTTGCATCTTTATTTTCATACAAATTTACATTATTTTATTGATATTTTGTGTATTTATTTTGATACGATTTTACATTATTCTATTTGTTTTTTGTATATATTTTTTAATACATATTTACATTATTTAATATGTATCTTGCATATACATTTTATACAAATTTACGTTATTTTAAGTGTATTTGTTTATAAATTTTCATTAAAATTTACATTATTTTATGTGTATTTTGTATATGTATTTCAATACAAATTTACCTAGTTTTAAGTGTATTTTGTATATTTCTTTTCATACAAATTTAAATTATTTTTGTGTATTTTTGTATATAGTTTTATACAAATTTAGGTTATTTTATGTACGCATTTACATTATTTCATGTGTGTTTTGTATATATATTTTTATGCAAATTTTCTTTATTTTATATGGACTTTTGTACATATATTTTTATAGAAATTTGCGTTATTTTATGTGTATTTGTATATGTTTTCTCATACAAATTTACATTATTTTATTGCTATTTTCTTTATTTATTTTGATACTAATTACATGATTATATGTGTATTTTGAACATATTTTTTATCCATATTTACATTAATTAATGTGTATTTTGTTTATATATTTTTAACAAATTTACGTTATTATATGAATTTGTATAAATATTTTGATACAAATTTACATTATTTTATGTATTTTGTATATACATTTCAATTCAAATTTAGCATATTTTATCTGTATTTTGTATATCTATTTTCATACAAATTTAAATTATTTTTGTGTATTTTTGTATGTATTTTTTATATATATTTTTATAGAAATTTACGTTTTTTTATGTGTATTCGTATATATATTTTGAAATAAATTTACATTGTTTTATGTGTGTTTTGCGTATCTATTTCAGTAAAAAATTATCATATTGTATAGGCATTTTGTATATTTATGTTAATTCAAATCTTATTATTTGATGTGTGTTTTTTACACATATTTTTTTAAAAATATGTTTTTTTTATGGGTATTTTGCATCTTTATTTTCATACAAATTTACATTATTTTATTGATATTCTGTGTATTTATTTTGATACTATTTTACATTATTCTATGTGTATTTTGTATGTATTTTATTTTACATATTTACATTATTTAATATGCATTTTCTATATATATTTTATACAAATATATGTTACTTTATGTCTATTTGTTTATATATTTTCATACAAATTTACATTATTTTATGTGTATTTTGTATATGGATTTCAATACAAATTTACCAAATTTTATGTGTATTTTGTATATATATTTCCGTACAAATTGAAATTATTTTTGTGTATTTTTGTATATATTTTTATACAAATTTTAGTTATTTTATATATTATTTTATATATTTATTTTCCTACATATATACATTCTTTTATTGAAATTTAGTACATTGAATTTGAGACGAATTTAACTCATTTTAGGTGTATTTTGTATATATATTTTTATACGTATTTACATCATTTTATGTGTATTTTGTATATATATTTTCATAGAAATTTACTTTATTTTATGTGTTTTCGTATATATATTTTTAAAAAAATCTACATTATTTGATGTGTATTTTGCATATCTATTTCAATAATAATTTACCTTATTGTACGTGCATTTTGTATATTTATTTTATTACAAATTTAATTATTTTATGTGTATTTTTGTATATATATTTTTATACAAATATCCGTTATTTTCTGGGTATTTTGCATCTTTATTTTCATAGAAATTTACATAATTTTATTAATATTCTGCTCATTTATTTTGATATGATTTTACATTATTCTATGTGTATTTTGTATATATTTTTTATACATTTTTCCATTATTTAATGTGTATTTTGTATATATATTTTATACAAATTTACATTATTTTTAGTGTATATGTTTATATATTTTGACACAAATTTACAATATTTTATTCGTATTTTGAATATATATTTCAAAAGAAATTTACCTAGTTTTATGTGTATTTTGTATATCTATTTTCATACAAATTCAAATTATTTCTGGGTATTTTTGTATATATTTTAAAACAAATTTTAGTTATGTTATGTGTATTTTGTAAATTTATTTTCTTTCAAATATATATTATTTTATGGGTATTTTGTTGATTTATTTTGATACGAATTTACATTATTTTATATGTACTTTGTATATATATTTTTATTCGCATTTACATTATTTACTGTTTATTTTGAATATATATTTTTATACAAATTCATGTTATTTTATGAGTATTTGTATATAAATTTTCATACAAATTGACATTATTTTATGCGTATTTTGTACATATATTTCATTACAAATTTACCTATTCTTATGTTTATTTTGTATATTTATTTCATTCAATTTTAAATTATTTTATGTGTATATTTGCATTTGTATTTAGGTTATTTTATGTGTATTTTCTATATATATTTTTATCCATAACTACATTATTTTATTGGTATTTTGTTAATTTAATTCGATACGAATTTAGATTATTTCATAGGTATTTTGTATACATATTTTTATACGCATTTACATTATTTATTGTGTGTTTTGTATATATATTTTTATGCAAATTTACTTTATATTACGTGCATTTTTATACATATATTTTTTTAGAGATTTGCGTTATTTTATGTGTATTTTGTATATGTTTTCTCATACAAATTTACATTAATTTATTGGTATTTTGTTTATTTATTTTGATACGAATTACATTATTATATGTGTATTTTGTACATATTTTTTATACGTATTTAAAGTATTTAATGGGTATTTTGTATATATATTTATATACAAATCTACGTTACTATATATATATTTGTATAAATATTTTGATAAAAATTTACATTATCTTATGTATTTTGTATATATATTTCAATTCAAATTTAGCTTATTTTATGTGTATTTTGTATATCTATTTTCATACAAATTTAATTACTTGTGTGTATTTTTGTATATAGTTTTATACAAATTTACATTGTTTTATATGTATTTTTGCATATCTCTTTCAATACAAATTTACCTTATTGTATGTGCATTTTGTATATTTATTTCAATACAAATTTAAATATTTTATGTGTATTTTGGTATATATATTTAAAAAAAAATGCGCCATTTTATGGGAATTTTGCATCTTTATTTTCATACAAATTTACATTATTTTATTAATATTCTGTGTATTTATTTTGAAACGATTTTACATTATTCTATTTGTTTTTTGTATATATTTTTTTATACATATTTTCATTATTTAATGTGTATCTTGCATATATATTTTATACAAATTTACGTTATTTTATATGTATTTGTTTATATATTTTCATACAAATTTACATTATTTTATGTGTATTTTGTATATGTATTTCAATACAAATTTGCCTAATTTTATGTGTGTTTTACATATCTATTTTCAAACAAATTTAATTTATTTTTGTGTATTTTTGTATATATTTTTATACAAATTTTAGTTATTTTATTTGTATTTTGTATATATATTTTCATACAAATATACATTCTTTTATTGGAATTTTGTTTATTTATTTTGATACGATTTGACATTATTTTAAATGTATTTTGTATATATATTTTTCTACGTATTTAAAAAAAAATTGTGTATTTTGTATATACATTTTCATAAAAAATTACGTTATTTTCTTGTGTGTGCTCGTATATATTTTGATAGAAATTTTATACAAATTCATGTTATTTTACGTGTATTTGTATATATATTTTCATACAAATTTACATTATTTTATGTGTATTTTTACATATATTTCATTTCAAATTTACCTTATTTTATGTTTATTTTGTATATTTATTTCATTCAATTTGAAATTATTTAATGTGTATATTTTTATTTTTGTTTAGGTTATTTTATGTGTATTTTCTATATAAATTTTCATCCAAAATTACTTTATTTTATTGGTATTTTGCTAACTTAATTCGATACGAAGTTAGATTATTTCATAGGTATTTTGTATACATATCATTATAAGCATTTACATTATTTAATGTGTGTTTTGTATATATATTTTTATGCAAATTTACTTTATTTTATGTGCATTTTTGTACATATATTTTTATTGAAATTTGCGTTATTTTATGTATATTTTGTATATGTTTTCTCATACAAATTTACATTATTTTATTGGTATTTTGTTTATTTATTTTGATACGAATTACATGATTATTTGTGTATTTTGTACATATTTTTTTTATACGTATTTACTATATTTAATGTGTATTTTGTTTATATATTTTTATACAAATTTACGTTATTATATGTGCATTTGTATAAATATTTTGATACAAATTTACATTATTTTATGTATTTTGTATTTATATTTCAATTCAAATTTAGCTTATTTTATATGTATTTTGTATATCTATTTTCATACAAATTTAATTACTTTTGTGTATTTTTGTATATAGTTTTATATAAATTTACGTTATTTTATGTGTATTTTGTATATTTATATTTATACAAATACACTTTCTTTTATTAGTATTTTGTTTATTTATTTTGATACGAATTTACATTATTTTATGTGTATTTTGTATACATTTTTTTATACGTATTTACTTCATTTTATGTGGGTTTTGTATATATATATATATATATATATATATATATATATATATATATATATATATATATATATATATATATATATATATATATATATATATATATATATATATATATATATATATATATATATATATATATATATATATATATATATATATATATATATATATATATATATATATATAAATATATATATATATATATATATATATATATATATATATATATATATATATATATATATATATATATATATATATATATATATATATATATATTATTTTATGTGTATTCGTATATATAATTTGAAACAAATTTACATTTTTTTCATAGGTGTTTTGCATATCTATTTCAATACAAATTTACCTTATTGTATGTGCATTTTGTATATTTATTTTAATACAAATTCAAATATTTTATGTGTGTTTTGGTAAATATATTTTTATAAAAAAAAAAACGTTATTTTATGGGTATTTAGCATCTTAATTTTTATACAAATTTACATTATTTTATTTATATTCTGTGTATTTATTCTGATACGATTTTACATTATTCTATATGTGTTTTGTATATATATTTTTTATACATATTTACGTTATTTAATGTGTATTTTGTATATATATTTTATACAAAATTACGTTTTTTTTAAGTGTATTCGCTTATATATTTTCATTCAAATTTACATTATTTTATGTGTATTTTGTATATGTACTTCAATACAAATTTTCCTAATTTTATGTTTATTTTGTATATTTATTTTCATACAAATTTAAATGATTTTTGTGTATTTTTGTATATAGTTTTATACAAATTTAGGTAATTTTATGTGTATTTTGTATATCTATTTACATACAAATACACATTCCTTTATTGATATTTTGTTTATTTATTTTGACGCGAATTTACATTATTTAATGTGTATTTTGTATATATATTTTTATACGTATTTACATCATTTCATGTGTATTTTGTATATATATTCTATAGAAATCTACGTTATTTTATGTGTATTCGTATATAGATTTTGAAACAAATTTACACTGTTTTTTGTGTATTTTGCATATTTTTTCAATACAAATTTACCTTATTGTATTTGAATTTTGTATATTAATTTTAATACAAATTTAATTATTCTATGTGTATTTTTGTATATATATTTTTATAAATATATACTTTATTTTATGGGTATTTTGCATCTTTATTTTCATAAAAATTTAAGTTATTTCATTGATATTCTGTGTATTTATTTTGATACGATTTTACATTATTCTATGTGTATTTTGTATATATATTTAATACAGATGTACGTTACTTTATGTGTATTTGTTTTCTTTTCATACAAATTTACATTATTTTATGTGTATTTTGTACAAATATTTAAATACAAATTTAGCTAATTATATGTGTAATTTGTATATCTATTTTTATACAAATTGAAACTATTTCTGGGTATTTTTGTATATATTTTAATAGAAATTTTACTTATGCTATGTGTATTTTGTAAATTTATTTTCATTCAAATATATATTATTTTATTGGTATTTTGTTGATTTATTTTGATACGAATTTACATTATTTTATATGTACTTTGTATATATATTTTTATATGCATTTACATTATTTAATGTTTATTTTGAATATATATTTTTATACAAATTCATGTTATTTTATGTGTATTTGTATATATATTTTCATACAAATTGACATTATTTTATGTGTATTTTGTACATATATTTTATTACAAATTTACCTTATTTTATGTTTATTTTGTATATTTATTTCATTCAATTTTAAATTATTTTATGTGTATATTTGTATTTGTATTTAGGTTATTTTATGTTTATTTTATGTGCATATTTTAATCCATTATTACATTATTTTAATGGTATTTTGTTAATTTAATTTGATACGAAATTAGATTATTTCATAGGTTTTTTGTATACATATTTTTATACGCATTTACATTATTTAATGTGTTTTGAATATATATTTTTATGCAAATTTACTTTATTTTACGTGCATTTTTGTACATATATTTAATAGACATTTGCGTTATCTTATGTGTATTTTGCATATCTATTTTTAATCAAATTTAATTTTTTTGTGTATTTTTGGGTATATTTTTATACAAATTTTGCTTATTTAATTTGTATTTTGTATATATATATTCCTACAAATATACATTCTTTTATTGGAATTTTGTTTATTTATTTAAATACGAATTTACATTATTTTATATGTATTTTGTATATATATTTTTCTACGTTTTTAAATTATTTTATGTGTATTTTGTATATACATTTTCATAAAAATTTACGTTATTTTATTGAGTATTCGTATATATTTTGATACAAATTTTATACAAATTCATGTTATTTTATGTGTATTTGTATATATATTTTCATAAAATTTATATTATTTTATGTGTATTTTTACTTATATTTCATTACAAATTTACATTATTTTATGTGTATTTTGTAAATGTATTTCAATACAAATTTATCTAGTTTTATGTGTATTTTGTATTTCTATTTTCATACAAATTGAAATTATTTTTGAAATATTTTTGTGTGTATTTTTATACAAATGTTAGTTATTTTATTTATTATTTTGTATATTTATTTTCCTACGTATATACATTCTTTTATTGAAATTTAGTTCATTGAATTTGATACGAATTTACATTATTTTAGGTGTATTTTGTATATATATATTTATTCGTATTTACATTATTTTATGGTTTATTTTTATATATTTTCATAGAAATTTACGTTATTTTATGTGTTTTCGTATACATCTTTTAATACAAATTTACATTATTTGATGTGTATTTTGCATATCTATTTCAATACAAATTTATCTTATTGTATGTGCATTTTGTATATTTATTTTAATACAAATTTAATTATTTTATGTGTATTTTTGTATATATATATTTTTATACTAATATGCGTTATTTTCTGGGTATTTTGCTTCTTTATTTTCATAGAAATTTATATTATTTTATTGATATTCTGTTCATTTATTTTGATACGATTCTACATTATTCTATGTGTATTTTGAATATATATTTTTATACACTTTTCCATTATTTAATGTGTTTTTTGTATCTATATTTTGTACAAATTTACGTTATTTTTTGTGTATTTGTTGATATTTTTTGACACAAAATTACAATATTTTATGGGTATATTGTATATATATTTCGAAAGAAATTTACCTACTTTTATGTGTATTTTGTATATCTATTTTCATATAAATTCAAACTATTCCTGGGTATTTTTGTATATATTTTATAACAAATTTTACTTATGTGATGTGTATTTTGAAACTTTATTTTCATTCAAATATATATTATTTTATTGGTATTTTATTGATATATTTTGATACGAATTTACATTATTTTATATGTACTTTGTATATATATTTTTATACGCATTTACATTATATAATGTTTATTTTGAATATATATATTTTTATACAAAATCATGTTATTTTATGTGTATTTGTATATATATTTTCATGCAAATTTACATTATTTTATGTGTATTTTGTACATATATTTCATTACAAATTTACTTTATATTATGTTTATTTTGTATATTAATTTCATTCAATTTAAAATTATTTCATGTGTATATTTGTATTTGTATTTAGGTTATTTTATGTGTATTTTTTATATATATTTTCATCCAAAATTACATTATTTTATTGGTATTTTGTTAATTTAATTCGATACGAATTTAGATTATTTGATAGGTATTTTGTATACATATTTTTATACGCATTTACATTATTTAATGTGTGTTTGGTATATATATTTTTATGCAAATTTGCTTTATTTTATGTGCATTTTTTTACATGTATTTTTATAGAAAAGAAATTTCCGTTTCCGTGTATTTTGTATATTTATATTTATACAAATACACATTCTTTTATTGGTATTTTGTTTATTTATTTTGATACGAATTTACATTATTTTATGTGTATTTTGTATACATTTCTTTTATTCGTATTTACTTCATTTTATGTGTATTTTGTATATATATTTTTATAGAAATCTACGTTATTTTATGTGTATTCGTATATATATTTTGAAACAAATTTACATTGTTATATATGTATTTTGCATATCTATTTCAATATAAATTTACCTTATTGTATGTGTTTTTTATATATTTTATTTTAATACAAACTAATTTTTTTATGTGTATTTTGGTATATATATTTTTATAAATAAAAAAATGCTTTATTTTATGGGTATTTTGCCTCTTTATTTTCATACAAATTTACATTATTTTATTAATATTCTGTGTATTTATTTTGATACGATTTTACATTATTCTATTTGTGTTTTGTATATATTTTTTAATACAAATTTACGGTATTTTAAGTGTATTTGTTTATGTATTTTCATTCAAATTTACATTATTTATATGTGTATTTTGTATATGTATTTCAATACAAATTTACATAATTTTATGTGTATTTTGTATATTTATTTTCATACAAATTTAAAATATTTTTGTATATTTCTGTATATAGTTTGATAGATATTTAGGTTATTTTATGTGTATTTTGTATATCTATTTTCATACAAATACACATTCTTTGATTGATATTTTGTTTATTTATTTTGACGCGAATTTACATTATTTAATGTGTATTTTGTATATATATTTTTATACGTATTTACATCATTTCATGTGTATTTTGTATATATATTCCAATAGAAATCAAACTTATTTTATGTGTATTCGTATATATATTTTGAAACAAATTTACACTGTTTTATGAGTATTTTGCGTATTTTTTCAATACTAATTTACCTTATTGTATGTGCATTTTGTATATTAATTTTAGTACAAATTTAATTATTCTATGTGTATTTTTGTATATGTATTTTTTTAAAAAATATGCTTTATTTTATGGGTATTTTGCATCTTTATTTTCATACAAATTTAAATTATTTTATTGATATTCTGTGTACTTATTTTGATACGAGTTTACTTTATTCTATGTGTATTTTGTATATATATTTTATACAAATGTACGTTATTTTATGTGTATTTGTTTTCATTTCATACAAATTTACATAAATTTATGTGTATTTTGTACATGTATTTAAATACAAATTTAACTAATTATATGTGTATTACAAATACACATTCTTTTATTGGTAATTTGTTTTTTATTTTGATACGAATTTACATTATTTTATGTGTATTTTGTATACATTTATTTATACGTATTTACTTCATTTTATGTGTATTTTGTATATATATTTTTATAGAAATCTACGTTATTTTATGTGTATTCGTATATATATTTTGAAACAAATTTACATTGTTTTATATGTATTTTGCATATCTATTTCAATACAAATTTACCTTAATGTATGTGTTTTTTATATATTTATTTTAATACAAACTTAATTTTTTTATGTGTATTTTGGTATATATATTTTTATAAATAAAAAAATGCGTTATTTTATGGGTATTTTGCCTCTTTATTTTCATACAAATTTACATTATTTTATTAATATTCTGTGTATTTATTTTGATACGACTTTACATTATTCTATTTGCGTTTTGTATATATTTTTTTATACAAATTTACGTTATTTTAAGTGTATTTGTTTATGTATTTTTATTCAAATTTACATTATTTTATGTGTATTTTGTATATGTATTTCAATACAAATTTACCTAATTTTATGTGTATTTTGTATATTTATTTTCATACAAATTTAAAATATTTTTGTGTTTTTTTTGTGTATAGTTTGATGCAAATTTAGGTTATTTTATGTGTATTTTGTATATCTATTTTCATACATATACACATTCTTTTATTGATATTTTGTTTATTTATTTTGACGCGAATTTACATTATTTAATGTGTATTTTGTATATATATTTTTATACGTATTTACATCATTTCATGTGTGTTTTGTATATATATTCCTATAGAAATCAATGTTATTTTATGTGTATTCGTATATATATTTTGAAACAAATTTACACTGTTTTATGTGTATTTTGCGTATTTTTTCAATACAAATTTACCTTATTGTATGTGCATTTTGTATATTAATTTTAATACAAATTTAATTATTCTATGTGTATTTTTGTATATGTATTTCTATAAAAAATATGCTTTATTTTATGGGTATTTTGCATCTTTATTTTCATACAAATTTAAATTATTTTATTGATATTCTGTGTACTTATTTTGATACGATTTTACATTATTCTCTGTGTATTTTGTATATATATTTTATACAAATGTACGTTATTTTATGTGTATTTGTTTTCATTTCATACAAATTTACATAATTTTATGTGTATTTTGTACATGTATTTAAATACAAATTTAGCTAATTATATGTGTATTTTGTATATCTATTTTCATACAAATTGATATTATTTTATTTTTTATTTTTATACAAATTTTCGTTATTTTACGTGTATTTTGTATACTTATTTTCCTACAAATATACGTTTCTTATCGGAATTTTGTTTATTTATTTTGATACGAATTTACATTATTTTAGGTGTATTTGATATATATAATTTTACTTATTTACATCATTTTATATGTATTGTGTATGTATATTTTCATAGAAATTTACTCTATTTTAGGTGTATTCGTATATATATTTTGATACAAATTTACATTACTTATGTGTATTTTGCATATCTATTTCAATACAAATTTACTTTATTGTGTATATATATTTTTATATATTATTTAATGTTTATTTTGAATATATATTTTTATACTAATTCATGTTATTTTATGTGTATTTGTATATATATTTTCATACAAATTTATATCATTTTATGTGTATTTTGTACATATATTTCATTACAAATTTACCTTATTTATGTTTATTTTGTATATTTATTTCATTTAATTTTAAATTATATTGTGTTTATTTGTATTTGTATTTAGGTTATTTTATGTGTATTTTTTATATATTTTTTCATCCAAAATTCCATTATTTTTTTGGTATTTTGTTAATTTGATTCGATACGAATTTAGATTATTTCATTGGTATTTTGTATACATATTTTTATACGCATGTACATTATTTAATGTGTGTTTTGTATATATATTTTTATGCAAATTTGCTTGATTTTATGTGCATTTTTTGTTCATATATTTTTATAGAAATTTCCGTTATTTTATGTGTATTTTGTATATGTTTTCTCATACAAATTTGGATTATTTTATTGGTATTTTGTTTATTTATTTTGATACGAATTACATTATTATATGTGTATTTTGTACAAATTTCTTATACGTATTTACATTATATAATGAGTATTTTGTTTATATATTTTTATACAAATCCACTTTATTATATGTGTATTTTTATAAATATTTTGATACAAATTTACATTATTTTATGTACTTTGTATATATATTTCAATTCAAATTTAGCTTATTTTATGTGTATTTTGTATATCCATTTTCATACAAATTTAGTTACTTCTGTGTATTTTTGTGTATAGTTTTATACAAATTTACGTTATTTAATGTGTATTTTGTATTTTTATATTTATACAAATACACATTGTTGTATTGGTATTTTGTTTATTTATTTTGATACGAATTTACATTATTTTATGTGTATTTTGAATACATTTTTTTATACATATTTACTTAATTTTATGTGTATTTTTTATATATATTTTTAGAGAAATCTACCTTATTTTATGTGTATTCGTATATATATTTTGAAACAAATTTACATTGTTTATATGTATTTTGCATATCTATTTAAATACAGATTTACCTTATTGTGCGTGCATTTTGTAAATTTATTTTAATACAAATTTAATTATTTTATGTGTATTTTGGTATGTATATTTAAAAAAAATGCGTATTTTATGGGTATTTTGCATCTTAATTTTCATACAAATTTACATTATTTTATTAACATTCTGTGTATTCATTTTGATACGATTTTACATTATTCTATTTGTGTTTTGTATATATATTTTTTATATATATTTACATTATTTAATGTGTATTTTGTATATATATTTTATACAATTTTACGTTATTTTAAGTGTATTTGTTTATATATTTTCATTCAAATTTACATTATTTTAAGTGTATTTTGTATATGTATTTAAATACAAATTTACCTAATTTTATGTGTATTTTGTATATTTATTTTCATACAAATTTAAATTACTTTTGTGTATTTTTGTATATAGTTTTATACAAATTTATGTTATTTCATATGTATTTTGTATATCTATTTTCATATAAATACACATTCTTTTATTGATATTTTTTTTTGACGCGAATTTACATTATTTAATTGTGTATATGTATTTTTATAAAAATATGCTTTATTTCATGGGTATTTTGCATCTTTATTTTCATACAAATTTACATTATTTTATTGATATTCTGCTCATTCATTTTGATACGATTTGACTTTATTCTATGTGTATTTTGTATATTATTTTTAACAAATTTACATTATTTTATGTGTATTTGTTTATATATTTTGACATAAATTTACAATATTTTATGGGTATTTTGTATATATATTTCAAAAGAAGTTTACCTAGTTTTACGCGTATCTTGTATATCTATTTTCATACAAATTCAAATTATTTCTATGTATTTTTGTATATATTTTAATACAAATTTTAGTAATGTTATGTGTATTTTGTAAATTTCTTTTTATTCAAATATATATTATTTTATTGGTATTTTGTTGATTTATTTTGATACGAATTTACATT
This sequence comes from Eriocheir sinensis, assembly GCF_024679095.1. Taxonomy (NCBI): domain Eukaryota; kingdom Metazoa; phylum Arthropoda; class Malacostraca; order Decapoda; family Varunidae; genus Eriocheir; species Eriocheir sinensis. Next base: position 255,580 of record NW_026111050.1, on the reverse strand, counting down.
ATTTTATATGTACTTTGTATAAATATTTTTATACGCATTTACATTATTTAATATTTATTTTGAATATATATTTTTATACAAATTCATGGTATTTCATGTGTATTTGTATATATATTTTCATATAAATTTACATTATTTGATGTGTATTTTGTACATATATTTCATTACAAATTTACCTTATTTTATGTTTATTTTGTATATTTATTTCATTTAATATTAAATTAAATCATGTGTATTTTTGTATTTGTATTTAGGTTATTTTATGTGTATTTTCTATATATATTTCCAACGAAAAATTACATTGTTTTATTGGTATTTTGTTAATTTAATTCGATAAGAATTTAGATTATTTCATAGGTATTTTGTATATATAATTTTATGCAAATTTACTTTATTTTCATGTGCATTTTTGAACATATATTTTTATAGAAATTTCCGTTCTTTTATGTGTACTTTGTATATGTTTTCTCATACAAATTTACATTATTTTGTTGGTATTTTGTTTATGTATTTTGATACGAATTACATTATTATATGTGTATTTTGTACATATCTTTTATACGTATTTATATTATTTAATGTGTATTTTGTTTATATATTTTTATACAAATTTACGTTATTATATGTGTATCTGTATAAATAGTTTGATACAAATTTACATTATTTTATGTATTTTGTATATATATTTCAATTCAAATTTAACTTATTTTATGTTTATTTTTGTATTATCTATTTTTATACAAATTTAATTATTTTGTGTATTTTTCTTTAAAGTTTTATACAAATTTACGTTACTTTATGTGCTTTTTGTATATTTTTATTTATACAAATACTCATTCTTTTATTGGTATTTTGTTTATCTATTTTGATACCAATTTTCCTTATTTTATGTGTATTTTGTATACATTTTTTTATACTTATTTACCTCATTTTATGTATATTTTGTATATATATTTTTACAGAAATCTACGTTATTTTGTGTATTCGTATATATATTTTGAAACAAATTTACATTGTTTTATATGTATTTTGCATATCTATTTCAATACAAATTTACCTTAATGAATGTGCATTTTGTATATTTATTTTAATGCAAATTTAAATATTTTATGTATATTTTGGTATATATATATTTAAAAAAAAATGCGTTATTTTATGGGTATTTTGCATCTTTGTGCATTCGTATATATATTTTGATACAAATTTACATTATTTATGTGTATTTTACATACCTATTTCAATACAAATGTACTTTATTGTATGTGCATTTTGTATATTTATTTTAATACAAATTAAATTATTTTATGTGTATTTTTGTATATATATTTTTATGCAAATATGCGTTATTATATGGGTATTTTGCAACTTTATTTTCATACAAATTTACATTATTTTATTGATATTCTGTTTATTTATTTTGATACGATTTAATATTATTCTATGTGTATTTTGTATATATATTTTTTATACATATTTACATTATTTAATGTTTATTTTGTATATATATTTGATCCAAATTTACGTTATTTTATGTGTATTTGTTTATTTATATTTATATAAATACACATTCTTTTATTGGTATTTTGTTTATTTATTTTGATAAGAATTTACATTATTTTAAGTGAATTTTGTATACATTTTTTTATACGTATTTACTTCATTTTATGTGTATTTTGTATACATATTTTTATAGAAATCTACGTTATTTCATGTGTATTCGTATATATATGTATATATATGTATATGTATTTAACATATCTATTTCAATACAAATTTACCTTATTGTATGTGCATTTGGATATTTATTTTAATACATATATATATTTTTTTATCCATATTTACATTGTCTAATGTGTATTTTGTATATATATTTTACACAAAATTACGTTATTTTAAGAGTTTTTGCTTATATATTTTCATTCAAGTTTAATTATCATTATATGTGTATTTTGTAAATGTATTTCAATACAAATTTACCTAATTTTATGTGTATATTGTATATTTATTTTCACACAAATTCAAATTATTTTTATGTATTTTTGTAATAGTTTATACAAATTTAGGTTATTTTATGTGTATTTTTTATATCTATTTTCATACAAATATATATTCTTTTCATGATATTTTGTTTATTTATTTTGACACGAATTTACATTATTTAATGTGCATTTTGTATATATATTTTTATACGTATTTACATTATTTCATGTGTATTTTGTACATCTATTTCTATAGAAATCTACGTTATTTTATGTGTATTCGTATATATATTTTGAAACAAATTTACATTGATTTATGTGTATTTTGCATATTTTTTCAATACAAATTTACCTTATTGTATGTGCATTTTGTATATTAATTTTAATACAAATTTAATTATTGAGTGTGTATTTTTGTATATGTATTTTTTATAAAAATATGCTTTATTTTATGGGTATTTTGCATCTTTATTTTCATACAGATTTACTTTATATTATTGATATTCTGTGTATCTATTTTGATACGATTTTACATTATTCTATGTGTATTTTGTATATATATTTTATAAAAGTGTACGTTATTTTATTGTTTGTTTTCATTTCATACAAATTTACATTATTTTATGTGTATTTTGTACATGTATTTAAATACAAATTTAACTAGTTATATAAGTATTTTGTATATCTATTTTCATACAAATTGAAACTATTTTTGTGTATTTTTGTATAAATTTTTATACAAATTCTCGTTATTTTATGTGTATTTTGTATATTTATTTTCCTACAAATATACGTTCTTTGATCTGAATTTTGTTTATTTATTTTGATACGAATTTACATTATTTTAGATGTATTTGGTATATATATTTTTATACTTATTTACATCATTTATATGTATTTTGTATGCATATTTTCATAAAAATTTTCTCTATTGTATATATATTCGTATATATATTTTGATACAAATTGACATTATTGATGTGTATTTTATATCTATTTCAATACAAATTTACTTTATTGAATGTGCATTTTGTATATTTATTTTAATACAAATTTTATTATTTTATGTGTTTTTTTGTATTTATATTTTTATACAAATATGCGTTATTATATGGGTATTTTGCATCTTTATTTTCATACAAATTTACATTAATTTATTGATATTCTGTTTATTTATTTTGAAACGATTTTACATTATTCTATGTGTATTTTGTATATACTTTTTTTATACATATTTACATTATTTAATGTATATTTTTTTATATATATTTTATGCAAATTTACGTTATTTTATGCGTATTTGTTTATATATTTTCATACAATACTACATTATTTAATGTGTATTTTGTATATGTATTTCAATTCAAATTTGCCTAATTTTATGTATAGTTTGCATATCTATTTTCAAAGAAATTTTAATTATTTTTTGTACATTATTTTGTGTATTTTGTAAATGTATTTCAATACAAATTTACCTGATTTTATGTGTATTTTGTATATTTATTTTAATACGTTTTTACATCATTTCATGTGTATTTTGTATATATATTTTTATAGAAATCTACGTTGATTTATGAGTATTCGTATATAGATTTTGAAACAAATTTACAATGTTTTATGTGTATTTTACATATTTTTTCAATACAAAGTTACCTTATTGTATATGCATTTTGTATATTAATTTTAATAGAAATTTTATTATTCTATGTGTATTTTTGTATATGTATTTTTATAAAAATATGCTTTATTTTTTGGGTATTTTGCTTCTTTATTTTCATACAATTTTACATTATTTTATTGATATTCTGTGTATTTATTTTGATACGATTTTACATTATTTTATGTATGTTTTGTATATATATTTTATACAAATGTACGTTACTTTATGTGTATTTGTTTTCATTTCATAAAATTTACATTATTATATGAGTATTTTGTACATGTATCTAAATACAAATTTAACTATTTATATGTGTATTTTGTATATCTATTTTCATACAAATTTAAATTATTTTTGTGTATTTTGTATATATTTTTATATAAATTTTCCTTATTTTATGTGTATTTTGTATATTTATTTTGATACGAATTTACATTATTTAAGGTATATTTGGTATATATATTCTTATACTTATTTACATAATTTTATATGTATTTTGTATGTATGTTTTCATAGAAATTAACTCAATTTTATATGTGTTCATATATATATTTTGATACAAATTTACAATATTTATGTGTATTTTGCATATCTATTTCAATACAAATTTATTTTATTGTATGTGCATTTTGTATATTTATTTTAATACAAATTTAAATATTTTATATGTATTTTCGTATGTATATTTTCATACAAACATGCGCTATTATATGGGTATTTTGCATCTTTATTTTCATACAAATTTACATTATTTTATTGATATTCTGTTTATTTATTTTGATACAATTTAACATTATTCTATGCGTATTTTGAATATATATTTTTTTATACATATTTACATTATTTAATGTTTATTTTATATGTATATTTCATCCAAATTAACGTTATTTTATGTGTATTTGTTTATATATTTTCATACAAATTTACATTATTTTATGTGTATTTTGTATATGTATTTCAATACAAATTTGCCTAATTTTATGTGTATTTTTCTTATATATTTTCAAACAAATTTAAATTATTTTTGTGTATTTTTGTATATATTTTTATACAAATTTTAGTTATTTTATTTGTATTTTGTATATATATTTTCCTACAAATATACAATCTTTTATTGGAGTTTTGTTTATTTATTTTGATACGAGTTTACATTATTTTATGTGTATTTTGTATATATATTTTTCTACGTATTTATATTATTTTATGTGTATTTTGTGTACACATTTTCATAAAAATTCACGTTATTTTATTGTGTGTATTCGTCTATATTTTGATACAAATTTTATACAAATTCATGTTATTTTATGTGTATTTGTATATATTTTTTCATACAAATTTATATTATTTGATGTGTATTTTTACATATATTTCATTACAAATTTACCTCTTTTTATGTTTATTTTGTATATTTATTTCATTCAATTTTAAATTATTTTATGTGTATATTTGTATTTGTATTTAGGTTATTTTATGTGTATTTTCTATATATATTTTCACCAAAAATTACATTATTTTATTGGTATTTTCTTAATTTAATTCGATACGAGTTTAGACTATTTCATAGGTATTTTGTATACATATTTTTATACTCATTTACTTATATAATGTGTGTTTTTTATATATATTTTTATGCAAATTTATTTTATGTGCATTTTTGTACATATATTTTTATAGAAATTTGCGTTATTTTATGTGTATTTTGTATATGTTTTCTCATAGAAATTTACATTATTTTATTGATATTTTGTTTATTTATTTTGATACGAATTACATGATTATATATGTATTTTGTACATATTTTTTTATACGTACTTACATTATTTAATGTGTATTTTGTTTATATAGTTTTTTATAAATTTACGTTATTATATGTGTATTTGTATAAATATTTTCATACAAATATACTTTATTTTTTGTATTTTGTATATATATTTCAATTCAAATTTAGCTTATTTTGTGTGTATTTTGTATATCTATTTTCATACAAATTTAATTACTTCTGTGTAATTTTGTATATAGTTTTATATGAATCTACGTTATTTTATGTTTATTTTGTATACATTTTTTATACGTATTTACTTCATTTTTTGTGTTTTCGTATAAATATTTTTATAGAAATTTGCATTGTTTTATGTGTATTTTGCATATCTATTTCATTACAAATTTACCTTATTGTACATGTATTTTGTATATTTATTTTAATACAAATTTAATTTTTTTATGTGTATTTTGGTATATAAATTTTTATAAAAAAAATCGTTATTTTATGGGTATTTTGCTTCTTTATTTTCACACAAATTTACATTATTTTATTAATATTCTGTGTATTTATTTTGATACGATTTTACATTATTCTATCTGTGTTTTGTATATATACTTTTTTTTATACATATTAACATTATTTAATTTGTATTTTGTATTTATATTTTAACAAAGTTACGTTATGTTTAGTGTATTTGTTTATGGATTTTTATTCAAATTTACATTATTTTATGTGTATTTTGTATATGTATTTCAATACAAATTTACCTAATCTCATGTTTATTTTGTATATTTATTTTCATACAAATTTAAATTATTTTTGTGTATTTTTGTATATAGTTTTATACAAATTTACGTTATTTTATGTGTATTTTGTATATCTATTTTCATAGAAATACACATTCTTTTATTGATATTTTGTTTATTTATTTTGACGCGAATTTACATTATTTAATGTGTATTTTGTATATATATTTTTATACGTATTTACATCATTTCATGTGTATTTTGTATATATATTTCTATAGAAATCTACGTTATATTATGTGTATTGTTATATATATTTTGAAACAAATTTACACTGTTTTATGTGTATATTGCATATTTTTTCAATACAAATTTATCTTATTGTATGTGCATTTTGTATACTAATTTTAATACACTTAAAATAACGCATTTTTTTATAAAAATATATATACCAAAACACATAAAATATTTGAATTTGTATTAAAATAAATATACAAAATGCACATACAATAAGGTAAATTTGTATTGAAATGGATATGCAAAATACATATAAAACAATGCAAATTTGTTTCAAAATATATATACAAATACACGTAAAATAACGTAGATTTCTATAAAAATATATATACAAAAATCACATAAAATGAGGTAAATACGTATAAAAAAATGTATACTAAATACACATAAAATAATGTAAATTCGTATAAAAAAAAATACTAATAAAAGAATGTGTATTTGTATAAATATAAATATACAAAATACACATAAAATAACGTAAATTTATATAAAACTATATACAAAAATCCACAAAAATAATTATATTTGTATGAAAATATATATACAAAATACACATAAAATAAGCTATATTTGAATTGAAATATATATACAACATACATAAAATAATGTAAATTTTTATCGAAATATTTTTACAAATACACATATAATAACGTAAATTTCTATAGAAATATATAAACAAAATACACATTAAATAATGTAAATACGTATAAAAAAATATGTACAAAATATATAAATAATCATGTAATTCGTATCAAAATAAATAAACAAAATACCAATAAAATAGTGTAAATTTGTATGAGAAAACATATACAAAATACACATAAAATAGCGCAAATTTCTATAAAAATATATGACCAAAAATGCACATGAAATAAATTTGCATAAAAAAATATATACAAAACACATTAGATAATGTAAATGAGTATAAAAATATGTATACAAAATACCTATGAAATAATCTAAATTCGTATCGAATTAAATTAAGAAAATACCAATGAAATAATGTAATTTTGGATGAAAATATATATAGGAAATACACATAAAATAACCTAAATACAAATACAAATATACACATAAAATAATTTAATATTGAATAAAATAAATATACAAAATAAACATAAAATAAGGTAAATTTGTAATAAAATATATTAAAAAATACACATAAAATAATATAAATTTGTATGAAAAGATATATACAAATACACATATAATAACATTAATTTGTTTAAAATTTGTATCAAAATATATACGAATACACACAATAAAATAACGTAAATTTTTAATACGTAATAATTTAAATACGTAGAAAAATATATATATAAATACACATATAATAATGTAAATTCGTATCAAAATAAATAAACAAAATTCCAAAATATATATACAAAATACAAATAAAATAACTAAAATTTGTTTAAAAATATATACAAAAATACACATAAATAATTTAAATTTGTTTGAAAATAGATATGCAAAATACACATAAAATTAGGCAAATTTGTATTGAAATACATATCCAAAATTCACATAAAATAATGTAAATTTATATGAAAATATATAAACAAAAACACTTAAAATAACGTAAATTTGGATAAAATATATATACAAAATAAACATTAAATAATGTAAATATGTATAAAAAATATATATACTAAATACACAGAGAATAATGTTAAATCGTATCAAAATAAATAAACAAAATATCAATAAAACATTGTAAATACCCATATAATAATGCATATTTGTGTAAAAATATATAAACAAAAATACATATAAAATAATTAAATTTGTATTAAAATAAATATACAAAATGCACATACAATAAAGTAATTTTGTATTGAAATAGATATGCAAAATACACATCAATAATGTAAATTTTATCAAAATATATATACGAATACTCATAAAATAGAGTAAATTTCTATGAAAATATACATACAAAATTCATATAGAATGATGTAAATAAGTATAAAAATATATATATACTAAATATACCTCAAGTAATGTAAATTCGTATCAAAATAGATAAACAAAATTCCGATATAAGAATGTATATTTGTAGGAAAATGAATATACAAAATACACAAAGTAACAAAAATTTATATAAAAATATATACAAAAAATACACAAAAATAATTTAAATTTGTATGAAAATAGATATACAAAATATACATCTAATTAGTTAAATTTGTATTTAAATACATGTACAAAATACACATAAAATAATGTAAATTTGTATGAAATGAAAACAAATACACCTAAAGTAACGTACATATGTATATATATATATATATATATATATATATATATATATATATATATATATATATATATATATATTTTTTTTTTTTTTTTTACGTCGCGGCCTATAGCGCCGGTAGGCTTTTTCCCGGTGGGGCTTGATGGTCGGCCCAAGGCTTCTTCCCGGTGGGTCCTGATGGTCGGCCCAGCCCGTTCTGGCGCAGGCGAGTGTTTATAGTGGCGCCATCTTGCATTGGCTCATGCTGCCTCCCGAGCTCATCTTTAATTCTAGAATCTAGAGTCCGTTGATAGGTGGTCTTCTGGACAGCATGTGGGTAGTTTTAAGCCTCTCGGCGGCTGAAAAATCCCAGCTTGGTGGCACCGGGCGGGGATTGAACTCGCGTCCTCCTGATCGCGGTGGTGTTACTCTGTCGATTCAGCCACCGCCTCCCCATATATATATATATATATATATATATATATATATATATATATATATATATATATATATATATATATATACAAAATACATAGAATAATGTAAAATCGAATCAAAATAAATACACAGAATATCAATAAAATAATGTAAATTTGAATGAAAATAAAGATGCAAAATACCCATAAAATAAAGCATGTTTTAATAAAAATACATATAATAAAATACATATAGATAAATTAAATTTGTATTAAAATTAATATACAAAATACATATACAATAAGGTAAATTTGTATTGAAAAAATATGCAATATACATATAAAACAGTGTAAATTTGTTTCAAAATATATATACGAATACACATAAAATAACGTAGATTTTAACAGAAATATATATACAAAATCCACATGAAATGATGGAAATACGTATAAAAAAAAAAATATATATATATATATATATATATATATATATATATATATATATATATATATATATATATATATATATATATATATATATATATATATATATATATATATATATATATACAAAATACACATTAAATAATGTAAATTCGCGTCAAAATAAATAAACAAAATATCAATAAAAGAATGTGTCTTTGTATGAAGATGAATATACAAAATACACATAAAATAACCTAAATTTGAATAAAACTGTAAACAAAAATAATATAACTTTGTATGAACATAAATATACAAAATACACATAAAATTAACTAAATTTGTATTGAAATACATATACAAAATACACATAAATAATTTTTAAATTTGAGTGAAAATATATGAAAATATATAAACAAATACACTTAAAATAACGTAAATTTGTATAAAACATATATACAAAATACATATTAAATAACGTAAATATGTATAAAAAATATATATATACAAAACACTAATAGAATAATGTAAAATCGAATCAAAATAAATACACAGAAAATTAATAAAATAATGTAAATTTGTATGAAAATTAAGATGCAAAATACCCATAAAATAACGCATTTTTTATAAAAATATATATACCAAACACATAAAATATTTGAATTTGGATTAAAATAAATACACAAAATGCACATACAAAAAGTTAATTTGTTTCAAAATGTATATACGAATACACATAAAATAACGTAGATTTCTATAAAAATATATATACAAAATACACATAAAATTAAGTAAATACGTATACAAAATATATACAAAATACACATAAAATAATGTAAATTCGTATAAAAATAAATAAACAAAATACCAATAAAAGAATATGTATTTGTATAATTATAAATATATAAAATACACATAAAAGAACGTAAATTTATATAAAGCTATATAGATAAATACACAGAAGTAATTAAATTTGTATGAAAATAGATATACAAAATACACATAAAATAAGCTAAATTTGAATTGAAATATATATACAAAATACATAAAATAATGTAAATTTGTATCAAAATATTTATACAAATACACATATAATAACGTAAATTTGTTTAAAAATATATAAACAAAATACGGATTAAATAATGTAAATACGTATAAAAAAATATGTAAAAAATACACATATAATCATGTAACTCGTTTCAAAATAAATAAACAAAATACCAATAAAATAATGTAAATTTGTGTGAGAAAACATATACAAAATACACATAAAATAACGCAAATTTCTATAAAAATATATGTACAAAAATGCACATGAAATAAAGTAAGTTTGCATAAAAATATAGATACAAAACACACATTAGATAATGTAAATGAGTATGAAAATATGTATACAAAATACCAACGAAATAATCTAAATTCGAATCGAATTAAATTAAGAAAATACCAATAAAATAATATAATTTTGGATTAAAATATATATAGAAAATACACATAAAATAACCTAAATACAAATAAAAATATACACACAAAATAATTTAAAATTGAATGAAATAAATATACAAAATAAACATAAAATAAGGTAGATTTGTAATGAAATATATGTAAAAATACACTTGAAATAATATAAATTTGTATGAAAATATATATACAAATACACATAAAATAACATGAATTTGTATAATTTTTTTATCAAAATATATACGAATACACACAATAAAATAACGTAATTTTTTATGAAAATATATATAAAAAATTCACATAAAATAATGTAAATACGTAGAAAAATATATATAGAAAATACACATAAAATAATGTAAATATGTAAAGAAAATATATGCAAAATACACCTAGAATAATGTAAAATTGTATCAATATAAATATACAGAATATCAGTAAAGTAATGTAAAAATTTATGGAAATAAAGATGCAAAATACCCATAAAATTACTCATATTTAAAAAATAAAAATATACAAAAATACACATAAAATAATTAAATTAGTTTTAAAATAAATATAAAAAATACACATACAATAAGGTAAATTTTTATTGAAATAGATATGCTAAATACACATAAAATAATATAAATTTGTATCAAAACATTTACGAATACATTAAATAAAATAACGTGAATTTTTAAGAAAATATATATAAAAAATACACATAAAATATGGTAAGGACTTAGAAAAATATATATTTAAAATACACATAAAATAATGTAAATTCGTATCAAAATGAATAAACAAAATTACAATAAAAGAATGTATATTTGTTGGAAAATATATATACAAAATACAAATAAAATAACTAAAATTTGTATAAAAATATATACAAAAATACACAAAAATAATTTAAATTTGTTTGAAAATAGATATGCAAACTACACATAAAATTAGACAAATTTGAATTGAAATACATATACAAAATACACATTAAATAATGTAATATTGTATGAAAATATTTAAACAAATACACATAAAATAACGTAAATTTGCATAAAATATATATACAAAATGTACATTAAATAATCTAAATATGTATAAAAATATATATACAAAATACACATAGAATAATGTAAAATCGTCTCAAAACAAATAAACAGAATATCAATAAAATAATGTAAATTTGTATGAAAATAGAGATGCAAAATACCCATATAATAACGCATATATTTTATAAAAATATACATAAAAAAAATACATAAAATAATTGAATTTGTATTAAAATAAATATACAAAATGCACATACAATAAAGTAAATTTGTATTGAAATAGATATGTAAAATACACATCAATAATGTAAATTTGTATCAAAATATATATACGAATTCACATAAAATAGAGCAAATTTCTATGAAAATATACATACAAAATACATATAAATGATGTAAATAAGTATAAAAATATATATACCAAATACATCTAAAATAATGTAAATTCGTGTCAAAATAAATAAATAAAATTCAGATAAAAGAACGTATATTTGTAGGAAAAAAAATATACAAAATACACACAAAATAACGAAAATTTGAACAAAAATATATACAAAATAAACAAAAATAGTATCAATTTGTATGAAAATAGATACACAAAATACACATATAATTAGTTAAATTTGTATTTAAATATATGTTCAAAATACACATAAAATAATGTAAATTTTTAGGAACTGAAAACAAACAAAAAATATATATATATATATATATATATATATATATATATATATATATATATATATATATATATATATATATATATATATTTTTTTTTTTTTTTTTTTTTTTTTACAACAAAGGTGGCAGCTCAAGGGCCCACAAAAAAAGAAAACAATAATAAAAAAAAAGCCCGCTACTCGCTGCTCCTAAAAAAGAAACAAAAGAGGTGGCGGAAAGGAAGATCAAATACGGGAGGAGTGGTGTCCTGATACCCTCCTCTTGAAAGAGTTCAAGTCGTAGGCAGGAGGAAATACAGATGAAGGAAGATTGTTCCAGAGTTTACCAGCGTGAGGGATGAAAGAGTGAAGATGCTGGTTAACTCTTGCATAAGGGGTTTGGACAGTATAGGGATGAGCATGAGTAGAAAGTCGAGTGCAGCGGGGCCGCGGGAGGGGGGGAGGCATGCAGTTAGCAAGTTCAGAAGAGCAGTCAGCGTGGAAATATCGATAGAAGATAGAGAGGCAACATGGCGGCGGAATTTAAGAGGTAGAAGACAATCAGTATGAGGAGGAGAGCTGATGAGACGAAGAGCCTTAGCCTCCACTCTGTCCAGAAGAGCTGTGTGAGTGGAGCCCCCCCACACATGAGATGCATACTCCATACGAGAGCGGACAAGGCCCCTGTATATGGACAGCAACTGTGCAGGGGAGAAGAACTGGCGGAGACGGTACAGAACGCCCAGCCTCGAGGAAGCTGATTTAGTAAGAGATGAGATATGAAGTTTCCAGTTGAGATTTTGAGTTAAGGATAGACCGAGGATGTTTAGTGTTGAGGAAGGTGATAGCTGGGTGTTGTCAAAGAATAGGGGATAGTTGTTTGTAAGATTGTGTCGAGTTGATAGGTGGAGAAACTGTGTTTTTGAGGCGTTGAAGGACACCAGGTTCTTCTTGCCCCAATCGGAAATAATAGTTAGGGCTGAGGCTAAGCGTTCTGCAGCCTCCAGCCTTGAGTCGTTAAGTTCCTGAAGGGTGGGTCTTCTATTAAAAGAAGTAGAGTAATGCAGATATACAAAATACACATAGAATAATGTCAAATCGTATCAAATTAAATACACAAAATATCAATAAAATAATATAACTTTGTAAGAAAATAAAGATGTAAAATACCCATTAAATAAAGCATATTTTTATAAAAATACATATACAAAAATATACATAGAATAATTAAATTTGTGTTAAAATTAATATACAAAATGCGCATACAATAAGGTAAATTTGTATTCAAATGGATATGCAAAATACACATCAAATAATGTAAATTTGTATTAAAATATGTATACGAAAACACATATAATAACGTAAATATCTATGAAAATATATATGAAAAATACACATAAAATGATGCAAATACGAATAAAAATATATATACAAAATACACCTAAAATAATGTAAATTCGTATCAAATTCAATAAACTAAATTTCAATAAAAGAATGTATATATGTAGGAAAATAAATATACAAAATAATAAATAAAATACCTTACATTGGTATAAAAATACATACAAAAATAAACACAAATAATTTCAATTAGTATGAAAAAATAAATACAAAATACACATAAAATTAGATAAATTTGTATTGAAATACATATACAAAATACACATAAAATAATGTAAATTTGTATGAAAATATATAAACAAATAGACATAAAGTAACGTATATATGTATAAAATATATATAAAAAAAGGAACATTAAATAATGTAGATATGTAAAATAAAGTATATACAAAATACACATAGAACAATGTAAAATCGTATCAAAATAAATACACAGAATATCAATAAAATAATGTAAAATTGTATGAAAATAAAGATGCAAAATACCCATAAAAAAAGCATATTTTTTATAAAAATATATATATACAAAAATACACATCACATAATTAAATTTGTATTAAAATAAATATACAAAATACACATACAATATGGTATATTTGTCTTGAAATAGACATGCAAAACACATATTAAACAAAGTAAATTTGTTACAAAATATATATACGAATAAACATCAAAAAACGTAAATTTCTATAAAAATATATATAAAAAATACACATAAAATGATGTAAATACGTATAAAAATATATATACAAAATACATTTGAAAGAATGTAAATTCGTACAAAATAAATAAACAAAATACCAATAGAAGAATGTGAATTTGTATGAAAATAAATATACAAAATACACATAAAATAACGTAAATTTGTATAAAACTATATACAAAAAAAAAGTAATTGAAATTTGTATGAAAATAGATATACAAAATATATATAAAATAAAATATACATAAAATAATGCATATTTGTATCAAAATAATTAAACAAATTCGCATAAAATAACGAAAATTTGTTTCAAAATATAGAAACAAAATACACTTTAAATATTGAAAATAAGCATACAAAATATATACAAAATACAAATATAATAATGTAAATTCGTATCCAAATACATAAACAATTTAATAATAAAAAAATGTAACTTTGTATGAAAAAATATATACAAAATACACATAAAATACCGCAAATTTCTATAAAAATATATGTAAAAAAACGCACATCAAATACTTTAAATTTGTATGAATAATAAATAAACAAAATACACATAAAATAAGGCAAATTTGTAAAAAAAAAAAGAACAGAATACACTTAAAATAATGTAAATTTGTATAAAAACAACAAAACACATAAAATGAAGTAAAACTGTATAAAAAAAATATATATACAAAACACATATGTATAGAAAATACACTTGAAATAATCTAAATTCGTATCGAAATAAATGAACAAAATACCGATAAAATAATGTTATTTTGAATGAAAATATATATAGAAAATACACATAAAATAACGTAAATACAAATAAATATATACACATAAAATAATTTGAATTTGAATGAAAATAAATATAAAAATAAACATAAAATAAGGCAAATTTGTAATAAAATATATATACAAAATACACATAAAATAATGTAGATTTGTTTCAAAATATATATACGAATACACATAAAATAGCGTAGATTTCTATAGAAATATATATACAAAACATACATGAAATGATGTAAATACGTATTAAAATTTATACACAAAATACACATTAAATAATGTAAATTCGTGTCAAAAATAAATAAACAAAATATCAATAAAAGAATGTGTATTTGTATGAAAATACATATACAAAATACACATAAAATAACGTAAATTTGTATAAAACTATATTCAAAAATACACAAAAATAATTTAAATTTGTATGAAAATAAATATACAAAATACATATAAAACTAGGTAAATTTGTATTAAAATACATATACAAAATACACTTAAGATAATGTAAATTTGAATGAAAATATATAAACAAATACACTTAAGTTAACGTAAATTTGTATAAAATATATATACAAAATACTCATTAAATGATGTAAATATGTATAAATATATATATATATATATATATATATATATATATATATATATATATATATATATATATATATATATATATATATATATATATATATATATATATATATATATATATATACAAAACAAAAATAGAATAATGTAAAATCGTATCAAAATAAATACATAGAATATTAATAATATAATATAAATTTGTATGAAAATAAAGATGCAAAATACCCATAAAATAATGCATTTTTAAAAAAAATATATATACCAAAATACACATTAAATATTTAAATTTGTATTACAATAAATACACAAAATGCACATACAATAAGATAAATTTGTATTGAAATAGATATGCAAAATACATATAAAACAATGTAAAATAGTTTCAAAATATATATACGAATACACATAAAATAACGTAGACTTCTATAAAAATATATATACAAAAAACACATAAAATGAAGTAAATACGTATAAGAAAATGTATACAAAATACATATAAAATAATGTAAGTTCGTATCAAAATAAATAAACAAAATACCATTAAAAGAATATGTATTTGTAAAAATATACATATACAAAATACACATAAAATAACGTAAAATTGTATAAAGCTATATACAAAAATAAACAAAAATAATTAAATTTGTATGAAAATACATATACAAAAGACACATAAAATAAGCTAAATTTGAATTGAAATAAATATACAAAATACATAAAATAATGTAAATTTGAATGAAATTATTTATTCAAATAAACATATAATTACGTAAATTTGTATAAAAATACATAAACAAAATACACATTAAATAATGTAAATACATATAAAAAATATGTACGTAATGTAAAAATTTATAAAAATAAATATGCAAAATACCCATAAAATAACTCATATTTAAAAAAAATATATATACAAAAATAAACATAAAATAATTAAATTTGTATTAAAATAAATATACAAAATACACATACAATAAGGTAAATTTGTATTGAAATAGATATGCAAAATAAAAATGAAATAATGTAAATTTGTATCAAAATATATACGAATACACACAATAAAATAACGTATTTTTTTATGAAAATATATATAGAAAATACACATAAAATAATGTAAATACGTAGAAAAATATATATACAAAATACACATAAAATAATGTAAACTCGTATCAAAATAAATAAACAAAATTCGACAAAAAGAAAGTATATTTATAGGAAAATATCTATACAAAATACAAATAAAATAACAAAAATTTGTATAAAAATATATACAAAAATACACAAAAATAATTAACTAACGTAAATTTCCAAAAAATATATATACAAAATATACATTAAATAATGTAAATATGTATAAAAATATATATACAAAATACGCATAGAATAATGTAAAATCGTATCAAAATAAATAAACAGAATATCAATAAAAAAATGTAAATTTGTGTGAAAATAAAGATGCAAAATACCCATATAATAACGCATATTTGTTTAAAAATATATATACCAAAAACACATAAAATAATTAAATTTGTATTAAAATAAATATACAAAAGGCAATTACAATAAAGAAAATTTGTATTGAAATAGATATGCAAAATATACATAAATAATATAAATTTGTATCAAAATATATATACGAATACACATAAATTTCTATGAAAATATATATTCAAAATACATATAAAATGATGTAAATATAAATATATATATATATATATATATATATATATATATATATATATATATATATATTTATATATATATATATATATATATATATATATATATATATATATATATATATATATATTTATATATATCAAATACACCAAAAATAATGTAAACTCGTATAAAATAAATAAAGAAAATTCCGATAAAAGAATATATATTTGTAGGAAAATAAATATACAAAATAAACATAAAATTACGAAAATTTGTATAAAAATATATACAAAAATACACAAAATTAGTTTCAATTTGTATGAAAATAGATATACAAAATACACATATAATTAATTAAATTTGTGTTTAAATAAACATAAAATAATGTAAATTTGTATGAAATGAAAACAAATTTACATAAAATAACGGACATTTGTATAAAATATATATACAAAGTATACATAGAATAATGTAAAATCGTATCAAAATAAATACACAGAATATCAATAAAATAATGTAAATTTGTTTGAAAATAAAGATGCAAAATACCCATAAAATAAAGCATATTTTATAAAAATACATATACAAAAATACACATAGAATAATTAAATTTGTATTAAAATTTAGATACAAAATGCACATACAATAACGTAAATTTGTGTTGAAAGAATATGCAAAATACACATAAAACAATGTAAATTTGTTTCAAAATATATATATACGAATACAAATAAAATAACGTCGATTTCTATAGAAATATATATAGAAAATACACATGAAATGATGTAAATACGTATAAAGATATATATACACAATATACATTAAATAATGTAAATTCGTGTCGAAATAAATAAACAAAATATCAATAAAAGAATGTGTAATTGTATGAAAATAGATATACAAAATACACATAAAATATTGTAAATTTGTATAAAACTCTATACAAAAATACACAAAAAATAATTTAAATTTGTATGAAAACAAATAAAAAAAATACACATAAAATTAGGTAGATTTGTGTTGAAATACATATACAAAATACACATAAAATAATGTAAATTTGAATGAAAATATATAAACAAATACACTTAAAATAACGTAAATTTGTATAAAATATATATATACAAAATACACATTAAATAAGGTAAATATGTATCAAAAAATATATACAAAACACAAATAGAATAAAGAAAATTGTATCAAAATAAATACACAGAATATTGATAAAATAATGTAAATTTGTATGAAAATAACGATGCAAAATACCCAAAAAATAATGCTTTTTTTTAAATATATATTCCAAAATACACATAAAATATTTGAATTTGTATTAAAATAAATATACAAAATGCACATACAATAAGGTAAATTTGTATTGAAATAGATATGCAAAATACATATAAAACAATGTAAATTTGTTTCAAAACATACATACGAATACACATAAAATAACGTCGATTTCTATAAAAATACATATACAAAATACACATAAAATTAAGTAAATACGTATAAAAAAGTATACAAAATACACATAAAATAATGTAAACTCGTATAAATATAAATAAACAAAATACCAATCAAAGAATGTGTATTTGTATAAATATAAATATACAAAATGCACATAAAATAACGTAAATTTATATAAAATTATACATATAAAAATACACAGAAAAAATTAAATTTGTATGCAAATAAATATAAAAAAATATACACAATATAAGCTAAATTTGAATTGAAATATATATTCAAAATACATAAAATAAAGTAAATTTGTATCAAAATATTTTTACAAATACACACTTAATAACGTAAATTTGTATAAAAATATATAAACAAAAAACACATTAAACAATGTAAATACGTATAAAAAAAATATGTACAAAATGCTCATATAATAATGTAGTTCGTATCAAAATAAATAAACAAAATACCAATGAAATAATGTAAATTTGTATCAGAAAACATATACAAAATACACATAAAACAACGCAAATTTCTATAAAAATTTATGTACAAAAATGCACATAAAATAAATTTACATAAAAAAATATATACAAATCACACATTAGATAATGTAAATGAGTATAAAAATAAGAATACAAAATACCTATGAAATAATCTAAAATCGTATCGAATTAAATTAAGAAAATAAGAATAAAATAATGTAATTTTGGATGAAAATATATATAGAAAATACACATGAAATAACCTGAATACAAATACAAATATACACATAAAATAATTTAAAATTGAATGATATAAATATACAAAATAAACATAAAATAAGGTAAATTTGTAATGAAATATATGTAAAAATACACATAAAATAATAAAAATTTGTATGAAAAATATTATACAAATACACATAAAATAACATGAATTTGTATAAAATTTGTATCAAAATATAGACGAATACACACAATAAAATAACGTAAATTTTTATGAAAATGTATATACGAAATACACATAAAATTATTCAAATACGTAGAAAAATATATATACAAAATACACATAAAATAATGTAAATTCATATCAAAATAAATAAACAAAGTTCCAATAAAAGAATGTACATTTGTAGGAAAAAATATGTACAAATTACAAATAATATAACTAAAATTTGTATAAAAATATATACAAAAATACAAAAAAATAATTTAAATTTGTTTGAAAATAGATATGCAAAATACACATAGAATTAGGCAAATTTGTATTGAAATACATATACAAAATACACATAAAATAATGTAAATTTGTATGAAAATATATAAACAAATACACATAAAATAACGTAGATTTGAATAAAATATATATAAAAAATAAATATTAAATGATGTAAATATGTATAAAAAAAATATATACAAAATACACATAGAATAATGTTAAATCGCATCAAAATAAATAAACAGAATATCAATAAAATAATGTAAATTTGTATGAAAATAAAGATGCAAAATACCCATATAATAACGCACATTTTTATTAAAATATACATTCAAAAATACACATAAAATAATTTAATTTGTATTAAAATGAATGTTCAAAATGCACATACAATAAAGTAAATTTGTATTGAAATAGATATGCAAAATTTTCGTTACTTTAGGTGTATTTTTTATATTTATTTTCCTACAAATATACGTTCTTTAATCGGAATTTTGTTCATTTATTTTGATACGAATTTACATTATTTGAGGTATATTTGGTATATATATTTTTATACTTATTTACATCATTTTATATGTATTTTCTATGTATATTTTAATAGAAATTTACTCTATTATATGAGTATTCGTATACATATTTTGATACAAATTTACATTATTGATGTGTATTTTGCATATCTATTTCAATACAAATTTACTTTATTGTATGTGCATTTTTTATATTTATTTTAATACAAATTTAATTATTTTATATGTGTTTTTGCATATATTTTTTATACAAATATGCGTTAATATATGGCTATTTTGCATCTTTAATTTCATACAAATTTAAATTATTTTATTGATTATTTATTTTGATACGATTTTACATTATTCTATGTGTATTTTGTATATATATTTTTAATACTTATTTACATTATTTAATGTATAATTTGTATATATATTTTATGCAAATTTACGTTATTTCATGTGTATTTGTTTATATATTTTCATACAAATTTACATTATTTTATGTGTATTTTGTATATGTATTTCAATACAAATTTGCCTAATTTTATATGTATTTTTCAATTTTTTTTTCAAACAAATTTAAATTATTTGTGTGTATTTTTGTATATATTTTTATACAAATTTTAGTTATTTTATTTGTATTTTGTATATATATTTTCCTACAATTATACATTCCTTTATTGGATTTTTGTTTATTTATTTTGATATGAATTTACATTATTTTATGTGTATTTTTTATATATATTTTTTTACGTATCTAAATTATTTTATGTGTATTTTCTATATACATTTTCATAAACATTTACGTTATTTTATTGTGTGTATTCGTATATATTTTGATACAAATTTTATACAAATTAATGTTATTTTATATGTATTTGTATATATATTTTCATACAAATTTATATGTGTATTTTGTATACATTTTTTATACGTATTTGCTTCGTTTTATGTGTATTTTGTATATATATTTTTATAGAAATCTACGTTATTTTGTGTATTCGTATATATATTTTGAGACAAATTTACATTGTTTTATATGTATTTTGCATATCTTTTTCAATACAAATTTACCTTAAAGAATGTGCTTTTTGTATATTTATTTTAATACAAATTTAAATATTTTATGTGTATTTGTATATATATTTTCAAATAAATGTACATTGTTTTATGTGTGTTTTGCATATCTATTTCAATACAAATTTACCATATTTTATGTGCATTTTGTATATTTATTTTAATACAAATTTAATTATTTGATGTGTGTTTTTGTATACATATTTTTATAAAAATATGTTTTTTTATGGGTATTTTGCATCTTTATTTTCATACAAATTTACATTATTTTATTGATATTCTGTGTATTTCTTTTCATACGATTTTACATTATTCTATGTGTATTTAGTAGTATTTTATTTTACATATTTACATTATTTAATGTGCACTTTCTATATATATTTTATACAAATATATGTTACTTTATGTCTATTTGTTTATATATTTTCATACAAATTTACATTATTTTATGTGTATTTTGTATATATATTACAATACAAATTGAAAATATTTTTGAGTATTTTTGCGTATATTTTAATACAAATTTTAGTTATTTTATATATTATTTTGTATATTTTTTTTCCTACATATATGCATTCTTTTATTGAAATTTAGTTTATTGAATTTGAGACGAATTTACCTTATTTTAGGTGTATTTTGTATACATATTTTTATACGTATTTACATCATTTTATGTGTATTTTGTATATATATTTTCATAGAAATTTACTTTATTTTATGTGTTTTCGTATATATATTTTAATACAAATCTACATTATTTGATGTGTATTTTGCATATCTATTTCAATACAAATTTACTTTATAGTACGTGCATTTTGTATATGTATTTTTATACAAATTTAATTATTTAATGTGTTTTTGTATATATATTTTTATACAAATATCCGTTATTTTATGGGTATTTTGCATCTTTATTTTCATAGAAAATTACATTATTCTATTGATATTCTACTTATTTATTTTGATACAATTTTACATTATTCTATGTGTTTTTTGTATATATTTTTTATTCATTTTTCCATTATTTAATGTGTATTTTGTATATATATTTTATACAAATTTACATTGTTTTATATGTGTTTTTGCATATCTTTTTCAATACAAATTTATCTTATTGTATGTGCATTTTGTATTTTTCTTTCATTACAATTATAAATATTTTATATGTATTTTTGTATATATATTTTTATAAAAAAATGCGCTATTTGATGGGAATTTTGCATCTTTGTTTTCATACAAATTTACATTATTTTATTAATATTCTGTGTATTTATTTTGATACGATTTTACATTATTTTATTTGTTTTTTGTATATATTTTTTATATATATTAAGATTATTAAATGTGTATCTTGCACATATATTTTATACAAATTTACGTTATTTTATGTGTATTTGTTTATATATTTTCATACAAATTTACATTCTTTTATGTGTATTTTGTATATGTATTTCAATACAAATTTGTCTAATTTTATGTGTATTTTGCATATCTATTTTAGTTATTTTATTTGTATTTTGTATATATATTTTCCAACAAATATACATTCTTTTATTGGAATTTTTTTATTTATTTTGATACGAATTTACATTATTTTATATGTATTTTGTATAAATATTTTTCTACGCATTTAAATTATTTTATGTGTATTTTTTATTTACATTTTCATAAAAATTTGCGTTATTTTATTGTGTGAATTCGTCTATATTTTGATACAAATTTTATACAAATTCATGTTATTTTATGTGCATTTGTATATAAAATAAAAATATTCTTTATTTTATTGGTATTTTGCATCTTTATTTTCATAATGTGTATTTTGTATATATATTTTATACAAATTTACGTTACGTTACGTTACGTTACGTTACGTGTATTTGTTGATATATGTTGACACAAATTTACAATATCCTATGGGTATTTTGTATATATATATATATATATATATATATATATATATATATATATATATATATATATATATATATAAAAATATATATATATATATATATATATATATATATATATATATATATATATATATATATATATATATATATATATATATATATATATATATATATATATCAAAAGAAATTTACCTAGTTTTATGTGTATTTTGTATATCTATTTTCATACAAACTCAAATTATTTCTTGGTATTTTTGTATATATTTTAATACAAATTTTTCTTATGTTATGTGTATTTTGTAAATTTATTTTCATTCAAATATATATTATTTTATTGGTATTTTGTTGATTTATTTTGATACGAATTTACATTATTTTACATGTACTTTGTATATATATTTTAATACATTATTTAATGTTTATTTTGAATATATATTTTTATACTAATTCTTGTTATTTTATGTGTATTTGCATATATATTTTCATACAAATTTATATTATTTTATGAGTAATTTGTACATATATTTCATTACAAATTTACCTTATTTTATGTTTATTTTGTATATTTATTTCATTCAATTTTAAATTATTTTATGTGCATATTTTTATTTGTATTAGGTTATTTTGTGTGTATTTTCTATCTATGTTTTCATCCATAATTACATTATTTTATTGGTATTTTGTTAATTTAATCCGATACGAATTTAGATTATTTCATAGGTATTTTGTATACATTTTTTTATACTCATTTACATTATTTAATGTATGCTTTGTATATATATTTTTATGCAAATTTACTTTATTTTACCAGCATTTTTGTACATATATTTTTATAGAAATTTGTATTATTTTATGTGTATTTTGTATATGTTTTCTCATACAAATTTACTTTAATTTATTGGTATTTTGTTTATTTATTTTGATACGAATTACATTATTATATATGTATTTTGTACATATTTTTTATACGTATTTAAAGTATTTAATGAGTATTTTGTTTATATATTTTTATACAAATTTACGTTATTATGTGTGAATTTGTATAAATATTTTGATACAAATTTACATTATTTTATGTATTTTGTATATATATTTCAATTCAAATTTAGCTTATTTTATGTGTATTTTGTATATTTATTTTCATACAAATTTAACTACTTTTGTGTATTTTTGTATATAGTTTTATACAAATTTACGGTATTTTATGTGTATTTTGTATATTTATATTTATACAAATACATATTCTTTTATTGGTATTTTGTTTATTTATTTTGATTCGAATTTATATTATTTTATGTGTATTTTGTATACATTTTTTTATACGTATTTACTAAATTTTATGTGTATTTTGTATATATATTTTTAAAGATTTCTACATTATTTTATGTGTATTCGTATATATATTTTGAAACAAATTTACATTCTTTTATATGTATTTTTGAATATCCTTTTCAATACAAATTTACCTTATTGTATGTGCATTTTGTATATTTATTTCAATACAGATTTAAATATTTTATGTATATTTTGGTATATATATTTTCATAAAAAACGCGCTATTTAATGGGAATTTTGCATCTTTATTTTCATACAAATTTACATTATTTTATTGATATTCTGTGTATTTATTTTGATACGATTTTACATTATTCTAATTGTTTTTTGTATATATATTTTTATACATATTTTCATTATTTAATGTGTATCTTGCATATATATTTTATACAAATTTACGTTATTTTAAGTGTATTTGTTAATATATTTTCATTCAAATTTACATAATTTTATGTGTATTTTGTATATGTATTTAAATACAAATTTACCTAATTTTATGTGTATTTTTTATATTTCTTTTCATACAAATTAAAAATATTTTTGTGTATTTTTGTATATAGTTTCATACAAATTTAGGTTATTTTATGTACGCATTTACATTATTGAATGTGTGTTTTGTTATATATTTTTATAGAAATTTGCGTTATTTTATATGTATTTGTATATGTTTTCTCATAGAAATTTACATTATTTTAATGCTATTTTGTTTATTTATTTTGATACGAATTACATAATTATATGTGTATTTTGTATATATTTTTTATACGTATTTACATTACTTAATGTGTATTTTGTTTATATATTTTTAAACAAATTTACGTTATTATATTTATTTGTATAAATATTTTGTTGCAAATTTACATTATTTTATGTATTTTGTATATATATTTCAATTCAAATTTAGCTTATTTTTAGTGTATTTTGTATATCTATTTTCATACAAATTTAATTACTTCTGTGTATTTTTGTATAAAGTTATATTCAAATTTATGTTATTTTATGTGTATTTTGTATATATTTATTTATACAAATACTCATTCTTTTATTGTTATTTTGTTTATCTATTTTAATATTTTGTATACATTTTTTTTATACGTATTTACTTCATTTTATATGTATTTTGTATATATATTTCTATAGAAATCTACGTTATTTTGTGTATTCGTATATTTATTTTTAAACAAATTTACATTGTTTTATATGTATTTTGCATATCTATTTCAATACAAATTTACCTTAATGAATGTGCATTTACTATATTTATTTTAATACAAATTTAAATATTTTATGTGTGTGTGTATATATATATATATATATATATATATATATATATATATATATATATATATATATATATATATATATATATATATATATATATATATATATATATATATATATATATATTATAAAAAATGCGTTATTTTATGGGTATTTTGCATCTTTATTTTCATACAAATTTACATTATTTGATTGATATTCTGTGTATTGATACGATTTTACATTGTTCTATGTGTATTTTTTATATATTTTATTTTACATATTTACATTATTTAATGTGCATTTTCTATATATATTTTATACAAACATACGTTACTTTATGTCTATTTGTTTATATATTTTCATACAAATTTACATTATTTTATGTGTATTCTGTATATGTATTTCAATACAAATTTACCTAATTTAATGTGGATTTTCCATATCTATTTTCATACAAATTGAAATTATTTTTGTTTTTTTGTATGTATTTTAATACAAATTTTAGGTTTTTTATGTATTATTTTGTAAATTAATTTTCCTACATATATACATTCTTTTATTGAAATTTTGTTTATTGAATTTGATACGAATTTACCTTATTTTAGGTGTATTTTGTATATATATTTGTATACGTATTTACATCACTTTATGTGTATTTTTTATATATATTTTCTTAGAAATTTACATTATTTGATGTGTTGATATATATATATATATATATATATATATATATATATATATATATATATATATATATATATATATATATATATATATATATATATATATATATATATATATATATATATATATATATATATATATATATATATATATATATATATATATATATATATATATATATATATATATATATTAATACAAATTTACATTATTTTATGTGTATTTTGCATATCTATTTCAATACTAATTTACCTTATTGTATGTGCATTTTGTATATTTATTTTTATACAAATCTAATTATTTGATGTGTATTTTTGTATACATATTTTTATACAAATATGCGTTATTTTATTGGTATTTTGCATCTTTATTTTCATAGAAATTTACATTATTTTATTGATATTCTGTTCATTTATTTTGATACGATTTTACATTAATCTATGTGTATTTTGTATATACTTTTTTATATATTTTTTCTTAATTTAAGGTGTATTTTGTATATATAATTTATAGAAATTTACGTTGCGTTACGTTACGTTACGTTACGTGTATTTGTTGATATATGTTGACACAAATTTACAATATTTTTTGGGTATTTTGTATATATATTTCAAAAGAAATTTACCTAGTTTTATGAGTGTATATCTATTTTCATACAAATTCAAATTAATTTTGGGTATTTTTGTATATATTGTAAAACAAATTTTATTTATGTTATGTGTATTTTGTAAATTTATTTTCATTTAAATATATATTATTTTATTGGTATTTTGTTGATTTATTTAGATACGAATTTACATTATTTTATATGTACTTTGTATATATATTTTTATACGCATTTACATTATTTAATGTTTATTTTGAATATATATTTTTATACAAATTCATGTTATTTTATGGGTATTTGTATATATATTTTCATACAAATTGACATTATTTTATGTGTATTTTGTACATATATTTCATTGCAAATTTACCTTATTTTATGTTTATTTTGTATATTTATTTAATTCAATTTTAAATTATTTTATGTATATATTTGTATTTGTATTTAGGTTATTTTATGTGTATTTTCTATATTCATTTTTATCCATAATTACATTATTTTATTGGTATTTTGTTAATTTAATTCGATACGAATTTAGATTATTTTATAGGTATTTTGTATACATATTTTTATACGCATTTACATTATTTAATGTGTGTTTTGTATATATATTTTTATGCAAATTTACTTTATTTTACGTGCATTTTTGTACATTAATTAAATTTAATTTAATTGGCTGGAGTAGGTAGGAAGACACCTACCGAACGGGCGCAAGCCACTCCCGGTGAGGTATATATGGGAGGTGAGAAGGGAGCTGAAGCCCTCCAAAGACCCTTCCCATGTCCTCACTAACCGTTTCCCTATTGTCTCAACAACACCGGAGAGTAGTTCAGCATGCTCTCTAAAGACAGATCCTCTCTTTATCCACACCACACTACATTCACACAACATATACACCTTTTCCCAAAATTAGAATTTCAAAATGGCGCACATACACCAAGCCTCGGAGTCCCCGCCTGGGGGGGGGACCACAAATTCCCCCAGGGAGGACTCCCCTTCTGGCTGCCGACCCGAGAGGTGTCTTGATAACTCCTCGAACCTCTTTCTTCTCAATTTCTGCAAAATTCGCGGTCTTCGCTCTAATTTTCATTCTGTGGAACATCATCTCTCCTCCTCTAAACCTCACCTTCTCTTCCTTACCGAAACACAGGTTTCTGAGGCTACTGACAGCAATCTCTACTCTGTTCCCTCCTACTATCTCTATCCTAAATTTCAATCCAAAGCTGGATGTTGCGCCTACGTGCGCAACGACATCACTTGCTCTCGTGCCCACGACCTTGACTCTTCTGAATTTTCCACCATCTGGCTAAGACTTCATTGTCATTCTATTACTAAATACATCTGTGCTGTTTATCTCTCACCTAACTCTACCAACTATGTAAAATTCTTTGACTATTTGAATTCTAAAGTGGAGCACATATTGACCCACTCTCCCTTCGCTGAAATCTCCATCCTAGGAGATTTCAATGTTCACCACCAGCTTTGGCTTTCATCCTCTTTCACTGACCATCCTGGTGAACAAGCCTACAACTTTGCTATCCTCAACGACCTAGAGCAGTTGGTCCAGCACCCTACACGTATTCCCGACCGTCTTGGAGATCGGCCCAACATTCTAGACCTCTTCCTTACCTCAAACCCTTCTGCTTATTCTGTCAAACTGTTCTCTCCGTTGGGCTCCTCCGATCACAATCTTATTTCTGCATCCTGTCCTATCGCTCCTGTACACCCTCTGGACCCACCGAAGAGGCGATGCTTCTGGCATTTTGCTTCAGCTCGGTGGGACGACCTGAGGATGTACTTTTCCGATTTCCCGTGGAATGATTATTGCTTCCAGGATAGAGACCCCTCTGTGTGTGCTCAGCGCATCACAGAGGTGATTGTCTCTGGAATGGAGGCATACATTCCTTGTTCTTTCTCTACTCCTCACGCTAAAAAGCCTTGGTTTAATTACGCTTGTTCTCGTGCTGTCAATGATAGAGAGGTAGCTCACAAAAGGTACCAGAGCCTTCAAACTAATGCTAATTATGAACTTTACATTTCTGCCCGAAATCGTGCCAAATCTATTCTCCGACTAACCAAAAATTCTTTCATTAATAGAAAATGTCAAAACCTTGCTTTCTCTAACTCTTCCCGTGACTTCTGGCATCTAGCCAAAAACATCTCCTCCAACTTCACTTCTTCATCTTTCCCTCCACTCCTCAGTCCTGACGACAACACTGCCGTCTCATCTATCTCTAAGGCTGAACTCTTCTCTCAAACTTTTTCTAAAAACTCTGGACGATTCTGGGCATATTCCTCCTACTCATTCCCCCTCTGACTCCTTTATGCCTGTTATAAAGATTCTTCAAAATTATGTTTTCTATGCCCCCTCTGGCCTCAATCCTCAGAAGGCTTATGGTCATGATGGAGTGCCTCCTATTGTCCTTAAAAACTGTGCCTCTGTGCTGTCACCCTGCCTGGTCAAACTCTTTCGCCTCTGCCTGTCAACATCTACCTTTCCTTCCTGCTGGAAGTATGCCTTCATACAGCCTGTGCCTAAGAAGGGTGACCGCTCCAATCCCTCAAACTACCGTCCTATAGCTTTACTTTCTTGTCTATCTAAAGCTTTTGAATCAATCCTTAACCGGAAGATTCAAAAGCACCTTTCCACTTCTGACCTTCTATCTGATCGCCAGTATGGGTTCCGCAAGGGGCGTTCTACTGGTGATCTCCTAGTCTTCTTAACTGACTCTTGGTCATCCTCTCTTAGCCGTTTCGGTGAAACTTTTGCTATTGCGCTGGACATATCAAAAGCTTTTGATAGGGTCTGGCACAAACCTTTGCTTTCTAAACTACCCTCCTACGGTTTCTATCCTTCTCTCTGTACCTTTATCTCCAGTTTCCTTTCTGACAGTTCTATTTCTGCCGTGGTAGACGGTCACTGTTCTTCCCCTAAATCTATTAACAGTGGTGTCCCACAGGGTTCTGTCCTATCTCCCACTTTTTTTCTGTTGTTCATTGATGATCTTCTTTCCAAAACGAACTGTCCTATCCATTCCTACGCCGATGATTCCACTCTGCATTACTCAACTTCTTTTAATAGAAGACCCACCCTTCAGGAACTTAACGACTCAAGGCTGGAGGCTGCAGAACGCTTAGCCTCAGCCCTAACTATTATTTCCGATTGGGGCAAGAAGAACCTGGTGTCCTTCAACGCCTCAAAAACACAGTTTCTCCACC
Organism: Eriocheir sinensis; assembly: GCF_024679095.1. NCBI lineage: Eukaryota > Metazoa > Arthropoda > Malacostraca > Decapoda > Varunidae > Eriocheir > Eriocheir sinensis. Next base: position 224,502 of record NW_026111050.1, on the reverse strand, counting down.
TATCCACTCGACACAATCTTCCAAACAACTATCCCCTATTCTTTGACAACACCCAGCTATCACCTTCCTCAACACTAAACATCCTCGGTCTATCCTTAACTCAAAATCTCAACTGGAAACTTAATATCTCATCTCTTACTAAATCAGCTTCGTCGAGGCTGGGCGTTCTGTACCGTCTCCGCCAGTTCTTCTCCACTGCACAGTTGCTGTCCATATACAGGGGCCTTGTCCGCCCTCGTATGGAGTATGCATCTCATGTGTGGGGGGGCTCCACTCACCCAGCTCTTCTGGACAGAGTGGAGGCTAAGGCTCTTCGTCTCATCAGCTCTCCTCCTCATACTGATAGTCTTCTACCTCCTAAATTCCGCCGCAATGTTGCCTCTCTTTCTATCTTCTATCGATATTTCCACGCTGACTGCTCTTCTGAACTTGATAACTGCATGCCTCCCCCCATCCCGCGGCCCCGCTGCACTCGACTTTCTACTCATGCTCATCCCTATACTGTCCAAACCCCTTATGCAAGAGTTAACCAGCATCTTCACTCTTTCATCCCTCACGCTGGTAAACTCTGGAACAATCTTCCTTCATCTGTATTTCCTCCTGCCTACGACTTGAACTCTTTCAAGAGGAGGGTACCAGGACACCTCTCCTCCTGTATTTGATCTTCCTTTCGGCCACCTCTTTTGTTTTACTTTAGGAGCAGCGAGTAGCGGGCTTTTTTTTTATTATTGTTTTCTTTTTTTGTGTGCCCTTGAGCTGCCTCTTTTGTTGTAAAAAAAACAAAAAAAAAAAAACATATTTTTATAGAAATTTGCGTTATTTTGTATATGTTTTCTCATACAAATTTACATTAATTTATAGGTATTTTGTTTATTTATTTTGATACTAATTACATTATTATATGTGTATTTTGTACATATTTTTTATACGTATTTAAAGTATTTAATGAGTATTTTGTTTATATATTTTTATACAAATTTACGTTATTATATGTGTATTTGTATAAATATTTTGATAAAAATTTACATTATTTTATGTATTTTGTATATATATTTCAATTCAAATTTAGTTTATTTTATGTGTATTTTGTATATCTAATTTCATACAAATTTAATTACTTTTGTGTATTTTTGTATATAGTTTTATACAAATTTACGTTATTTTATGTGTATTTTGTATATTTATATTTATACAAATACACATTCTTTTATTGGTATTTTGTTTATTTATTTTGATTCGAGTTTACATTATTTTATGTGTATTTTGTATACATTTTTTTATACGTATTTACTTAATTTTATGTGTATTTTGTATATATATTTTTTTTGAAATATACTTTATTTCATGTGTATTCGTATATATATTTTGAAACAAATTTACATTGTTTTATATGTTTTTCTGTATATCTCTTTCAATACAAATTTATCTTATTGTATGTGCATTTTGTATATTTATTTCAATACAAATTTAAATATTTTATATGCATTTTGTTAAATATATTTATATAAAAAATGCGCTATTTTATGGGAATTTTGCATCTTTATTTTCATACAAATTTACATTTTTTTATTAAAATTCTGTGTATTTATTTTGATACGATTTTACATTATTCTATTTGTTTTTTGTATATATTTTTTATACATATTTACATTATTTAATGTGTATCTTGCATATATATTTTATACAAATTTACGTTCTTTTATGTGTATTTGTTTATATATTTTCATACATATTTACATTATTTTATGTGTATTTTGTATATGTATTTCAATATATATTTGCTTAATTTGATGGGTATTTTGCATATCTATTTTCAAACAAATTTAATTTATTTTTTCTGTTTTTTTGTATATATTTAATACAAATTTTAGTTATTTTATTTGTATTTTGTATATATATTTTCCTACATATATACATTCTTTTATTGGAATTTTTTAATTTATTTTGATACGAATTTACATTATTTTCTGTGTATTTTGTATATATATTTTTCTACGTATTTAAATTATTTTGTGTATTTTTTATATAAATTTTCATAAAAATTTACATTTTATTGTGTGTGTTCGTATATATTTTGATACAAATTTTAAACCAATTCATATAATTTTATGTGTATTTGTATATATATTTTCATACAAATTTATGTGTATTTTGTATACATTTTTTTTATACGTTTTTACTTCATTTTATGTGTATTTTGTATATATATTTTTATAGAAATCTACGTTATTTTGTGTATTCGTATATATATTTTGAAGGAAATTTACATTGTTTTATATGTATTTTGCATATCTATTTCAATACAAATTTACCTTCATCAATGTGCATTTTGTATATTTATTTTAATACAAATTTAAATATTTTATGTGTATTTTGGTATATATATATTTTATAAAAAATGCGTTATTTTATGAGTATTTTGCATCTCTATTTTCATACAAATTTACATTATTTTATTAATATTCTGTGTATTTATTTTGATACGATTTTACACTATTCTATTTGTGTTTTGTATATATTTTTTTCATACATATTTGCATTATTTAATGTGTATTTTGTATATATATTTTATACAAATTTACTTTATTTAAAGTGTATTTGTTTATATATTTTCATTCAAATTTACATTATTTTATGTGTATTTTGTATATGTATTTCAATACAAATTTACCTAATTTTATGTGTATTTTGTATATTTATTTTCATACAAATTTAAGTTATTTTTTTGTATTTTTGAATGAATTTTTTATATATATTTTTATAGAAATTTACGTTTTTTTATGTGTATTCGTATATATATTTTGAAATATATTTACATTGTCTTATGTGTGTTTTGCATATCTATTTCAATACAAATTTACCATATTGTATGTGCATTTTGTATATTTATTTTAATTCAAATTTAATTATTTGATGTGTGTTTTTGTATACATATTTTTATAAAAGTATGCTTTTTTTATGGGTATTTTGCATCTTTATTTTCATACCAATTTACATTATTTAATGAGTATTTTGTATTTATATTTTATACAAATTTACGTTAATTTAAGTGTATTTGTTTATGTATTTTCATTCAAATTTACATTATATTATATGTATTTTGTATATGTATTTCAATACAAATTTCTCTAATTTTATGTGTATTTTGTATATTTATTTTCATACAAATTTAAATTATTTTTGTGTATTTTTGTATATAGTTTTATACAAATTTACGTTATTTTATGTGTATTTTGTATATGTATTTTCATACAAATACACATTCTTTTATTGATATTTTGTTTATTTATTTTGACACGAATTTACATTATTTTTGTGTATTTTGTGTATATATTTTTATACGTATTTACATCATTTCATGTATATTTTGTATATATATTTCTATAGAAATCTACGTTATTTTATGTCTATTCGTATATATATTTTGATACAAATCTACATTATTTTATGTGTCTTTTGTATATACATTTCATTTCAAATTTGCCTTATTTTATGTTTATTTTTATATTTATTTTCATTCAAATTCAAATTATTTTATGTGTATATATTTATTTATATTTACGTTATTTTATGAGTATTTTCTAAATATATTTTCATTCAAAATTACATTATTTTATAGGTATTTTGTTAATTTAATTCGATACGAATTTAAATTATTTCATAGGTATTTTGTATAAATATTTTTATACGCATTTACATTATTTAATGCGTGTTTTGTATATATATTTTTATGCAAATTTGCTTTACTTTATGTGCATTTTTGTACATATATTTTTAAAAAAATTGCGTTATTTTATGTATATTTTGTATATGTTTTCTCATACAAATTTACATTATTTTATTGGTATTTTGTTTATTTATTTTGATACGAATTATATTATTATATGTGTATTTTGTACATATTTTGTATACGTATTTACATTATTTAATGAGTATTTTGTTTATATTTTTATAAAAATTTACGTTATTATATGTCTATTTGTATAAATATTTTGATAAAAATTTACATTATTTTATGTATTTTGTATACATATTTCAATTCAAATTTAGCTTATTTTATGTGTATTTTGTATATCTATTTTCATACAAATTTAATTATTTTTGTGTATTTTTGTATATAGTTTTATACAAATTTAATTTATTTTATGTGTATTTTGTGTATTTATATTTATACAAATACACATTCTTTAATTGGTATTTTGTTTATTTATTTTAAAACGAATTTACATTATTTTATGAGTATTTTGTAAACATTTTTTATACGTATTTACATAATTTTATGTGTATTTTGTATATATATTTTTATAGAAATCTATGTTATTTTATGTGTATTCCTATATATATTTTGAAACAAATTTACATTGTTTTATATGTATTTTGCATATCTATTTCAATATAAATTTACCTTATTGTATTTGCATTTTGTATATTTATTTTAATACAAATTCAAATATTTTATGTGTATTTTGTTATATATATTAAAAAAAATGCGTTATTTCATGGGTATTTTGCATCTTAATTTTAATACAAATTTACATTATTTTATTAATATTCTGTGTGTTTTGATACGATTTTACATTATTCTATTTGTGTTTTATATATATATATATATATATATATATATATATATATATATATATATATATATATATATATATATATATATATATATATATATATATATATATATATATATATATATATATATATATATATATATATATATATATATATATATATATATATATATATATATATATATATATATATATATATATATATATATATATATATATATATATATATATATATATATATATATATATATATATATATATATATATATATATATATATATATATATATATATATATATATATATATATATATAATATTTATTTATATATTTGTATATATTTATATATATTATATTTAATTTTATGTGTATTTTGTATATATTTTCATACAATTTACGTTATTTATGTGTATTTGTATATATATTTTCATACAAATTTAATTATTTTATGTGTATTTTGTATATGTATTTCAATACAAATTTACCTTTTTATTGTATTTTGTATATTTATTTTCATACAAATTTAATTATTTAATGTGTATTTTGTATGTATTTTTATACAAATTCACGTCATTTCATGTGTATTTTGTATATATATTTCTATAGAAAATTCGTTATTTTATGTGTATTCGTATATATTTTGAAACAAATTTAAATTGTTTTATGTGTATTTTGCATATTTTTCAATAAATTTATTTTTGTATGTGCATTTTATATATTAATTTTAATAAAAATTTATTATTATGTGTATTTGTATATGTATTTTTATAAAATATGCTTTATTTCTGGGTATTTTGCATATTTATTTCATACAAATACCCATAAAATAAGCTAAATTTGAATTGAAATGTATATACAAAATACATCAAATAATGTAAATTTGAATAAATTTGAATCAAATTACATACAAATACATAAAATAAAATAAATTTGAATTTTGAAAATATATAAACAAAATACACATAAAATAATATAAATACGTAGAAAAATATATATACAAAATACACATAAAATAATGTAAATTCGGATCAAAATAAATAAACACACAATAAATACACAAAAATAATTTCAGTTTGTAAGAAAATAGATATACAAAAGACACATATAACTAGTTTAATTTGTATTTAAATACATGTAAAAAATACACATAAAATAATGTAAATTTGTATGAAATGAAAACAAATACACATAAAATAACGTACATTTGTATAAAATATATATAAAAAATACACACAGAATAATGTAAAATCGTATCAAAATAAATACACAGAATATCAATAAAATAAAGTAAATTTGTGTGAAAATAAAGATGCAAAATACCCATAAAATAAAGCATATTTTTATAAAAACATATATACAAAAATACACATAGAATAATTAAATTTGTATTAAAATTAATGTACAAAATGCACATACAGTTAGGAAAATTTGTTTTGAAAAAATATGCAAAATACACATAAAACAATGTAAATTTGTTTCAAAATATATATACGAATACACATAAAATAACGTAGATTTCTATAGAAATATATATATATATACAATATACACATGAAATTATGTAAATACGTATAAAAATATATATATGCAAAATACACATTAATTAATGTAATTTCGTGTCAAAATAAATTAACAAAATATCAATAAAAGAATGTGTATTTGTATAAAAATAGATATACAATATACACATAAAATAACCTAAATTTGTATAAAACTTTATACAAAAATACACAAAAATAATTTAAATTTGTATGAAAATAAATATACAAAATACACATAAAATTAGGTAAATTTGCATTGAAATACATATACAAAATACACATAAAATAATGTATTTTTGAATGAAAATATATAAACAAATACACTTAAAATAACGTAAATTTGTATAAAAAAAAAAAAAAAAAAAAAATATATATATATATATATATATATATATATATATATATATATATATATATATATATATATATATATATATATATATATATAATACACATTAAATAATAAAAAATATGTTTAAAAATAATATACAAAACACAAATAGAATAATGTAAAATCGTATCAAAATAAATACACAGAATATTAATAAAATAATGTAAATTTGTATAAATAAAGATGCAAAATACCCATAAAATAACGCATTTTTTAAAATATATATATACATATATAAATAAAAATATATATATAAATCAATGTAAATTTCTTTTAAAATATATATACGAATACACATAAAATAACGTAGATTTCTATAAAAATATATATACAAAATACACATAAAATGAAGTAAATACGTATAAAAAAAATGCATACAAAATACACATAAAATAGAGTAAATTCGTATCAAAATAAATAAACAAAATACCAATAAAAGAATGTGTATTTGTTTAAACATAAATATACAAAATACACATAAAATAACGTAAATTTGTATAAAACTATATACAAAAATACTCTAAAGTATTTAAATTTGTATGAAAATAGATATACAAAATACACATAAAATAAGCTAAATTTGAATTGAAATATATATACAAAATCCATAAAATAATGTTAATATGTATCAACATATTTATACAAATACACATATAATAACGTAAATTTGTATAAAAATATATAAACAAAATACACATCAAATAATGTAAATACGTATAAAAAATATGTACAATATACACCAAATACACATAAAATAACGCAAATTTCTATAAAAATATACGTATAAAAATGCACATAAAATAAAGTAAATTTACATAAAAATATATATACAAAACACACATTAAATAATGTAAATGCGTATAAAAATATGTATACAAAATACCTATGAAATAATCTAAATTCGTATCGAGTTAAATTAACAAAATACCAATAAAATAATGTAATTTTTATGAAAATATATATAGAAAATACACATAAAATATCCTAAATACAAATACAAATATACACATAAAATAATTTAAAATTGATTGAAATAAATATTGAAAATAAACATAAAATAAGGTAAATTTGTAATGAAATATATGTACAAAATACACATTAAATAATGTAAATTTGTATGAAAATATATATACAAATACACATAAAATAACACGAATTTGTATAAAAATATATATTCAAAATAAACATTAAATAATGTAAATGCGTATAAAAATATATATACAAAGTACATATAAAATAATGTAAATTCGTATCAAAATAAATAAACAAAATACCCATAAAATAATATATGTTTGAATGAAAATAAATTTACAAAATACACATAACATAAGTAAACTTTGTATTAAAATATATACAAAAATACCCAGAAATAATTTGAATTTGTCTGAAAATAGATATACAAAATACACATAAAAATAGGTAAATTTCTTTTGAAATATATGTTTAAAATACCCATAAAATATTGTAAATTTGTGTCAAAATATAAAAAAATACACATAAAATAACGTAAATTTGTATAGAATATATATATATATATATATATATATATATATATATATATATATATATATATATATATATATATATATATATATATATACACATTTAATAATGGAAAAATGTATAAAAAATATATACAAAATACACATAGAATAATGTAAAATCGTATCAAAGTAAATGAACAGAATATCAATAAAATAATGTAAATCTCTATGAAAATAAAGATGCATAATACCCAAAAATTATGCATATTTGTATAAAAATATATATACAAAAATACACATAAAATAATTAAATTTATATTAAAATAAATATACAAAATGCACATGCAATAAGGTAAACTTGTATTGAAATAGATATGCAAAATTCACATCAAATAATGTAAATTTGTATGTAAATATATATATACGAAAACACATAAAATAACGTAAATTTCTATGAAAATATATATACAAAATACACATAAAATGATATAAATACGTATAAAAATATTTATACAAAATACACGTAAAATAAGGTAAATTCGTGTCAAATTCAATAAACTAAAATTCAATAGAAGAATGTATATATGTAGGGAAATAAATACCAAAAATAGTATATAAAATAACTAAAATTTGTATAAAAATAGATACAAAAATACACAAAAATAGTTTAAATTTGTATGAAAATAGACATACAAAATACACATAAAATTAGGTAAATTTGTATTGAAATACATATACAAAATACACATAAAATAATGTAGATTTATAAGAAAATATATAAACTAATAGACATAAAGTAACGTATATTGGTATAAAATATATAGAGAAAATGTACATTAAACAATGTAAATATTTAAAATAAAATATATACAAAATACACATAGAACAATGTAAAATCGTAACAAAATAAATACACAGAATATCAATAAAATAATGTAAATTTCTATAAAAATAATGATGCAAAATACCCATAAAAAAAGCATATTTTTATAAAAATATATATACAAAAAAACACGTCAAATAATTAAATTTGTATTAAAATAAATATACAAAATGCATATACAATATGGTTAATTTGTATTGAAATAGATATGCAGAACACACATAAATCAATGTAAATTTGTTTCAAAATATATATACGATTACACATAAAAAACATAAATTTCTATAAAAATATTTATAAAAATACACATAAAATGATGTAAATACGTATAAAAAAATATATACAAAATACACATAAAATAATGTAAATTCGTACCTAAATAAATAAACAAAATACCAATAGAAGAATGTGAATTTGAATGAAAATAAATATACAAAATTCACACAAAATAACATAGATTTGTATCAAACTATATACAAAAATACACAAAAGTAATTTAAATTTGTATGACAATAGTTATACAAAATATACATAAAAGAAACTAAATTTGTTTTGAAATATATATACAAAATACTTAAAATAATGTAAATTTGTATCAAAATATTTAAACAAATACGCATAATGTAACGTAAATTTATTTTAAAATATATTAACAAAATACACATTAAATAATGAAAATACGTATACAAAATATATACAAAATACACATATAATAATATAAATTCGTATCAAAATACATAAACAAAATACAAATAAAATATGTAAATTTGTATGAAAAAATATATACAAAATACACATAAAATAACGCAAATTTCAATAAAATATATGTACAAAAATGCGCATAAAATAATTTAAATTTGTATGAAAATAAATAAACAAAATACTCATAAAATAAGGCAAATTTGTTGTAAAAAAGTACAGAATACACTTAAAATAATGTAAATTTGTACAAAAACAATACCACAAATGCACATGAAATGAAGTAAAGTTGTATAAAAAATATATATACAAAACTCACATTAAATAATGTAAATGCGTATAGAAATATGTATAGAAAATATACATGAAATAATCTAAGCTCGTATATAAATAAATTAACAAAATACCGATAAAATAATGTTATTTTGAATGAAAATATATATAGAAAATATACATTAAATAATGTAAATACAACTAAATATATACACATTTATGGGGTTACTGAATCGTCAGAGTAACGGCCCCGTGTTCAGGAGGACGCGAGTTCAATCCCCGCCCGGTGCCATCAAGCTGGGATTTTTCAGCCGCCGACGAGTGGCTTAAAACTACCCAGATGCTGTCCAGAAGACCACCTATCAACCCGGACTCTAGATTCTAGGATCAAAGATGAGCTTTGGGAGGGCTGCATGAGCCAGTGCAAGATGGCGCTACTATAAACACTCGCCCTCGCCAAGACGGGCTGGGCCGACCATCAGGACCCACCGGAAAGAAGCCTTGGACCGACCTTCAGGATCCACCGGGAAAAAGCCTACCGGCGCAATAGGCCACAATGTAAAAAAAAAAAAAAAAATTGTAATAATAAAAATAATTTGAATGAATATAAATATAAGAATCAACATAAATTAAGGGAAATTTGTAATGAAATATATATACAAAATACACATCAAATAATGTAGATTTGTATAAAAATATATATACAAATACACGTAAAATAACATAAATTTGTATAAAAATATATATACAAAATACATATTAAATAATGTAAATACGTATAAAAATATATATACAAATTACACATAAAACAATGTAAATTCGTATCAAAATAAATCAACAAAATACCAATAAAATAATATATATTTGTGTGAAATTAAATTTAAAAAATACACATAAATAAAATTTGTATTAAAATCTATACAAAAAAACACAGATATAATTTAAATTTGTATGAAAATAGATATACAAAATACACATAAAATTAGGTAAATTTGTTTTGAAATATATATATATATATATATATATATATATATATATATATATATATATATATATATATATATATATATATATATATATATATATATATATATATATATATATATATATATATATATATATATATATATATATATATATATATATATATATATATATATATATATATATATATATATATATATATATATATATATATATAAATACAAATATACATTAAATAATGTAAATATGTAAGGAAAATATATAAATACACATAAAATAATGTAAAACTGTATCAATATAAATATACAGAATATCAAAAGTAATGTAAAAAATTTTGAAAAATAAAGATGCAAAATACCCATAATGTAACTCATATTAAAAAAAAAATATATATATATATATATATATATATATATATATATATATATATATATATATATATATATATATATATATATATATATATATATATATATATATACAAAAATACACATAAAATAATTAAATTTGTATTGAAATAAATATAAAAAATACACATACAATAATGTAAATTTGTATTGAAATAGATATGCAAAATACACATTAAATAATGTAAATTTGTATAAAAATATATACAAATAAACACAATAAAATAACTTAAATTTTTATGAAAATATATATACAAAATACACATAAAATAATGTAAATACGTAGAAAAAAAAAAAATTATATATATATATATATATATATATATATATATATATATCTTTATATATATTTATATATATATCTATATCAAAATACACATAAGATAATGTAAATTCGTATCAAAATAAATAAACAAAACTCCAATAAAAGAATGTATATTTGTATATATATATATATATATATATATATATATATATATATATATATATATATATATATATATATATATATATATATATATATATATATATATATATATATATATATATATATATATATATATATATATATATATATATATATTTATATATAATACAAATAAAATAACTAAAATTTGTATAAAAATATATACGAAAATACATAAAAATAGTTTAAATTTGTTTGAAAATAGATATGAAAAATACACATAAAACTAGGCAAATTTGTTTTGAAATACATATACAAAATACACATAAAATAGTGTAAATTTCTATGAAAATATATAAACAAATACACATAAAATAAGGTAAATTTGCATGAAATATATATACAAAATATATATTAAATAATGTAAATATGTATTAAATCGTATCAAAATAAATAAACAGAATATTAATAAAATAATGTAAATTTGTATGAAAATAAAGATTCAAAATGCGTATATAATAACGCATATTTGTATAAAAATATATATACAAAAATACACATAAAATAATTAAATTTGTATTAAAATAAATATACAAAATGCACATACAATAAAGTAAATTTGTATTGAAATAGATATGCAAAATACACATCAATAATGTAAATTTGTATCAAAATATATATACGAATACACATAAAATAGAGTAAATTTCTATGAAAATATACATACAAAAAACATATAAAATGATGTAAATAAGTATAAAAATATATATATCAAATACACCTAAAATAATGTAAATTCGTATCAAAATAAATAAACAAAATTCCGTTAAAAGAACGTATATTTGTAGGAAAATAAATATACAAAATACACATAAAATAACGAAAATTTGTATAAAAATATATACAAAAAAACACAAAAATAATTTCAATTTTTATTTAAATACATGTACAAAATACACATAAAATAACGTACATTTGTATAAAATATATATACAAAATACACATAGAATAATGTAAAATCGTATCAAAATAAATACACAGAATATCAATAAAAAAATGTAAATTTTTATGAACATAAAGATGCAAAATACCCATAAAATAAAACATATTTTTATAAAAATACATATTCAAAAATACACATAGAATAATTAAATTTGTATTAAAATTAATATACAAAATGCACATACAATAAGGTAGATTTGTATTGAAAAAATATGTAAAATACACATAAAACAATGTAAATTTGTTTCAAAATATATATAGGAATACACATAAAATAACGTAGACTTCTATAGAAATATATATACAAAATACAAATGAAATGATGTAAATACGTATAAAAATATATATACAAAATGCAAATTAAATAATGTAAGTTCGTGTCAAAATAAATAAACAAAATATCAATAAAAGAATATGTATTTGTATGAAAATAGATATACAAAATACACATAAAATAACCTAAATTTGTATAAAAATATATACAAAAATACAAAAAAATAACGTATATTTGTATAAAATATAAATACAAAATACACATTAAATAATGTAAATATGAATAAAAAAATATAACCAAAACACAAATAGAATAATGTAAAATCGTATCAAAATAAATACACAGAATATTAATAAATTTATGTAAATTTGTATGAAAATAAAGATGCAAAATACCCATAAAATAACGCATTTTTTATAAAAATATATATACCAAAATACACATAAAATGTTTAAATTTGTATTAAAATAAATATACAAAATGCACATACAATAAGGTAAATTTGTATTGAAATAGATATGCAAAATACATATAAAACAATGTGTATATTTTGTATATCTATTTTCATACAAATTTAGATTACTTTTGTGTATATTTGTATATAGTTTTATAAAAATTTACGTTATTTTATGTGCATTTTGTATATATATTTTCATACAAATTCACATTCTTCTATTGGTATTTTCTTTATTTATTTTGGTACGAGTTTACATTATTTTATGTGTATTTTGTATATATATTTTTATACGTATTTCCATAATTTTATGTGTATTTTTTATATATATTTTTATAGAAATTTACGATTTTTATGTGTATCTGTATATATATTTTGAAAAAAAATTGCATTGTTTTATGTGTGTTTTGCATATTTATTTCAATACAAATTTACCATATTGTATGTGCATTTTGTATATTCATTTTAATACAAATTCAAATATTTTATGTGTGTCTTCGTATCTATATTTTTATAAAAAAATGCGTTATTTTATGGGTATTTTGCATCTTAATTTTCATACAAACTTACATTATTTTATTGATATTCTGTGTATTTATTTTGATACGATTTTACATTCTTTTATGTATATTTTGTATATATTTTATTTTACATATTTACATTATTTAATGTGCATTTTTTATATATTTTTTATACAAATATACGTTACTTTATGTCTATTTGTTTATATATTTTCATACAAATTTTCATTATTTTATGTGTATTTTGTATATGTATTTCAACACAAATTTACCTAATTTTATATGTGTTTTGTATATCTATTTTCATACAAATTGAAAATATTTTTATGTATTTTTGTATGTATTTTTATACAAATTTTAGTTATTTTATATATAATTTTGTATATTTATTTTTTATACATATATACATTCTTTTATTGAAATTTAGTTTATTGAATTTGATACGAGTTTACCTTATTTTAGGTGTATTTTGTATATATATTTTTACACGTATTTACATAATTTTATGTGTATTTTTGAAATATATATTTTCATTGAAATTTACGTTATTTTATGTGTTTTCGTATATATGTTTTAATATAAATTTACATTATTTGATGTGTATTTTGCATATCTATTTCAATACAAATTTACCTTATTGTATGTGCATTTTGTATATTTATTTTAATGCAAATTTAATTATTTTAAGTGTTTTTTTGTATATATATTTTTATACAAATATGCGTTATTTAATTGTTATTTTTCATCTTTATTTTCATAGAATTTTACATTATTTTATTGATATTCTGTTCATTTATTTTGATACGATTTTACATTATTCTATGTGTATTTTGAATATATTTTTTATACATTTTTCCATTATTTAATGTGTATTTTGTATATATATTTTATACAAATTTACGTTATTTTATGTTTATATATTTTGACACAAATTTACAATATTTTATAGATATTTTGTATATATATTTTTAAAGAAATTAACCTAGTTTTATGTGTATTTTGTATATCTATTTTCATACAAATTCTAATTATTTTTGGGTTTTTTCTATATATTTTAATACAAATTTTATTTGTGTTACATGTATTTTGTAAATGTATTTACATTCAAATGTATATTATTTAATTGGTATTTTGTTGATTTATTTTGATTCGAATTTACATTATTTTATGTGTTATATGTACTTTGTATATATATTTTTATACGCATTTACATTATTTAATGTTTATTTTGAAGATATATTTTTATTCAAATTCATGTTATTTTATATGTCTTTGTATATATATTTGCATACAAATTTACATTATTTTATGATTATTTTGCACATATATTTCATTACAAATTTATCTTATTTTATGTTTATTTTGTATATTTATTTCATTTAATTTTAAATTATTTTATGCGTATATTTGTATTTGTATTTTGGTTATTTTATGTCTTCTTTCTATATATATTTTCTTCCAAAATTACGTTATTTTATTGGTATTTTGTTAATTTAATTCGATACAAATTTTGATTATTTCATAGGTATTTTGTATACATTTTTTTATACGCATTAACATTATTTAATGTGTGTTTTGTATATATATTTTTATGCAAATTTGCATTTTTGTACATATATTTTTATAGAAATTTGCGTTACTTTATGTGTATTTTGCATATGTTTTCTCATACAAATTTACATTATTTTATTGGTATTTTTATTTATTTTGATTCGAATTACATGATTATATGTGTATTTTGTATATATTTTTTTTACGTATTTACATTATTTAATCTTTATTTTGTTTA
Organism: Eriocheir sinensis; assembly: GCF_024679095.1. NCBI lineage: Eukaryota > Metazoa > Arthropoda > Malacostraca > Decapoda > Varunidae > Eriocheir > Eriocheir sinensis. Next base: position 208,818 of record NW_026111050.1, on the reverse strand, counting down.
AACATTTATATACAAATTTCCGTTATTGTATGTGTATTTTTATAAATATTTTGATACAAATTTAGCTTATTTTATGTATTTTGTATATATTTCAATTCAAATTTAGCTTATTTTATGTTAATTTTGTATATCTATTTTCATACAAATTTAATTACTTTTGTGTATTTTTGTATATAGTTTTATTCAAATTTACGTTATTTAATGTGTATTTTGTACATTTATATTTATACAAATACAAATTCTTTTATTGGTATTTTGTTTATTTATTTTGATACGAAATTACATTATTTTATGTGTATTTTGTATACATTTTTTATACGTATTCACTTCATTTTATGTGTATTTAGTATATATATTTTTAAAGAAATCTACGTAATTTTTTTTTTTGTATTCGTATATATATTTTGAAACAAATTTGCATTGTTTTATATGTATTTTGCATATCTATTTCAATGCAAATTTACCTTATTGTATGTGCATTTTGTATATTCATTTTAATACAAATTCAAATATTTTATGTGTGTCTTCGTATATATATTTTTATAAAAAAATGCGTTATTGTATGGGTATTTTGCATCTTAATTTTCATACAAATTTACATTATTTTATTGATATTCTGTGTATTTATTTTGATACGATTTTACATTCTTCTATGTATATTTTGTATATATTTTATTTTACATATTTACATTATTTAATGTGCATTTTTTATATATTTTTTATACAAATATACGTTACTTTATGTCTATTTGTTTATATATTTTCATACAAATTTACATTATTTTATGTGTATTTTGTATACATTTTTTATACGTATTTACTTCATTTTATGTGTATTTTGTATATATATTTTTAAAGAAATCTACGTAAATTTTTTTGTGTATTCGTATATATATTTTGAAACAAATTTACATTGTTTTATATGTATTTTGCATATCTATTTCAATGCAAATTTACCTTATTGTGTGTGCATTTTTTTTATTTATTTTGATACAAATTTAAATATTTTTTGTATATTTTGGTATATATATTTTTATTAAAAATGCGTTATTTTATGGGTATTTTGCATCTTTATTTTCAAAGAAATTTACATTATTTTATTAATATTTTGTGTTTATTTTGATACGATTTTACATTATTCTATTTGTGTTTTGTATATATTTTTTTATACATATTTACATTATTTAATGTGTATTTTGTATATATTTTATAAAAATTTACGTTATTTTAAGTGTATTTGTTTATTTATTTTCATTCAAATTTACATTATTATATGTGTGTTTTGTTTATATATATCAATAGGAATTTACCTAATTTTATATGTATTTTGTATATTTAATTTCATACAAAATTAAAATTATTTTTGTGTATTTTTGTATATAGTTTTATACAAATTTAGGTTATTTATGTGTATTTTGTATATCTATTTTCATACAAATACACATTCTTGTATTAATATTTTGTTTATTTATTTTGACAGGAATTTACATTATTTAATGTGTATTTTGTATATATATTTTTATACGTATTTGCATTATTTCATGTGTATTTTGAATATATATTTCAATAAAATTCTACGTTATTTTATGTGTATTCATATATATATTTTGAAAAAAACTTACATTGTTTTATGTGTATATTGCATATATTTTCACTATAAATCTACCTTAATATATGTGCATTTTGTATATTAATTTTGAGCCAAATTTAATTATTCTATGTGTATTTTTGTATATGTATTTTTATAAAAAAAATATGCTTTTTTTAAGGGTATTTTGCATCTTTATTTTCATACAAATTTACATTATTTTATTGATATTCTGTGTATTTATTTTGATACGATTTTATATTATTCTATGTGTATTTTGTATATATATTTTATACAAATTTACGTTATTTTATTTTTATTCCTTTTCATTTCATAAAAATTTACATTATTTTATGTGTATTTTGTACATGTATTTAAATACAAATTTAACAAATTATGTGTATTTTGTATATCTATTTTCATACAAATTGAAACTATTTTTGTGTATTTTTGTATATATTTTTATACAAATTTTCGTTATTTCATGTGTATTTTGTATACTTATTTTTCTACATATATAAGTTCTTTTATCGGAATTTTGTTTATTTATTTTGATACGAATTTACATTATTTTAGGTTTATTTGGTATATATATTTTTATATTTATTTACATCATTTTATATGTATTTTGTATGTATTTTTTCGTAGAAACTTACTCTATTTTATGTGTATTCGTATATATATTTTGATATAAATTTACATTATTGATGTGTATTTTGCATATCTATTTCAATACAAATTTACTTTATTGTATGTGCATTTTGTATATTTGTTTTAATACAAATTTAATTATTTTATGTGTATTTTTGTATATATATTTTTATACAGATATGCGTTATTATATGGGTATTTTCATCTTTATTTTCATACAAATTTACATTATTTTATTGATATTCTGTTTATTTATTTTGATACGATTTTACATTATGTAATGTGTATTTTGTATATATATTTTTATACATATTTACATTATTTAATGTATATTTTGTATATATATTTTAAGCAAATTTTCATTATTTTATGTGTATTTGTTTATATATATTCATACAAATTTACATTATTTTATGTGTATTTTGTATATATATTTCAATGCAAATTTCCTTAATTTTATGTGTATTTTGAATATCTATTTTCAAACAAATTTAAATTATTTTTGTGTATTTTTGTTTATATTTTTATACAAATTTTAGCTATTTTATTTGTATTTTGTATATATATTTTCCTACAAATATATATTCTTTTATTGGAATTTTGTTTATTTATTTTGATACGAATTTACATTATTTTATATGTATTTTGTATATATATTTTTCTACGTATTTACATTATTTTATGTGTATTTTGTATATATATTTTCATAAAAATTTACTTTATTTTATTTTGTGTATTCGTATATATTTTGATACAAATTTTATACAAATTCATGCTATTTTATGTGTATTTGAATATATATTTTCATACAAATTTACATTATTTTATGTGTATTTTTACATATATTTCATTACAAATTTACCTTATTTTATGTTTATTTTATATATTCATTTCATGCAATTTTAAATTATTTTATGTGTATATCTGTATTTGTATTTAGGTTATTTTATGTGTATTTTCTATATATATTTTAATCCAAAATTACATTATTTTATTGGTATTTTGTTAATATAATTCGATACGAATTTAGATTATTTCATAGGTATTTTGTATACATATTTTTATACGCATTTACATTATTTAATGTGTGTTTTGTATATATATTTTTATGCAAATTTACTTTATTTTATGTGCATTTTTGTACATATATTTTTATAGAAATCTGCATTATTTTATGTATATTTTTTTTCTCTATTCCTCACGCTAAAAAGCCTTGGTTTAATCACACTTGTTCTCGTGCTGTCAATGATAGAGAGGCAGCTCACAAAAGGTACCAGAGCTTTCAAACTAATGCTAATAATGAACTTTACATTTCTGCCCGAAATCGTGCCAAATCTATTCTCCGACTAACCAAAAATTCTTTCATTAATAGAAAATGCCAAAACCTTGCTTTCTCTAACTCTTCCCGTGACTTCTGGCATCTAGCCAAAAACATCTCCTCCAACTTCACTTCTTCATCTTTCCCTCCACTCCTCAGTTCTGACGGCAACACTGCCGTCTCATCTATCTCTAAGGCTGAACTCTTCTCTCAAACTTTTTCTAAAAACTCCATTCTTGACGATTCTGGGCATATTCCTCCTACTCATCCCCCCTCTACACATTATATAAATAATTACATTAAATAATGTAAATATGTATAAAAATATATATACAAAATACACATAGAATAATGTAAAATCGTTTCAAAATAAATAAACAAAATATCAATAAAATAATGTAAATTTGTATGAAAATAAAGATGCAAAATACCCATATAATAACGCATATTTGTATAAAAATATACATACAAAAATACACATCAAATAATGAAATTTGTATTAAAATAAATATACAAAATGCTCATTCAATAAAGTAAATTTCTATTGAAATAGATATGCAAAATACACATCAATAATGTAAATTTGAATCAAAATATATATACGAATACATATAAAATACAGTAAATTTCTATGAATATATACATACAAAATACATATAAATGATGTAAATAAGTGTAAAAATATATATACCAAATACACCTAGAATAATGTAAATTCGTATCAAAATAAATAAACAAAATTCAGATAAAAGAAGGTATATTTGTATAAAAAATAAATATGCAAAATACACTTAAAATAACGAAAATTTGTATAAAAATATATACAAAAATACACAGAAATAGTTTCAATTTGTATGAAAATAGATATACAAAATACACATATAACTAGTTAAATTTGTATTTAAATACATGTACAAAATACACATAAAATAATGTAAGTTTGTATGAAATGAAAACAAATACACATAAAATAATATACATTTTTTTAAAATATATATACAAAATACACATAGAATAATGTAAAATCCTATCAAAATAAATACACAGAATATCAATAAAATAGTGTAAATTTGTATGAAAATAAAGAAGCAAAAATACCAATAAAATAAAGCATATTTTTATGAATATACATATACAAAAATACACATAGAATAATCAAATTTGTATTAAAATTAATATACAAAATGCACGTAAAATAAGGTAAATTTGTATTGAAAAAATATGCAAAATACACATAAAACAATGTAAATTTGTTTCAAAATATGTATACGAATACACATAAAATAACGTCGATTTCTATAGAAATATATATACAAAATACACATGAAATGATGTAAATACGTATAAAAATATATATACAAAATTCACATTAAATAATGAAAATTCGTGTCAAAATAAATAAACAAAATATCATGAAAAGAATGTGTATTTGTATGAAAATAGATAATAGATAATAAATTTGTATAAAATATATATGAAAGATACACATTAAATAATGTAAATATGTATAAAAAAATATATTAAAAAAACAAGTAGAAATTCTATCAATATATATATATATATATAATATATATATATATATATATATATATATATATATATATATATATATATATATATATATATATATATATATATATATATATATATATATATATATATATATATATATATATATATATATATATATATATATATATATATATATATATATATATATATATATATATATATATATATATATATATATATAAATATATATATATATATATATATATATACCAAAATACACATAAAATATTTAAATTTGTAAAGAAATAAATATACAAAATGCACATACAATAAGGTAAATTTGTATTGAAAGAGATATGCAAAAATACATATAAAACAATGCAAATTTGTTTAAAAATATAGATACGAATACACATAAAATTAAGTAAATACGTATAAAAAAATGTATACAAAATACACTAAAAATAATGTAAATTCGAATCAAAATAAATAAACAAAATACCAATAAAAGAATGTGTATTTGTATAAATATAAATATACAAAATACACATAAAATAACGTAAATTTGTGTAAAACTATATACAAAAATACACAAAAGTAATTAAATTTGTATGAAAATAGATATACAAAATACACATAAAATAAGCTAAATTTGAATTGAAATATATATACAAAATACATAAAATAATGTAAATTTGTATCAAAATATTTATACAAATACACATATAATAACGTAAATTTGTATAAAAATATATAAACAAAATACTCATTAAATACTTTAAATACGTATAAAAAATATGTACAAAATACACATACAATAATGTATCTCGTATCAAAATAAATAAACAAAATACCAATAAAATAATGTAAATTTGTATGAGAAAACATATACAAAATACAAATAAAAGAACGGAAATTTCTATAAAAATATATGTACAAAAATGCACATAAAATAAAGTAAATTTGCATAAAAATATATATACAAAACACACATTAAATAATGTAAATGCGTATAAAAATATGTATACAAAATACCTATGAAATAATTTAAATTCGTATCGAATTAAATTAACAAAATACCAATAAAATAATGTAATTATTGATGAAAAGATATATAGAAAATACTTATAAAATAACCTCAATACAAATACAAATATACACAAAAAATAACTTAAAATTGACAGAAATAAATATACAAAATAAACATAAAATAAGGTAAATTTGTAATGAAATATATGTACAAAATACACAAAAAATAATGTCAATTTGTATGAAAATATATATACAAATACACATAAAATAACATGAGTTTGTATAAAAATATATATTCAAAATAAACATTAAATAATGTAAATGCGAATAAATATATATATATATACAAAGAACATATAAAATAATGTAAACTCGTATCAAAATAAATCAACAAAATACTAATAAAATAATATATATTTGAATGAAAATAAATTTACAAAATACACATAACATAACTAAAATTTGTTTCAAAATATATACAAAAATACTAAGAAATAATTTGAAATATATATACAAAATACCCATAAAATATTGTAAATTTGTGTCAAAATATATAAACAAATACACATAAAATAATGTAAATTTGTTTAAAATATATATACAAAATACACATTAAATAATGGAAAAATGTATAAAAAATATATACAAAATACACATAGAATAATGTAAAATCGTATCAAAATAAATGAGCAGAATATCAATAAAATAATGTAAATTTCTATGAAAATAAAATTTATATACAAAAATACACATAAAATAATTAGATTTGTATTAAAATAAATACACAAAATGCACGTACAGTAAGGTAAATTTGTATTGAAATAGATATGCAAAATGCACATCAAATAATGTAGATTTGTATTAAAATATATATACGAAAATACATAAAATAAAGTAAATTTCTATGAAAATATATATTCAAAATACACATAAAATGAGGTAAATACGTATGAAAATATATATTCAAAATACACCTAAAATATGGTAAATTCGTCACAAATTCAATAAACTAAATTTCAATAAAGGAATGTATATATGTAGGAAAATAAATATACAAAATAATACATAAAATATGGAAAATTTGTATAAAAATATATACAAAAATACACCAAAATAATTTCTATTTGTATGGAAATAGATATAGAAAATACACATAAAATTTGGTAAATTTGAATTGAAATACAGATACAAAATACACATCAAATAATGTAAATTTGTATGAAAATATATAAACAAATAGACATAAAGTAACATATATTTCTATAAAATATATATAGAAAATGCACATTAAATAATGTAAATATGTAAAATAAAATAAATACAAAATACGCATAGTATAATGTAAAAAGTATAATAAAAAATAATGTAAATTTGTATGAAAATAAAGATGCAAAATACCCATAAAAAAGCATAGTTTTATAAAAATATGTATACAAAAACTCACATCAAATAAATAAATTTGTATTAAAATAAATATACAAAATGCACATACAATATGGTAAATTTGTAATGAAATAGATATGCAAAACACACAAAAAACAATGTAAATTTATTTCAAAATATATATGCGAATACACATTAAAAAACGTAAATTTCGATAAAATATATATAAAAAATACTTACAAAAATACACAAAATACTTTAAATTTGTATGAAAATAAATATACAAAATACACATAAAATTAGGTAAATTTGTATTGAAATACATATACAAAATACACATAAAGTAATGTAAATTTGAATGAAAATATATAAAGAAATACACTTTAAATAACGTAAATTAGTATAAAATATATATACAAAATACACATTAAATAATGCAAATATGTATGAAAAAATTATATACAAAACACAAATAGGATAGTGTAAAATCGTATTAAAATAAATACACAGAATATTAATAAAATCATGTAAATTTGTATGAAAATAAGGATGCAAAATACCCATAAAAAAAACGCATTTTTTAGAAAATATATATATACGAAAATACACATAAAATATTTAAATTTGTATTAAAATGCGTTATTATATGGGTATTTTGCATCTTTATTTTCATACAAATTTACATTATTTTATTTACATTCTGTGCATTTATTTTGATACGATTTTACATTATTCTATGTGTATTTTGTATATATACTTTATACAAATGTACGCTATTTTATGTGTATTTGTTTTCTTTTCAAAGGTAAATTTGAAATGAAATATATGTAAAAATACACATAAAATAATATAAATTTGTATGAAATTTTTATCAAAATATATACGAATACACACAATTAAATAATAAGGTAAATTTTTATGAAAATGTATATACAAAATACACGTAAAATAATCTAAATACGTAGAAAAATATATATACAAAATACACATAAAATAATGTAAATTCGTAACAAAATAAATAAACAAAATAAATAACAATAAAAGAATGTATATTTGTAGGAAAATATATATACAAAATACAAATAAAATAACAAAAATTTGTATAAAAATATACAAAAATACACAAATAAATAATTTTTTTTTGAAAATAGATATGCAAAATATTCATATAATTAGGGAAATTTGTATTGAAATACATATACAAAATACACATTAAATAATGTAAATTTGTATGAAAATATATAAACAAATACACATAAAATAACGTAAATTTGTATAAAATATATATGCAAAAGATACACATAAAAAAAATGTAAATATGTATAAAAAAATATATACAAAAAACAAATAGAATAATGTAAAATCGTATCAAAATAAATACACAGAATATTAATAAAATAATGTAAATTTGTATGAAAATAAAGATGCAAAATTCCCATATAATAGCGCATTTTTTATAAAAATATTTATACCAAAATACACATAAAATATTTAAATTTGTATTGAGATAAATATACAAAATGCACATACAATAAGGTAAATTTGTATTGAAAGAGATATGCAAAAATACATATAAAACAATGTAAATTTGTTTCAAAATATATAAACGAATACTCATAAAGTAACGAAGATTTCTATAAAGATAAGTATATAAAATACACATAAAATTAAGTAAATACATATAAAATAATGTATACAAAATACACATACAATAGTTTAAATTCGAATCAAAATAAATTAACAAAATACCAATGAAAGAATATGTATTTCTATAAATATAAATATACAAAAAAAAAAACATAAAATAACGTAAATTTGTATTAAACTATATACAAAAATACACAAAAGTAGTTAAATTTGTATGAAATAGATATACAAAACACATATAAAATAAGCTAAACTTGAATTCAAATATATATACAAAATACATAAAATAATGTAAATTTTTATGAATATATTTATACAAATACACATATAATAACGTAAATTTGTATAAAAATATATAAACAAAATACTCATTAAATACTTTAAATACGTATAAAAAATATGTACAAAATACACATATAATAATGTAATTCGTATCAAAATAAATAAACAAAATACCAATAAATTAATGTAAATTTGTATGAGAAAACATATACAAAATACACATAAAATAACGCAAATTTCTATAAAAATATATGTACAAAAATGCACGTAAAATAAAGTAAATTTGCATAAAAATATATATACAAAACACACATTAAATAATGTAAATGCGTATAAAAATATGTATACAAAATACCTGTGAAATTATCTAAATTCGTATCGAATTAAATTAACAAAATACCAATAAAATAATTTAATTAGGGATAAAAATATATATAGAAAATACACATAAAATAACCTAAATACAAATACAAATATACACATAAAATAATTTAAAATTGAATGAAATAAATATACAAAATAAACATAAAATAAGGTAAATTTGTAATGAAATATATGTACAAAATACACATAAAATAATGTCAATTTGTATGAAAATATATATACAAATACACATAAAATAACATGAATTTGTATAAAAATATATATTCAAAATAAACAGTAAATAATGTAGATGCGTATAAATATATCTATACAAAGTACATATAAAATAATGTAAATTCGTATCAAAATAAATCAACAAAATACCATTAAATTAATATATATTTGAATGAAAATAAATTTAAAAAATACACATAACATAACTAAAATTTGTATTAAAATATATACAAAAATACATAGAAATAATTAGAATTTGTATGAAAATAGATATACAAAATACACATAAAACTAGATAAATTTCTTTTGAAATATATATATACAAAATACCCATAAAACATTGTAAATTTGTTTCAAAATATATAAACAAATACACATAAAAAACCGTAAATTTGTATGAAAAATATATACAAAATACCCATAGAATAATTTCAAATCGTATCAAAATGAATGAGCAGAATATCAATAAAATAATGTAAATTTGTATGAAAATAAAGAAGCAAAATACCTATAAAATAAAGCATATTTTAATAAAAATACATACAAAAATACACATTGAATAATAAAATTTGTATTAAAATTAATATACAAAATGCACATTCAATATGGTAAATTTATATTGAAAAAATATGCAAAATACACATAAAATTGTAAATTTGTTTCAAAATATATATACGAATACACATAAAAAACGTAAATTTCTATAAAAATACAAATAAAAAATACACAAAATGATGTAAATACGTATAAAAAAATATATACAAAATACACATAAAATAAAGAAAATTCGTACCAAAATAAATAAACAAAATACCATTAGAAGAATGTGAATTTGTATGAAATGAAAACAAATACACATAAATTAACGTACATTTTTTTAAAATATATATACAAAATACAAATAGAATAATGTAAAATCGTATCAAAATAAATACACAGAATATTAATAAAATAATGTAAATTTGTATGAAAATAAAGATGCAAAATTCCCATATAATAGCGCATTTTTTATAAAAATATTTATACCAAAATACACATAAAATATTAAAATTTGTATTGAGATAAATATACAACATGCACATACAATAAGATAAATTTGTATTGAAAGAGATATGCAAAAATACATATAAAACAACGTAAATTTGTTTCAAAATATATAAACGAATAATCATAAAGTAACGAAGATTTCTATAAAAATATATATACAAAATACACATAAAATTAAGTAAATACATATAAAAAAAATGTATACAAAATACACATACAATAGTGTAAATTCGAATCAAAATAAATTAACAAAATACCAATGAAAGAATATGTATTTCTATAAATATAAATATACAAAAAAAAACATAAAGTAACGTAAATTTGTATTAAACTATATACAAAAATACACAAAAGTAGTTAAATTTGTATGAAATAGATATACAAAACACATATAAAATAAACTAAATTTGAATTGAAATATATATACAAAATACATAAAATAATGTAAATTTTTATGAAAATATTTATACAAATACACATATAATAACGTAAATTTGTATAAAAATATATAAACAAAATACTCATAAAATACTTTACATACGTATAAAAAATATGTACAAAATACCCATATAATAATGTAATTCGTATCAAAATAAATAAACAAAATACCAATAAATTAATGTAAATTTGTATGAGAAAACATATACAAAATACACATAAAATAACGCAAATTTCTATAAAAATATATGTACAAAAATGCACATAAAATAAAGTAAATTTGCATAAAAATATATATACAAAACACACATTAAATAATATAAATGCGTATAAAAATATGTATACAAAATACCTATGAAATAATCTAAATTCGTATCGAATAAAATTAACAAAATACCAATAAAATAATTTAATTAGGGATAAAAACATATATAGAAAATACGCATAAAATAACCTAAATACAAATACAAATATACACATAAAATAATTTAAAATTGAATGAAATAAATATACAAAATAAACATAAAATAAGGTAAATTTGTAATGAAATATATGTACAAAATACACATAAAATAATGTCAATTTGTATGAAAATATATATACAAATACACATAAAATAACATGAATTTGTATAAAAATATATATTCAAAATAAACATAAAATAATGTAAATATATATATATATATATATATATATATATATATATATATATATATATATATATATATATATATATATATATATATATATATATATATATATATATATATATATATATATATATATATATATATATATATATATACACAATTTACACATAAAACAATGTAAATTCGTATCAAAATAAATAAACAAAATACCAATAAAATAATATACATTTGAGTAAAATGAAATTTAGAAAATACATAACATAACTAAAATTTGTATTAAAATCTATGCAAAAAAACACAAAAATAATTTAAATTTGTATGAAAATAGATATACAAAATACACATAAAATTAGGTAAGTTTGTTTTGAAATATACGTATATATAAAATACAAATAAAATATTGTAAATTTCTATCAAAATATATAAAGAAATAAACATAAAATAACGTAATATATATATATATATATATATATATATATATATATATATATATATATATATATATATATATATATATATATATATATATATATATATATATATATATATATATATATAGATATATATATATATATATATATATATATATATATATATATATATATACATATATACAAAATATACATTAAATAATGTAAATATGTAAGGAAAATATATACAAAATACACCTAGAATAATGTAAAATTGTATCAATATAAATATACAGAATATCAATAAAGTAATGTAAAAATTTATGAAAATAAAGATGCAAAATACCCATAAAATTACTCATATTTAAAAAAAATATATATATATATATATATATATATATATATATATATATATATATATATATATATATATATATATATATATATATACAAAAATACACAAAAAATAATTAAATTTGTATTAAAATAAATATACAAAATACACATACAATAAGGAAAATTTTTATTGAAATAGATATGCTAAATACACATAAAATAATATAAATTTGTATCAAAATATATACGAATACACAAAATAAAATAACGTAAATTTTTATGAAAATATATATACAAAATACACATAAAATAATGTAAATACGTAGAAAAATATATATACAAAATACTAGAAAAATAATGTAAATTCGTATCAAAATGAATAAACAAAATTTCAATAAAAGAATGTATATTTGTAGGAAAATATATATAAAAAACTCAAATAAAATAACTAAAATTTGTATAAAAATATATACAAAAATACACAAAAATAATTTAAATTTGTTTGAAAATAGATATGCAAACTATACATAAAATTAGGCAAATTTGAATTGAAATACATATACAAAATACACATTAAATAATGTAAAATTGTATGAAAATATATAAACAAATACGCATAAAATAACGTAAATTTGCATAAAATATATATACAAAATATACATTAAATAATGTAAATATGTATAAATATATATATATATATATATATATATATATATATATATATATATATATATATATATATATATATATATATATATATATATATATATATATATATATATATATATAATACACATAGAATAATGTAAAATCGTTTCAAAATAAATAAAAAAAAATCAATAAAACAATGTAAATTTGTATGAAAATAAAGATGCAAAATACCCATATAATAAAGCATATTTGTATGAAAATATACATACAAAACAACAAATAAAATAATTAAATTTGTATTAAAATAAATATACAAAATGCACATTCAATAAAGTAAATTTGTATTAAAATAGATATGCAAAATAAACATCAATAATGTAGATTTGTATCAAAATATATATACCAATATATATAAAATAGAGTAAATTTCTATGAAAATATACTTACAAAATACATATAAATGATGTAAATAAGTATAAAAATATATATACCAATTACACCTAAAACAATGTAAATTCGTATCAAAATAAATAAAGAAAATTCAGATAAAAGAACGTATATTTGTAGGAAAATATATATACAAAATACACATAAAACTAGTTAAATAAACAAAATACCATTAGAAGAATGTGAATTTGTATGAAATGAAAACAAATACACATAAATTAACGTACATTTTTATAAAATATATATATACAAAATACACATAGAATAATGTAAAATCGTATCAAAATAAATACACAGAATATCAATAAAATAATGTAAATTTGTATGAAAATAAAGATGCAAAATACCAATAAAATAAAGCATATTTTAATAAAAATACATATACAAAAATACACATAGAAGAATCAAATTTGTATTAAAATTTATATACAAAATGCACATAAAATAAGGTAAATTTGTATTGAAAAAATATGCATGATACACATAAAACAATGTAAATTTGTTTCAAAATATATATACGAATACACATAAAACAACGTAGATTTCTATAGGAATATATATACAAAATACACATGAAATGATGTAAATACGTATATATATATATATATATATATATATATATATATATATATATATATATATATATATATATATATATATATATATATATATATATATATATATATATATATATATACAAAATACACATTAATAATTGTAAATTCGTGTTAAAATAAATAAACAAAATATCATGAAACGAATGTGTATTTCTATGAAAGTAGATAATAGATAATAAATTTGTATAAAATATATATGCAAGATACACATTAAATAATGTAAATATGTATAAAAAATAGATTAAAAAAACTAATAGAATAATGTAAAATCGTATCAAAATAAATACACAGAATATTAATAAAATAATGTAAGTTTGTATGAAAATAAAGATGCAAAATTCCCAAAAAAGAGCGCATTTTTTTATAAAAATATATATACCAAAAGACATATCAAATATTTAAATTTGTTTTGAAATAAATATACAAAATGCACATACAATAAGGTAAATTTGTATTGAAAGATATATGCAAAAATACATAGAAAACAATGTAAATTTGTTTAAAAATATAGATACGAATACACATAAAAATAAGTAAATACGTATAAAAAAATGCATGCAAAATACACATAAAATAATGTAAACTCGAATCAAAATAAATAAACAAAATACCAATAAAAGAATGTGTATTTGTATAAATATAAATATACAAAATACACATAAAATAACGTAAATTTGTATAAAACTACAAAAACACAAAAAAGTAATTAAATTTGTATGCAAATAGATATACAAAATACTCATAAAATAAGCTAAATTTGAATTGAAATAAATATACAAAATACATAAAATAATGTAAATTTTTATCAAAATATTTATACAAATACACATATAATAACGTAAATTTGTGTAAAAATATATAAACAAAATACTCATTAAATACTTTAAATACGTATAAAAAAATATGTACAAAATACACATATAATAATATAATTCGCATCAAAATAAATAAACAAAATTCCAATAAAATAATATAAATTTGTATGAGAAAACATATACAAAATACACAAAAAGAACGGAAATTTCTATAAAAATATATGTACAAAAATGCACGTAAAATAAAGTAAATTTGCATACAAATATATATTCAAAACACACATTAAATAATCCAAATGCGTATAAAAATATGTATTCAAAATACCTATGAAATAATCTAAACTCGTATCGCATTATATTAACAAAACACCAATAAAATAATGTAATTATGGATGAAAATATATATATAGAAAATACACATAAAATAACCAATATATAAATACAAATACACACACAAAATAATTTAAAATTGAATGAAATAAATATACAAAATAAATATAAAATAAAGTAAATTTGCAATGAAATATATGTACAAAACAGACATAAAATAATGTCAATTTGTATGAAAATATATATACAAATACACTTAAAATAACATGAATTTGTATAAAAATATATATTCAAAATAAACATTAAATAACGTAAATGCTTATAAAAATATATATACAAAGTACATATAAAATAATGTAAATTCGTATCAAAATAAATCAACAAAATACCCATAAAATAATATATATTTGAATGAAAATAAATTTACAAAATACACATAACATAACTAAAATATGTACAAAAATACCCTAAAATTATTTGAGTTTGTATGAAAATAGATGTACAAAATACATATAAAACTAGGTAGATTTCTTTTGAAATATATATACAAAATACCCATAACATATTGTAAATTTGTGTCAAAATATATAAACAAATACACATAAAATAATGTAAATTTGTATAAAATATATATGCAAAATACACATTAAATAATGGAAAAATGTATTAAAATTATATACAAAATACACATAGAATAAAGTAAAATCGTATCAAAATAAATGAGCAGAATATCATTAAAATAATGTAAATTTCTATGAAAATAAAGATGCAAAATACCCATAAAATAACGGATATTTGTATTGAAAATATATATACAAAAATACACAAAATACTTAAATTGGTATCAAAATAAATACACAAAATGCACGTACAATAAGGTAAATTTGTATTGAAATAGATAAGCAAAATACATATCAAATAATGTAATTTGTATTAAAATATATATACGAAAACACATAATATAAAGTAAATTTCTATGAAAATATATATACAAAATACACACAAAATGATATAAATACGTATAAAAATATATATACAAAATACACCTAAAAAAGGTAAATTCGTCTCAAATCCAATAAACTAAATTTCAATAAAAGAATGTATATATGTTGGAAAATAAATATACAAAATAATATATAAAATAACTAAAATTTGTATAAATATATATACAAAAATACACAAAAATAATTTCAATTTGTATGGAAATAGATATACAAAATACATATAAAATTTGGTAAATTTGTATTGAAATACATATACAAAATACACATAAAATAATGTAAATTTGAACGAACATATATTTGTATAAAAAATATATAGAAAATGCACATTAAATAATGTAAATATGTAAAATAAAATACATACAAAATACACATAAAATAATTTAAAATCGTATCAAAATAAATATACAGAATATCAATAAAATAATATAAATTTTTATGAAAATAAAGATGCAAAATACCCATAAAAAGCATGTTTTTATAAAAATATGTATACAAAAACACACATCAAATAATTAAATTTGTATTAAAATAAATATTCAAAATGCACAAACAATATGGTAAATTTGTATTGAAATAGATATGCAACACGCACATAAAACAATGTAAATTTATTTCAAAATATATATACGAATAAAAAATAAAAAATAAAATTTCTATAAAAATTTATATAAAAAATACATACAAAAATACACATAAATAATTAAAATTTGTATGAAAATAAATATACAAAATACACATAAAATTAAGTAAATTTGTATTGAAATACATATACAAAATACACGTAAAAATTTTACGTGTATTTTATACAAATTTACGTTATTTAAAGTGTATATGTTTATATATTTTCATTAAAATTTACATTATTTAATAATGTAAATTTTAATGAAAATATATATACAAAATACACAAAATAATTTAAATACGTAAAATATATATATACAAAATACACATAAAAGAATGCAAATATGTAAAAATAAATATACAAAACACAATAATAGAATGTATATTTGTAAAAATATATCAAAATAAATACACAGAATACAGAAAAATAATATAAATTTGTATGAAAATAAAGATGCAAAATACCCATAAATAACGCATTTTTGTAAAATATATATATAAAATACACATAAAATATTTAAATTTCTATTAAAATAAATATACAAAATGCACATTCATTAAGGTAAATTTGTATTGAAATAGATATGCAAAATACATATAAAATAAGTATATTTGTTCAAAACAGAATATCAATAAAATAAATAATGTAAATTTTATTAAAAATATATATACAAAATACACATAAGATAACGCATGTATAAATATATATATATATATATATATATATATATATATATATATATATATATATATATATATATATATATATATATATATATATATATATATATATACACATAAATAATATAAATGTGTATCAAAATATAGATACGAATACACATAAAATATAGTAACTGTATATGAAAATATACATACAAAATACATATAAAATGATGTAAATAAGTATAAAAATATATATACCAAATACACATAAAATAATGTAAATTGTATCAAAATAAAAAACAAAATTTACGTATATTTAGTAAAAAATAAATATTAAAATGCACATAAAATAACGAAAATTTGTATAAAAATATATTCAAAAAACAAACAAAAATAATTTCATTTTGTATGAAAATAGATATACAGAATACACATATAATTAGTTAAATTTGCATTTAAATACATGTACAAAATACACATAAAATAATGTAAATTTATATGAAATGAAAACAATTACACATAAAATAACGTACATTTTTTATAAAATATATATACAAAATACACATAGAATAATGTAAAATCGTGTCAAAATAAATACACAGAATATCAATAAAATAATGTAAATTTGTATGAAAATAGAGATGCAAAATACCCATAAAATAAAGCATATTTTTATAAAAATACATGTACAAAAATACACATAGAATAATTAAATTTGTATTAAAATTAATATTCAAAATGCACATACAATAAGGTAAATTTGTATTGAAAAAATATGCAAAATACACATAAAACAGTGTAAATTTGTAGATTTGTATTAAAATATATTTACGAAAACACATAAGATAAAGTAAATTTCTATGAAAATATATATACAAAATACACATAAAATGATGTAAATACGTATAAAAATATATATACAAAATACACCTAAAATAAGGTAAATTCGTCTTAAATTCAATAAACTAAATTTCAATAAAAGAATGTATATATGTAGGAAAATAACTATACAAAATAATATATAAAATAACTAAAATTTGTATAAAAGTATATACAAAAATACATAAATATAATTCCAATATATACAAAATACACAAAATTTGGTAAATTTTCATTGAAATACATATACAAAATACATATAAAATAATGTAAATTTGAATGAAATTATATAAACATATAGACATAAAGTGACATATATTTGTATAAAATATATAATAGAAAATGCACATAGAATAATGTAAATATGTAAAATAATATACATACAAAATACACATAGAATAATGTAGAATCGTATCAAAATAAATTCACAGAATATCAATAAAATAATGTAAATTTGTATGAAAATAAAGATGCAAAATACCCATAAAAAAGCATATTTTTATAAAAATATGTATACAAAAACACACATCAAATAATTAAATTTGTATTAAAATAAATATACAAAATGCACATACAATATGGTAAATTTGTATTGTAAGATATATGCAAAACACACATAAAACAATGTAAATTTATTTAAAAATATATATACGAATACACATAAAAAACGTAAATTTCAATAAAAATATATATAAAAAATTCATACAAAAATACACAAAAATAACTTAAATTTGTATGAAAATATATATACAAAATACACATATAATTAGGTAAATTTGTATTAAAATACATATAAAAAATACACATAAAATAATGTAAATTTGAATGAAAATATATAAACAATTACACTTTAAATAACGTAAATTTGTATAAAATATACATACAAAACACACATGAAATAATGCAAATATGTATGAAAAAAATATATACAAAACACAAATAGAATAGTGTAAAATCGTATCAAAATAAATACACAGAATATTAATAAAATAATGTAAATTTGTGTGAAAATAAAGATGCAAAATACCCATAAAATAACGTATTTTTTTTTAATATATATATACCCAAATACACATAAGATATTTAAATTTGTATGAAAATAAATATACAAAATTCACATTCATTAAGGTAAATTTGTATTGAAATAGATATGCAAAATACATATAAAACAATGTAAATTTGTTTCAAAATATATATACGTATACACAAAATAATTTCAATACAAATTTACTTTATTGTACATTTATTTCAATACAAATTTAGCTTTTTCATGTGTATTTTTGTATATATATTTTTATGCAAATATGCGTTATTATATGGGTATTTTGCATCTTTATTTTCATACAAATTTACATTATTTATTTGATATTTTGTTTATTTATTTTGATACGATTTAACATTATTCTATGTGTATTTTGTATATATATTTTTATACATATTTACATAATTTATTGTATATTTTGTATATATATTTTATCCAAATTTACGTTATTTTATGTGTATTTGTTTATATATTTTTATACAAATTTACATAGTTTTATACAAATTTACGTTATTTTATGTGTATTTTGTATATGTATTTTCATACAAATACACATTCTTTTATTGATATTTTGTTTATTTATTTTGACACGAATTTACATTATTTAATGTCTATTTTGTATATATATTTTTATACGGATATACAGCATCTCGAGTGCATTTTTTATATATATATTTCTATAGAAATCTACGTTATTTTATGTGTATTAGTATATATATTTTGAAAAAAATTTACATTGTTTTATGTGTATTTTGCATATTTAAAAAAAAAATTTACCTTATTGTATGTGCATTTTGTATATTATTTTAATACAAATTTAATTATTGAATGTGTATTTTTATATATATTTAAAAAAAAATATGCTTAATTTTATTTATTTTATAGATATTCTGTGTATTTATTTTGATACGATTTTACATTATTCTATGTGTATTTTTTTATATATTTTATACAAATGTACGTTATTTTATGTGTATTTGTTTTAATTTCTTACAAATTTACATTATTTTATGTGTATTTTGTACATGTATTTAAAGACAAATTTAACTAATTATATATGTATTTTGTATATCTATTTTCATATAAATTGAAATTATTTTTGTTTATTTTTGTATATATTTTCATACAAATTTTCGTTATTTTATGTGTATTTTCTATATTTATTTTTCTACAAATATACGTTCTTTTATCTGAACTTTGTTTATTGAATTTGATACGAATTTACCTTATTTTGTATATCTATTTTCATACAAATTTAATTACTTCTGTGTATTTTTGTATATAGTTTTATATAAATTTACGTTATTTTATGTGTATTTTGTATATTTATATTTATGCAAATACACCTTCTTTTATTGGTATTTTGTTTTTTATTTTGATACGAATTTACATTATTTTACGTGTATTTTGTATACATTTTTTTATACGTATTTACCTCATTTTATGTGTATTTTGTATATATATTTTTTATAGAAATCTACGTTATTTTATGTGTATTCGTATATATATTTTGAAACAAATTTACATTGTTTTATATGTATTTTCTATATGTATTTCAATACAAATTTACCTTATTGAATATATTTTTTATATATTTATTTTAATACAATTTTTTTTTTATGTGTATTTTGGTATATATATTTTTATAAATAAAAAAATGCGTTATTTTATGGGTATTTTGCATCTTTATTTTCATACAAATTTACATTATTTTATTAATATTCTGTGTATTTATTTTGATACGATTTTACATTATTCTATTTGTGTTTTGTATATATTTTTTATAAAAATTTACGTTATTTTAAGTGTATTTGTTTATGTATTTTCATTCAAATTTACATTATTTATATGTGTATTTTGTATATGTATTTTAATACAAATTTACCTAATTTTATGTGTATTTTGTATATTTATTTTCATACAAATTTAAAATATTTTTGTGTTTTTTTGTATATAGTTTGATACAAATTTACGTTATTTCATGTGTATTTTGTATATCCATTTTCATACAAATACACATTCTTTTATTGATATTTTGTTTATATATTTTGACGCGAATTTACATTATTTAATGTGTATTTTGTATATATATTTTTATACGTATTTATATAATTTCATGTGTATTTTGTATATATATTCCTATAGAAATCAAAGTTTTTTTATGTGTATTCGTATATATATTTTGAAACAAATTTACTCTGTTTTATGAGTATTTTGCGTATTTTTTCAATACAAATTTACCTTATTGTATGTTCATTTTGTATATTAATTTTAATTCAAATTTAATTATTCTATATGTATTTTTGTATATGTATTTAAAAAAAAATATGCTTTATTTTATGGGTATTTTGCATCTTTATTTTCATACAAATTTAAATTATTTTATTGATATTCTGTGTACTTATTTTGATACGATTTTACATTATTCTATGTGTATTTTGTATATATATTTTATACAAATGTACGTTATTTTATGTGTATTTGTTTTCATTTCATACAAATTTACATAATTTTATGTGTATTTTGTACATGTATTTAAATACAAATTTAACTAATTATATGTGTATTACAAATACACATTCTTTTATTGGTATTTTGTTTATTTATTTTGATACGAATTTACATTATTTTATGTGTATTTTGTATACATTTTTTTATACGTATTTACTTCATTTTATGTGTATTTTGTATATATATTTTTATAGAAATCTACGTTATTTTATGTGTATTCGTATATATATTTTGAAACAAATTTACATTGTTTTATATGTATTTTGCATATCTATTTCAATACAAATTTACCTTATTGTATGTGTTTTTTATATATTTATTTTAATACAAATTTTATTTTTTTATGTGTATTTTGGTATATATATTTTTATAAATAAAAAAATGCGTTATTTTATGGGTATTTTGCCTCTTTATTTTCATACAAATTTACATTATTTTATTAATATTCTGTGTATTTATTTTGATACGATTTTACATTATTCTATTTGTGTTTTATATATACTTTTTGATACAAATTTACGTTATTTTAAGTGTATTTGTTTATGTATTTTCATTCAAATTTACATTATTTATATGTGTATTTTGAATATGTATTTCAATACAAATTTACCTAATTTTATGTGTATTTTGTATATTTATTTTCATACAAATTTAAAATATTTTTGTGTATTTTTGTATATAGTTTGATAGAAATTTAGGTTATTTTATGTGTATTTTGTATATCTATTTTCATACAAATACACATTCTTTTATTGATATTTTGTTTATTTATTTTGATGCGAATTTACATTATTTAATGTGTATTTTGTATATATCTTTTTATGCCTATTTACATCATTTCATGTGTATTTTGTATATATATTCCTATAGAAATCAACGTTATTTAATGTGTATTCGTATATATATTTTGAAACATATTTACACTGTTTTACGAGTATTTTGCGTATTTTTTCAATACAAATCTACCTTATTTTATGTGCATTTTGTATATTAATTTTAATACAAATTTAATTATTCTATGTGTATTTTTGTATATGTATTTTTTTAAAAAAATATGCTTTATTTTATGGGTATTTTGCATCTTTATTTTCATACAAATTTAAATTATTTTATTGATATTCTGTGTACTTATTTTGATACGAGTTTACTTTATTCTATGTGTATTTTGTATTTATATTTTATACAAATGTACGCTATTTTATGTGTATTTGTTTTCATTTCATACAAATTTACATAATTTTATGTGTATTTTGTACATGTATTTAAATACAAATTTAACTAATTATATGTGTATTACAAATACATATTCTTTTATTGGTAATTTGTTTATTTATTTTGATACGAATTTACATTATTTTATGTGCATTTTGTATACATTTATTTATACGTATTTACTTCATTTTATGTGTATTTTGTACATATATTTTTATTGAAATCTACGTTATTTTATGTGTATTCGTATATATATTTTGAAACAAATTTACATTGTTTTATATGTATTTTGCATATCTATTTCAATACAAATTTACCTTAATGTATGTGTTTTTTATATATTTATTTTAATATAAACTTAATTTTTTTATGTGTATTTTGGTATATATATTTTTATAAATAAAAAAATGAGTTATTTTATGGGTATTTTGCCTCTTTATTTTCGTACAAATTTACATTATTTTATTAATATTCTGTGTATTTATTTTGATACGATTTTACATTATTCTATTTGTGTTTTGTATATATTTTTTTTATTCAAATTTACGTTATTTTAAGCGTATTTGTTTATGTATTTTCATTCAAATATACATTATTTTATGTGTATTTTGTATATGTATTTCAATACAAATTTACCTAATTTTATGTGTATTTTGTATATTTATTTTCATACAAATTTAAAATATTTTTGTGTATTTTTGTATATAGTTTGATGCATATTCTGGTTATATTATGTGTATTTTGTATATCTATTTTCATACATATACTCATTCTTTTATTGATATTTTGTTTATTTATGCTGACGCGAATTTACATTATTTAATGTGTATTTTGTATATATATTTTTATACGTATTTACATCATTTCATGTGTATTTTGTATATATATTCCTATAGAAATCAACGTTATTTTATGTGTATTCGTATATATATTTTGAAACAAATTTACACTGTTTTATGTGTATTTTGCGTATTTTTTCAATACAAATTTACCTTATTGTATGTGCATTTTGTATATTAATTTTAATACAGATTTAACTATTTTATGTGTATTTTTGTATATGTATTTCTAAAAAAAATATGCTTTATTTTATGGGTATTTTGCATCTTTATTTTCATACAAATTTAAATTATTTTATTGATATTCTGTGTACTTATTTTGATACGATTTTACATTATTCTATGTGTATTTTGTATATATATTTTATACAAATGTACGTTATTTTATATGTATTTGTTTTAATTTCATACAAATTTACATAATTTTACTTATTTACATCATTTTATATGTATTGTGTATGTATATATTCATAGAAATTTACTCTATTTTAGGTGTATTCGTATATATATTTTGATACAAATTTACATTACTTATGTGTATTTTGCATATCTATTTCAATACAGATTTACTTTATTGTGTATATATATTTTTATATATTATTTAATGTTTATTTTGAATATATATTTTTATATTAATTCATGTTATTTTATGTGTATTTGTATATATATTTTCATACAAATTTATATTATTTTATGTGTATTTTGTACATATATTTCATTACAAATTTACCTTATTTATGTTTATTTTGTATATTTATTTCATTCAGTTTTAAATTATTTTATGTGTTTATTTGTATTTGTATTTAGGTTATTTTATGTGTATTTTTTATATATATTTTCATCCAAAATTCCATTATTTTTTTGGTATTTTGTTAATTTGATTCGATACGAATTTAGATTATTTCATTGGTATTTTGTATACATATTTTTATACGCATGTACATTATTTAATGTGTGTTTTGTATATATATATATTTTTATGCAAATTTCATTGATTTTATGTGCATTTTTGTACATATATTTTTATAGAAATTTGCGTTATTTTATGTGTATTTTGTATAATGTTTTCTCATACAAATTTGCATTATTTTATTGGTATTTTGTTTATTTATTTTGATACGAACTACATTCTTATATGTGTATTTTGTACAAATTTATGATACGTATTTACATTATTTAATGAGTATTTTGTTTATATATTTTTATACAAATCCACTTTATTATATGTGTATTTTTATAAATATTTTGATACAAATATACATTATTTTATGTACTTTGTATATATATTTCAATTCAAATTTAGCTTATTTTATGTGTATTTTGTATATCCATTTTCATACAAATTTAGTTACTTTTGTGTATTTTTGTGTATAGTTTTATACAAATTTACGTTATTTAATGTGTATTTTATATTTTTATATTTATACAAATACACATTCTTGTATTGGTATTTTGTTTATTTATTTTGATACGAATTTACATTATTTTATGTGTATTTTGTTTACATTTTTTTATGCATATTTACTTAATTTTATGTGTATTTTGTATATATATTTTT
This sequence comes from Eriocheir sinensis, assembly GCF_024679095.1. Taxonomy (NCBI): domain Eukaryota; kingdom Metazoa; phylum Arthropoda; class Malacostraca; order Decapoda; family Varunidae; genus Eriocheir; species Eriocheir sinensis. The sequence goes on along the minus strand of NW_026111050.1, from coordinate 182,738 downwards.
ATAGAAATCTACCTTATTTTATGTGTATTCGTATATATATTTTGAAACAAATTTACTTTGTTTATATGTATTTTGCATATCTATTTAAAACAGATTTACCTTATTGTATGTGCATTTTGTAAATTTATTTTAATACAAGTTCAATTATTTTATGTGTATTTTGGTATGTATATTTTTATAAAAAATGCGAATTTTATGGGTATTTTGCATCTTAATTTTCATACAAATTTACATTATTTTATTAACATTCTGTGTATTCATTTTGATACGATTTTACATTATTTTCTTTGTGTTTTGTATATATTTTTTTTATATATATTTACATTATTTAATATGTATATTGTATATATATTTTATACAATTTTACGTTATTTTAAGTGTATTTGTTGATATATTTTCATTCAAATTTACATTATTTTAAGTGTATTTTGTATATGTATTTAAATACAAATTTACCTAATTTTATGTGTATTTTGTATATTTAATTTCATACAAATTTAAATTATTTTTGTGTATTTTTGTATATAGTTTTATACAAATTTATGTTATTTCATGTGTATTTTGTATATCTATTTTCATATAAATACACATTCTTTTATTGATATTTTGTTTATTTATTTTGACGCGAATTTACATTATTTAATTGTGTATATGTATTTTTATAAAAATATACTTTATTTCATGGGTATGTTGCATCTTTATTTTCATACAAATTTACATTATTTTATTGATATTCTGCTCATTCATTTTGGTACGATATGACTTTATTCTATGTGTATTTTGTATTTTATTTTCAACAAATTTACATTATTTTATGTGTATTTGTTTATATATTTTGACACAAATTTACAATATTTTATGGGTATTTTGTATATATATTTCAAAAGAAGTTTACCTAGTTTTAAGCGTATCTTGTATATCTATTTTCATACAAATTCAAATTATTTATATGTATTTTTGTATATATTTTAATACAAATTTTTGTTATGTTTTGTGTATTTTGTAAATTTCTTTTTATTCAAATATATATTATTTTATTGGTATTTTGTTGATTTATTTAGATACGAATTTACATTATTTTATATGTACTTTGTATATATATTTTTATACGCATTTGCATTATTTAATATTTATTTTGAATATATATTTTTATACAAATTCATGGTATTTCATGTGTATTTGTATATATATTTTCATATAAATTTACATTATTTGATGTGTATTTTGTACATATATATCATTACAAATTTACCTTCTTTTATGTTTATTTTGTATACTTATTTCATTTAATATTAAATTATTTTATGTGTATATTTGTATTTGTATTTAGGCTATTTTAATGGGTATGTTCTATATATATTTCCAACGAAAAATTACATTATTTTATTGGTATTTTGTTAATTTAATTCGATAAGAATTTAGATTATTTTATAGGTATTTTGTATACATATTTCTATACGCATTTACATTATTTAATGTGTGTTTTGTATATATATTTTTATGCAAATTTACTTTATATTATGTGCAGTTTTGTGCATATATTTTTATAGAAATTTGCGCTATTTTATGTGTTTTTTGTATATGTTTTCTCATACAAATTTACATTATTTTATTGGTATTTTGTTTATTTATTTTCATACGAATTACATTATTATATGTGTATTTTGTACATATCTTTTATACGTATTTACATTATTTAATGTGTATTTTGTTTATATATTTTTATACAAATTTACGTTATTATATGTGTATTTGTATAAATAGTTTGATACAAATTTACATTATTTTATGTATTTTGTATATATATTTCAATTCAAATTTAGCTTATTTTAAGTGTTTTTTGTATATCTATTTTCATACAAATTTAACTATTTTGTGTATTTTTCTTTAAAGTTTTATACAAATATACGTTATTTTATGTGTATTTTGTATATTTTTATTTATACAAATACTCATTCTTTTATTGGTATTTTCTTTAACTATTTTGATACCAATTTACATTGTTTTATGTGTATTTTGTATACATTTTTTTATACTTATTTACCTCATTTTATGTGTATTTTGTATATATATTTTTATAGAAATCTACTTTATTTTGTGTATTCGTATATATATTTTGAAACAAATTTATATTGTTTTATATGTATTTTGCATATCTATTTCAATACAAATTTACCTTAATCAATGTGCATTTTGTATATTTATTTTAATGCAAATTTAAATATTTTATGTATATTTTGGTATATATATATTTTTAAAAAATGCGTTATTTTATGGGTATTTTGCATCTTTGTGTATTCGTATATATATTTTGATACAAATTTACATTATTTATGTGTATTTTGCATATCTATTTCAATACAAATGTACTTTATTGTATGTGCATTTTGTATATTTATTTTAATAAAAATTATATAATTTTATAATTTGTATTTTTGTATATATATTTTTATGCAAATATGCGTTATTATATGGGTATTTTGCATCTTTATTTTCATACAAATTTACATTATTTTATTGATATTCTGTTTATTTATTTTGATACGATTTAACATTATTCTATGTGTATTTTGTATATATATTTTTTATACATATTTACATTATTTAATGTTTATTTTGTATATATATTTGATCCAAATTTACGTTATTTTATGTGTATTTGTTTATATATTTTTATACAAATTTACATTATTTTATGTGTATTTTGTATATGTATTTCAATACAAATTTGCCTAATTTTATGTGTATTTTGCATATCTATTTTCAAACAAATTTAAATTATTTTTGTGTATTTTTGTATATATTTTTATACAAATTTTAGTTATTTTATTTGTATTTTGTATATATATTTTGCTACATATATACGTATACGTATATATACATATATATAGATTATTTCATAGGTATTTTGTATACATATTTTTATACGCATGTACATTATTTAATGTGTGTTTTGTATATATATTTTTATGCAAATTTACTTTGTTTTATGTACATTTTTGTACATATATTTTATAGGAATTTGCGTTATTTTGTGTATTTTGTATGTTTTCTCATAAAAATTTACATTATTTTATTGGTATTTTGTTTATTTATTTTGATACGAATTACATTATTATATGAGTATTTTGTTAAAAAAATTTATACGTATTTATATTATCTAATGAGTATTTTGTTTATATATTTTCATACAAATTCACTTTATTATATGTGTATTTTTACAAATATTTTGATACAAATTTACATTATTTTATATACTTTGTATATATATTTGAATTCAAATTTAGCTTATTTTATGTGTATTTTGTATATCTATTTTCATACAAATTTAATTACTTCTGTGTATTTTTGTGTATACTTTTAAACAAATTTACGTTATTTAATGTGTATTTTGTATATTTATATTTGTACCAATACACATTCTTTTATATTTTATATCTATTTTTGTGTATTCTGTATTTTTTTTATACATATTTACATTATTTAATGTTTATTTTATATATATCTTTAATACAAATTTACGTTATTTTATGTGTATTTGTTTATATATTTTCAAACAAACTTAGTTTAATTTATGTGTATTTTGTATATGTATTTCAATACAAATTTTCCTAATTTTATGTGTATTTTGCTTATCTATTTTCAAAGAAATTTAATCTATTTCTGTGTATTTTTGTATATATTTTCATACAATTTTTAGTTCTTTTATTTGTATTTTGTATATATATATATATATATATATATATATATATATATATATATATATTTATATATATAGATATATTTATATATATATAGATATATATATATATATATATATTCTTACAAATACATTTTCTTTTATTGGAATTTTGTTCATTTATTTTCATACGAATTTACATTATTTTATGTGCATTTTGTATATTTAATTTCCTATGTATTTAAATTATTTTATATGTATTTTGTATATACATTTTCATAAAAATTTACGTTATTTTATTGTGTGTATTCGTATATATTTTGATACAAATTTTATACAAATTCATGTTATTTTATGTGTATTTGTATATATATTTTCATACAAATTTATAATATTTTATGTATATTTTTACATTTATTTCATTATTAATTTAACTTTTTTATGTTTATTTTGTATATTTATTTCATTAAATTTTAAATTATTTGATGTGTATATTTGTAATTGTATTTAGGTTATTTTATATTTATTTTCTATATATATTTTAATTCAAAATTACAATATTTTATAGGTATTTTCTTAATTTAATTCGATACGAATTTATATTATTTCATAGGTATTTTCTATACATATTTTTATACTCATGTACATTATCTAATGTGTGTTTTGTATATATATTTCTATGCAAATTTATTTTATGTGCATTTGTGTCATATATTTTTTATAGAAATTTACGTTATTTTATGTGTATTTTGTATATGTTTTCTCATACAAATTTACATTATTTTATTGGTATTTTGTTTTGTTTTTTTTCATACGACTTACATGATTATATGTGTATTTTGTATATATTTTTTTATACGTATTTACATTATTTAATGTGTATTTTGTTTATATATTTTTATACATATTTACGTTATTATATGTGTATTTGTATAAATATTTTGATACAAATTTGCTTTATTTTATGTAATTTGTATATATATTTCAATTCAAATTTAGCTTATTTTGTGTGTATTTTATATGTCTATTTCCATACAAATTTAATTACTTCTGTGTATTTTTGTATATATATTTATATTTATACAAATACACATTCTTTTATTGGTATTTTGTTTATTTATTTTGATAAGAATTTACATTATTTTATGTGTATTTTGTATACATTTTTTTATACGTATTTACTTAATTTTATGTATTTTTTGTATACATATTTTTATAGAAATCTACGTTATTTTATGTGTATTCGTATATATATTTTGAAGCAAATTTACATTGTTTTATATGTATTTTGCATATCTATTTCAATACAAATTTACCTTTTTGTATGTGCATTTTGTATATTTATTTTAATACATATATATATATTTTTTTTTTCATCCATATTTACATTATCTAATGTGTATTTTGTATATATATTTCATACAAATTTACGTTATTTTAAGAGTATTTGCTTATATATTTTCATTCAAATTTAATTATTATATTATGTGTATTTTGTAAATGTATTTCAATACAAATTTACCTAACTTTATGTGTATATTGTATATTTATTTTCATACAAATTCAAATTATTTTTATGTATTTTTGTAAAAGTTTATACAAATTTAGGTTATTTTATGTGTATTTTGTATATCTATTTTCATACAAATACATATTCTTTTCATGATATTTTGTTTATTTATTTTGACACGAATTTACATTATTTAATGTGTATTTTGTGTATATATTTTTATACGTATTTACATTATTTCATGTCTATTTTGTATATCTATTTCTATAGAAATCTACGTTATTTTATGTGTATTCGTATATATATTTTGAAACAAATTTACATTGTTTTATGTGTATTTTGCATATTTTTTCAATACAAATTTACCTTATTGTATGTGCATTTTGTATATTAATTTTAATACAAATTTAATTATTGAATATGTATTTTTGTATATGTATTTTTATAAAAATATGCTTTATTTTATGGGTATTTTGCATCTTTATTTTCATACAAATTTACATTATTTTATTGATATTCTGTGTATCTGTTTTGATACGATTTTACATTATTCTATGTGTATTTTGTATATATATTTTATAAAACTGTACGTTATTTTATTGTATTTGTTTTCATTTCATACAAACTTACATTATTTTATGTGTATTTTGTACATGTATTTAAATACAAATTTAACTAGTTATATGAGTATTTTGTATATCTATTTTCATACAAATTGAAACTATTTTTGATAATTTTTGTATATATTTTTATACAAATATTCGTTATTTTATGTGTATTTTGTATAATTATTTTCCTACAAATATACGTTCTTTTATCTGAATTTTGTTTATTTATTTTGATACGAATTTACATTATTTTAGATGTATTTGGTATATATATTTTTATACTTATTTACATCATTTATATTTATTTTGTATGTATATTTTCATAAAAATTTTCTCTATTTTAAATGTATTCGTATATATATTTTGATACAAATTTACATTATTGATGTGTATTTTACATATCTATTTTAATACAAATTTTCTTTATTGAATGTGCATTTTGTATATTTATTTTAATACAAATTTAATTATTTTATGTATTTTTTTGTATCTATATTTTTATACAAATATGCGTCATTATATGGGTATTTTGCATCTTTATTTTCATACAAATTTAAATTATTTTATTGATATTCTGTTTATTTATTTTGAAACGATTTTACATTATTCCATGTGTATTTTGTATATACATTTTTATACATATTTACATCATTTAATATGTATTTTGTATATATATTTTATGCAAATTTACGTTATTTAATGCGTATTTGTTTATATATTTTCATACAATTTTACATTATTTAATGTGTATTTTGTATATGTATTTCAATTCAAATTTGCCTAATTTTATGTATAGTTTGCATATCTATTTTCAAAGAAATTTTAATTATTTTTGTGTACATTATTTTATGTGTATTTTGTAAATGTATTTCAATACAAATTTACCTGATTTTATGTGTATTTTTGAATATAGTTTTATACAAATTTAGGTTATTTTATGTGTATTTTGTATATCTATTTTCATACAAATACACAATCTTTTATATATATTTTGTTTATTTATTTTGACGCGAATTTACATTATTTATTGTGTATTTTGTATATATATTTTTATACGTATTCACATCATTTCATGTGTATTTTGTATATATATTTTTATAGAAATCTACGTTGATTTATGAGTATTCGTATATAGATTTTGAAACAAATTTACACTGTTTTATGTGTATTTTGCATATTTTTTCAGTACAAATTTACCTTATTGTATATGCATTTTGTATATTAATTTTAATAGAAATTTTATTATTCTATGTGTATTTTTATATATGTATTTTTATAAAAATATGCTTTATTTTATGGGTATTTTGCATCTTTATTTTCATACAATTTTACATTATTTTATTGATATTCTGTGTATTTATTTTGATACGATTTTACATTATTTTATGTATATTTTGTATATATATTTTATACAAATGTACGTTACTTTATGTGTATTTGTTTTCATTTCATAAAATTTACATTATTATATGAGTATTTTGTACATGTATCTAAATACAAATTTAGCTATTTATATGCGTATTTTGTATATCTATTTTCATAGAAATTTATATTATTTTTGTGAATTTTTGTATATATTTTTATATAAATTTTCGTTATTTTATGTGTATTTTGTATATTTTTTTTCTTACAAATATACGCTCTTTTATCTGAATTTTGTTTATTTATTTTGATTCGAATTTTCATTATTTAAGGTATATTTGGTATATATATTTTTATACTTATTTACATAATTTTATATGTATTTTGTATGTATGTTTTCATAGAAATTAACTCAATTTTATATGTATTCGTATATATATTTTGATACAAATTTACATTATTTATGTGTATTTTGCGTATCTATTTCAATACAAATTTATTTTATTGTATGTACATTTTGTATATTTATTTTAATAGAAATTTAATTATTTTATATGTATTTTCGTATATATATTTTCATATAAACATGCGCTATTATATGGGTATTTTGCATCTTTATTTTCATACAAATTTACATTATTTAATTGATATTCTGTTTATTTATTTTGATACGATTTAACATTATTCTATGCGTATTTTGTAGATATTTTTTTTTATACATATTTACATTATTTAATGTTTATTTTGTATATATATTTCATCCAAATTTACGTTATTTTGTGTGTATTTGTTTATATATTTTCATACAAATTTAAATTATTTTTGTTTATTTTTGTATATATTTTTATAGAAATTTTAGTTATTTTATTTGTATTTTGTATACATATTTTCCTACAAATATACATTCTTTTATTGGAGTTTTGTTTATTTATTTTGATACGAGTTTACATTATTTTATGTGTATTTTGTATATATATTTTTCTACGTATTTAAATTATTTTATGTGTATTTTGTATATACATTTTCATAAAAAATCACGTTATTTTATTGTGTGTATTCGTCTATATTTTGATACAAATTTTATACAAATTCATGTTATTTTATGAGTATTTGTATATATATTGTCATACAAATTTATATAATTTTATGTGTATTTTTACATATATATCATTAAAAATTTACCTCTTTTTATGTTTATTTTGTATATTTATTTCATTCAATTTTAAATTATTTTATGTGTATATTTGTATTTGTATTTAGGTTATTTTATGTGTATTTTCTATATATATTTTCAAGAAAAAATTACATTATTTTATTGGTATTTTCTTAATTTAATTCGATACGAGTTTAGACTATTTCATAGGTATTTTGTATACATATTTTTATACTCATTTACTTATGTAATGTGTGTTTTTTATATATATTTTTATGCAAATTTATTTTAAGTGCATTTTTGTACATATATTTTTATAGAAATTTGCGTTATTTTATGTGTATTTTGTATATATGTTTTCTCATAGAAATTTACATTATTTTATTGGTATTTTGTTTATTTATTTTGATACGAATTACATGATTATATAGTATTTTGTACATACTTTTTTATACGTACTTACATTATTTAATGTGTATTTTGTTTATATATTTTTATTCAAATTTACGTTATTATATGTGTATTTGTATAAATATTTTGATACAAATTTACTTTATTTTTTGTATTTTGTATATATATTTCAATTCAAATTTAGCTTATTTTGTGTGTATTTTGTATATCTATTTTCATACAAATTTAATTATTTATGTGTATTTTTGTATATAGTTTTATATGAATTTACGTTATTTTATGTGTATTTTGTATATTTATATTTATACAAATACACATTCTTTTATTGGTATTTTGTTTATTTATTTTGATACGAATTTACATTATTTTATGTTTATTTTGTATACATTTTTTATACGTATTTACTTCATTTTATGTGTTTTCGTATATATATATTTTTATAGAAATTTACATTGTTTTATGTGTATTTTGCATATCTATTTCATTACAAATTTACCTTATTGTATATGTATTTTGTATATATATATATATATATATATATATATATATATATATATATATATATATATATATATATATATATATATATATATATATATATATATATATATATATATATATATATATATATATATATATATATATATATATATATATATATATCTATATATATATATATAAATCTAGGGTATTTTATGTGTATATATATTTTGAAACAAATTTACACTGTTTTATGTGTATATTGCATATTTTTTCAATACAAATTTATCTTATTGTGTGTGCATTTTGTATATTAATTTTAATACAAATTTAATTATTCTATGTGTATTTTTGTATATGTATTTTTATAAAAATATGTTTTATTTTATGGGTATTTTGCATCTTTATTTTCATACTTATTTATATTATTTTATTGATATTCTGTGTATTTATTTTGATACGATTTTACGTTATTCTACGTGTATTTTGTATATATATTTCATACAAATGTACGGTATTTTATGTGTATTTGTTTTCATTTCACACAAATTTACATTATTTTATGTGTATTTTGTACATGTATTTAAATACAAATTTAACTAATTATATGTGTATTATGTATATCTATTTTCATACAAATTGATTTTATTAATTTTTTTTGTATATATTTTTATAAAAATTTTCGTCATTTTATGTGTATTTTGTATATTTATTTTCGTACATATATACGTTCTTTTATCGGAATTTTGTTTATTTATTTTGATACGAATTTACATTATTTTACGTGTATTTGGTATATATATTTTTATACTTATTTACATCATTTTATATGTATTTGGTATGTATATTTTCATAGAAATTTACTCTATTTTATGATTATTCGTATATATATTTTGATACAAATTTACATTATTTATGTGTATTTTGCATATCTATTTCAATACAAATTTACTTTATTGTATGTGCATTTTGAACATTTATTTTAATACAAATTAAATTATTTTATGTGTATTTTTGTACATATATTTTAATACAAATATGCGTTATTATATGGGTATTTTGCATCTTTATTTTCATACAAATTTACATTATTTTATTGATATTCTGTTTATTTATTTTGATGCGATTTAACATTATTCTATGTGTATTTTGTATATATATATATTTTTTATACATATTCATATCATTTAATATTTATTTTTTATATATATTTTATCCAAATATACGTTATTTTATGTGTATTTGTTTATATATTTTCATACAAATTTACATTATTTTATGTGTATTTTGTATATGTATTTCAATACAAATTTGCCTAATTCTATGTGTATTTTGCATATCTATTTTCAAACAAATTTAAACTATTTTTGTGTATTTTTGTATATATTTTTATACAAATTTTAGTTATATTATTTGTATTTTGTACCTATTTTTTCTTACAAATATACATTCTTTTATTGGAACTTTATTTATTTATTTTGATATGAATTTACATTATTTTATGTGTATTTTGTATATATATTTTTCTACGTATTTGAATTATTTGATGTGTATTTCGTATATACATTTTCATAAAAATTTACGTTATTTTATTGTGTGTATTCGTCTATATTTTGATACAAATTTTATACAAATTCATGTTATTTTATGTGTATTTGTATAATATTTTTCATACAAATTTATATTATTTTATGTGTATTTTTACATATATTTCATTACAAATTTACCTTATTTTATGTTTATTTAGTATATTTATTTCATTCAATTTTAAATTATTTTATGTGTATATTTGTATTTGTATTTAGGTTATTTTATATATATTTTCTATATATATTTTCATCCAAAATTACATTATTTTATTCGTATTTTCTTAATTTAATTCGATACGATTTTAAGTTATCTCATAGGTATTTTGTATACATATTTTTATACTCATTTACATTATCTAATGTGTGATTTGTATATATTTTTTATGCAAATTTATTTTATGTGCATTTTTGTACATATATTTTTATAGAAATTTGCGTTATTTTATGTGTATTTTGTATATGTTTTCTCATACAAATTTACATTATTTTATTGGTATTTTGTTTATTTATTTTGATACGAATTACATTATTATATGTGCATTTTGTACATATTTTTTTATACGTTTATTAATGTTTACTTTTTTTGCCCTTGAGCTGTCTCCTTTGCTGTAAAAAAAAAAAAAAAAAAAAAAAAAAATTGTTTAATGTGTTTTTTGTTTATATATTTTTATACAAATTTACGTTATTATATGTGTATTTGTAAAAATATTTTGATACAAATTTACTTTATTTTATGTATTTTGTATATATATTTCAACTCAAATTTAGCTTATTTTGTGTGTATTTTTTATATCTATTTTCATACAAATTTAATTATTTCTGTGTATTTTTATATATATAATTTTATATAAATTTACGTTATTTTATGTGCATTTTGTATATTTATATTTATACAAATACACATTCTTTAATTGGTATTTTGTTTATTTATATTTATACGAATTTACATTATTTGATGTGTATTTTGTATACTTTTTTTTATACGTATTTACTTAATTTTATGTGTATTTTGTATATGTATTTTTATAGAAATCGACGTTATTATATGTGTATTCGTATATATGTTTTGAAACAAATTTACATTGTTTTATATGTATTTTGCATATCTATTTCAATACAAATTTACCTTATTGTATGTGCATTTTGTATATTTATTTTAATACAAATTCAAATATTTTATGTGTATTTTGTTATATATATTTAAAAAAAAGCATTATTTTTTGGGTATTTTGCATCGTTATTTTCATACAAATTTACATTATTTTATCAATATTCTGTGTATTTACTTTGATACAATTTTCATTATTCTATTTGTGTTTTGTATATATTTTTTGATACATATTTACCTTATTTAATATGTATTTTGTATATATATATTTAATACAAATTTACGTTATTTTAAGTGTATTTGTTTATATATTTTCATTCAAATTTACATTATTTTATGTGTATTTTGTATATGTATTTCAATACAAATCTACCTAATTTTATGTGTATTTTTTATATTTATTTTCATACAAATTTAAATTATTTTTTTGTGTATTTTTGTATAGAGTTTTATACAAATTTACAATATTTTATGTGTATTTTGTATATCTATTTTCATACAAATACACATTCTTTTATTGATATTTTGTTTATTTATTTCGACACGAGTTTACATTATTTAATGTGTATTGTGTATATATATCTTTATACGTATTTACATCATTTAATGTGTATTTTCTATATATATTTCTATAGAAATCGACGTTATTTTATTTGTATTCGTATATATATTTTGAAACAAATTTACATTGTTTTATGTGTATTTTGCATATTCTTTCTACATAAATTTACGTTATTGTATGTGCATTTTGTATCTAAATTTTAATACAAATTTAATTATTCTATGTGTATTTTTGTATATGTATTTTTATAAAATATACTTTATTTTATGGTTATTTTGCATCTTTATTTTCAAACAAATTTACATTATTTTATTGATATTCTGTGTATTTATTTTGATACGATTTTACATTATTCTATGTATATTTTGTATATATATTTTATACAAATGTCCGTTATTTTATGTAAATTTGTTTTCATTTCATACAAATTTACATTTTTTTATGTTTATTTTGTACATGTATTTAAATACAAATTTAATTAATGATATGTGTATTTTGTATATCTATTTTCATACAAATTGAAACTAATTTTGTGTATTTTTGTATATGTATTTTTATAAAAATGTGCTTTATTTTATAGGTATTTTACATCTTTATTTTCATACAAATTTACCTTATTTTATTGATATTCTGTGTATTTTTGATACGATTTTACATTATTCTATGTATATTTTGTATATATATATTTAATACAAATGTATGTTATTATATGTGAATTGGTTTTCATTTCATACAAAATTACATTATTTTGTGTGTATTTTGTTCATGTATTTAAATACAAATTTAAGTAATTATATCTGTATTTTGTATATCTATTTTCATACAATTTGAAAAAAAAAATTGTATTTTTGTATATATTTTTATACAAATTTTCGTTATTTTATGTGTATTTTGTATATTTTTTCCTACAAATATACATTTTTTTATCGGAATTTTGTTAATCTATTTTGATACGAATTTACATTATTTTTAGGTGTATTTGATATATATATATATATATATCTATATATATATATATATATATATATATATATATATATATATATATATATATATATATATATATATATATATATATATATATATATATATATATTTATAATATTTACATCATGTTATATTTATTTTGAATATATATTTTCAGAGAAATTTACTCTATTTTATGTGTATTCGTATATATATTTTGATACAAATTTACATTATTTATGTGTATTTTGCAAATCTATTTCAATACAAATTTTCTTTATTGTATGTGCCATTTGTATATTTATTTTAATACAAATTAAATTATTTTATGTGTATTTTTGTATAAATATTTTTAAACAAATATGAGTTATTATATGGGTATTTTGCATCTTTATTTTCATACAAATTTACATTACTTTATTGATATTCTGTTTATTTATTTTGATACGATTATACATTATTCTATGTGTATATTGTATATATATTTTTATACATATTTACATTATTTAATGTATATTTTGTATATATATTTTATCCAAATTGACGTTATTTTATGTGTATTTGTTTATATATTTTCATACAAATTTACATTATTATATGTGTATTTTGTATATGTATTTCAATACAAATTTGCCTAATTTCATGTGTATTTTGCATATCTATTTTCAAACAAATTTAAATTATTTTTGTGTGTTTTTGTATATATTTTTATACAAATTTTTTTTATTTTATTTGTATTTTGTATATATATTTTCCTACAAATATACATTCTTTTAGTGGAATTTTGTTTATTTATTTTGATACGAATTTACATTATCTTATGTGTATTTTGTATATATATTTTTCTACGTATTTACATTATTTTATGTGTATTTTGTATATATATTTTCATAAAAATTTACGTTATTTTATTGTGTGTATTCGTATATATTTTGATACAAATCTACATTATTTTATGTGTATTTTGCATATACATTTCAATACAAATTTACCTTATTGTATGTGTATTTTGTATATTTATTTTAATACAAACTTGATTATTTTATGTGTATTTTTGTATATATTTTTTTTATATGAGTTATTTTATGGGTATTTTGCATCTTTATTTTTATAAATTTTTACAATACGTACATATTTTTTATATGTATTTACATTATTTAATATATATTTTGTTTACATATTTTCATACAAATTTACGTTATTATATGTGCATTTGAATAAATATATTGATACAAATTTACATTATTTTATGTATTTTGTATATTTATTTCAATTCAAATTTAGCTTATTTTATGTGTCTTTTGTGTATCTATTTTCATACAAATTTAATTATTTTTGTTTATTTTTGTATATAGTTTTATACAATTTTACTTTATTTTATGTGTATTTTGTATATTTATATTTATACAAATACGCATTCTTTTATTGGTATTTTTTTAATTTATTTTGATACGAATTTACATTATTTTATGTGTATTTTGTATACAATTTCTTATACGTATTTACCTCATTTTATGTGTATTTTGTATATATATTTTTATAGAAATCTACGTTATTTTATGTGTATTCGTATATATATTTTAAAACAAATTTGCATTGTTTTATATGTATTTTGCAAATCTATTTTAATACAAATTTACCTTATTGTATGTGCATTTTGTATATTTATTGTAATACAAATTTAAATATTTTATTTGTATTTGTATATATAATTATATGTGTATTTTGTATATCTATTTTCATGCAAATTGAAATTATTTTTTTGTATTTTTGTATATATTTTTATACAAATTTTCCTAATTTTATGCGTATTTTGTATATCTATTTTCCTACAAATATACATTCTTTTATCGGAATTTTGTCTATTTATTTTGATGCGAATTTACATTATTATAGGTTTATTTTATATATATATATATATATATATATATATATATATATATATATATATATATATATATATATATATATATATATATATATATATATATATATATATATATATATATATATATATATATATATATATATATATATATATATATATATATATATATATATATATATATATATACATTTTTTTTATACATATTTACTTAATTTTATGTGTGTTTTGTATATATATTTTTATAGAAATCTACCTTATTTAATGTGTTTTCGTATATATATTTTGAAACAAATTTACATTGTTTATATGTATTTTCATATCTATTTAAATACAGATTTACCTTATTGTATGTGCATTTTGTAAATTTATTTTTATACAAATTCAATTATTTTATGTGTATTTTGGTATGTATATTTTTATAAAAAATGCGAATTTTATGGGTATTTTGCATCTTAATTTTCATACAAATTTACATTATTTTATTAACATTCTGTGTATTCATTTTGATACGATTTTACATTATTCTATTTGTGTTTTGTATATATTTTTTTTATATATATTTACATTATTTAATGTGTATTTTGTATATATATTTTATACAATTTTACGTTATTTTAAGTGTATTTGTTGATATATTTTCATTCAAATTTACATTATTTTAAGTGAATTTTGTATATGTATTTAAATACAAATTTACCTAATTATATGTGTATTTTGTATATTTATTTTCATTCAAATTTAAATTATTTTTGTGTATTTTTGTATATAGTTTTATACAGATTTATGTTATTTCATGTGTATTTTGTATATCTATTTTCATATAAATACACATTCTTTTATTGATATTTTGTTTATTTATTTTGACGCGAATTTACATTATTTAATTGTGTATATGTATTTTTATAAAAATATGCTTTATTTCATGGGTATTTTGCATCTTTATTTTCATACAAATTTACATTATTTTATTGATATTCTGCTCATTCATTTTGATATTGATATTGATATTTGACTTTATTCTATGTGTATTTTGTATATTATTTTCAACAAATTTACATTATTTTATGTGTATTTGTTTATATATTTTGACAAAAATTTACAATATTTTATGGGTATTTTGTATATATATTTCAAAAGAAGTTTACCTAGTTTTACGTGTATCTTGTATATCTATTTTCATACAAATTCAAATTATTTCTATGTATTTTTGTATATATTTTAATACAAATTTTATTTATGTTAAGTGTATTTTGTAAATTTCTTTTCATTCAAATATATATTATTTTATTGGTATTTTGTTGATTTATTTTGATACGAATTTACATTATTTTATATGTACTTTGTATATATATTTTTATACGCATTTACAATATTTGATATTTATTTTGAATATATATTTTTATACAAATTCATGGTATTTCATGTGTATTTGTATATATATTTTCATATAAATTTACATTATTTGATGTGTATTTTGTACATATATTTCATTACAAATTTACCTTATTTTATGTTTATTTTGTATATTTATTTCATTTAATATTAAATTATTTTATGTGTATATTTGTATTTGTATTTAGGTTATTTTATGTGTATGTTCTATATATATTTCCAACGAAAATTTACATTATTTTATTGGTATTTTTTTAATTTAATTCGATAAGAATTTAGATTATCTCATAGGTATTTTGTATACATATTTATATATTCATTTACATTATTTAATGTGTGTTTTGTATATATAATTTTACGCAAATTTACTTTATTTTCATATGCATTTTTGTACATATATTTTTATAGAAATTTCCGTTCTTTTATGTGTATTTTGTATATGTTTTCTCATACAAATTTACATTATTTTATTGGTATTTTGTTTATTTATTTTCATACGAATTACATTATTACATGTGTATTTTGTACATATCTTTTATACGTATTTACATTATTTAATGTGTATTTTGTTTATATATTTTTATACAAATTTACGTTATTATATGTGTATTTGTATAAATAGTTTGATACAAATTTACATTATTTTATGTATTTTGTATATATATTTCAATTCAAATTTAGCTTATTTTAAGTGTATTTTTGTATATCTACTTTCATACAAATTTAATTATTTTGTGTATTTTTCTTTAAAGTTTTATACAAATTTACGTTATTTTATGTGTATTTTGTATATTTTTATTTATACAAATACTAATTCTTTTATTGATATTTTGTTTATCTATTTTGATACCAATTTACATTGTTTTATGTGTATTTTGTATACATATTTTTATAGAAATCTACGTTATTTTGTGTATTCGTTTATATATTTTGAAACAAATTTATATTGTTTTATATGTATTTTGCATATCTATCTCAATACAAATTTACCTTAATGAATGTGCATTTTGTATATTTATTTTAATGCAAATTTAAATATTTTATGTATATTTTGGTATATATATATTTAAAAAAAAATGCGTTATTTTATGGGTATTTTGCATCTTTGTGTATTCGTATATATAATTTGATACAAATTTACATTATTTATGTGTATTTTACATATCTATTTCAATACAAATGTACTTTATTGTATGTGCATTTTGTATATTTATTTTAATACAAATTAAATTATTTTATGTGTATTTTTGTATATATATTTTTATGCAAATATGCGTTATTATATGGGTATTTTGCAACTATATTTTCATACAAATTTACATTATTTTATTGATATTCTGTTTATTTATTTTGATACGATTTAATATTATTTTATGTGTATTTTGTATATATATTTTTTATACATATTTACATTATTTAATGTTTATTTTGTATATATATTTGATCCAAATTTACGTTACTTTATGTGTATTTGTTTATATATTTTTATACAAATTTACATTATTTTATGTGTATTTTGTATATGTATTTCAATACAAATTTGCCTAATCTTATGTGTATTTTGCATATCTATTTTCAAACTAATTTAAATTATTTTTGTGTATTTTTGTATATATTTTTATACAAATTTTAGTTATTTTATTTGTATTTTGTATATATATTTTGCTACATAAATACGTATACGTATATATACATATATATAGATTATTTCATAGGTATTTTGTATACATATTTTTATACGCATGTACATTATTTAATGTGTGTTTTGTATATATATTTTTATGCAAATTTACTTTATTTTAAGTACATTTTTGTACATATATTTTTATAGAAATTTGCGTTATTTTGTGTATTTTGTATATGTTTTCTCATACAAATTTAAATAATTTTATTGGTATTTTGTTTATTTATTTTGATACGAATTACATTATTATATGTGTATTTTGTAAAAAAAATTTATACGTATTTATATTATTTAATGAGTATTTTGTTTATATATTTTTATACAAATTCACTTTATTATATGTGTATTTTTACAAATATTTTGATACAAATTTACATTATTTCATATACTTTGTATATATATTTGAATTCAAATTTAGCTTATTTTATGTGTATTTTGTATATCTATTTTCATACAAATTTAATTACTTTTGTGTATTTTTGTGTATAGTTTTAAACAAATTTACGTTATTTAATGTGTATTTTGTATATTTATATTTGTACCAATACACATTCTTTTATTGGTATTTTGTTTATTTATTTTGATACGATTTTACATTATTTTATGTGTATTTTGTATACATTTTTTATACGCATTTAGTTAATTTTATGTGTATTTTGTATATATATTTTTATAGAAATCTACCTTATTTTATGTGCATTCGTATATATATTTTGAAACAAATTTACATTGTTTATATGTATTTTGCATATCTGTTTTTGTGTATTCTGTATTTTTTTTTATACATATTTACATTATTTAATGTTTATTTTATATATATCTTTAATACAAATTTACGTTATTTTATGTGTATTTGTTTATATATTTTCAAACAAACTTACTTTAATTTATATGTATTTTGTATATGTATTTCAATACAAATTTTCCTAATTTTATGTGTATTTTACATATCTATTTTCAAAGAAATTTAATTTATTTCTGTGTATTTTTGTATATATTTTCACACAAATTTTAGTTCTTTTATTTGTATTTTGTATATATATTTTCTTACATATATACATTCTTTTATTGGAATTTTGTTCATTTATTTTCATACGAATTTACATTATTTTATGTGCATTTTGTATATATAATTTTCTACGTATTTAAATTATTTTATATGTATTTTGTATATACATTTTCATAAAAATTTACGTTATTTTATTGTGTGTATTCGTATATATTTTGATACAAATTTTATACAAATTCATGTTATTTTATGTGTATTTGTATATATATTTTCATACAAATTTATAATATTTTATGTGTATTTTTATATTTATTTCATTATTAATTTAACTTTTTTATGTTTATTTTGTATATTTATTTCATTAAATTTTAAATTATTTGATGTGTATATTTGTAATTGTATTTAGGTTATTTTATATTTATTTTCTATATATATTTTAATTCAAAATTACAATATTTTATTGGTATTTTCTTAATTTAATTCCATACGAATTTATATTATTTCATAGGTATTTTGTATACATATTTTTATACTCATTTGCATTATCTAATATGTGTTTTGTATATATATTTTTATTCAAATTTATTTTATGTGCATTTCTGTCATATATTTTTTATAGAAATTTACGTTATTTTATTGGTATTTTGTTTATTTTTTTTTCATACGAATTACATGATTATATGTGTATTTTGTATATATTTTTTTATACGTATTTACATTATTTAATGTGTATTTTGTTTATATATTTTTATACATATTTACGTTATTATATGTGTATTTGTATAAATATTTTGATACAAATTTGCTTTATTTTATTTATTTTGTATATATATTTCAATTCAAATTTAGCTTATTTTGTGTGTATTTTATATATCTACTTCCATACGAATTTAATTACTTCTGTGTATTTTTGTATATAGTTTTATATAAATTTACGTCATTTTATGTGTATTTTGTATATTTATATTTATGCAAATACACATTCTTTTATTGGTATTTTGTTTATCTTTTTTGATAAGAATTTACATTATTTTATGTTTATTTTGTATACATTTTTTAATACGTATTTACTTCATTTTATGTGTAATTTGTGTACATATTTTTATAGAAATCTACGTTTTTTTATGTGTATTCGTATATATATTTTGAAGCAAATTTACATTGTTTTATATGTATTTTGCATATCTATTTTAATACAAATTTACCTTATTGTATATTTATATATATATATATATATATATATATATATATATATATATATATATATATATATATATATATATATATATATATATATATATATATATATATATATATATATATATATATATATATATATATATATATATATATATATATATATATATATATATATATATATATATATATATATATATATATATATATATATATATATATATATATTTATATATTTTCATTCAGATTTAATTATTATATTATGTGTGTTTTGTAAATGTATTTCAATACAAATTTACCTAATTTTATGTGTATATTTTTATGTATTTTTGTAAAAGTTTATACAAATTTAGGTTATTATATGTGTATTTTGTATATCTATTTTCATACAAATACATATTCTTTTCATGATATTTTGTTTATTTATTTTGACACGAGTTTACATTATTTAATGTGTATTTTGTATATATATTTTTATACGTATTTACATCATTTCATGTGTATTTTGTATATCTATTTCTATAGAAATCTACGTTGCTTTATGTGTATTCGTATATATATTTTGAAACAAATTTACATTGTTTTATGTGTATTTTGCATATTTTTTCAATACAAATTTACCTTATTGTATATGCATTTTGTATATTAATTTTAATACAAATTTAATTATTGAATATGTATTTTTGTATATGTATTTTTTATAAAAAATATTCTTTATTTTATGGGTATTTTGCATCTTTATTTTCATACAAATTTACATCATATTATTGATATTCTGTGTATCTATTTTGATACGATTTTACATTATTCTATGTGTATTTTGTATATATATTTTATAAAAGAGTACGTTATTTTATTGTATTTGATTTCATTTCATACAAATTTGCATTATTTTATGTGTATTTTCTACATGTATTTAAATACAAATTTAACTATTTATATGAGTATTTTGTATATCTATTTTCATACAAATTGAAACTATTTTTGTGTATTTTTGTATATATTTTTATACAAACATTCGTTATTTTATGTGTATTTTGTATATTTATTTTCCTACAAATATTCGTTCTTTTATCTAAATTTTGTTTATTTATTTTGATACGAATTTACATTATTTTAGATGTATTTGGTATATATATTTTTATACTTATTTACATCATTTATATGTATTTTGTATGTATATTTTCATAAAAATTTTCTCTATTTTATATGTATTCGTATATATATTTTGATACAAATTTACATTATTGATGTGTATTTTACATATCTATTTTAATACAAATTTACTTTATTGAATGTGCATTTTGTATATTTATTTTAATACAAATTTAATTATTTAAGTGTTTTTTTGTATTTATATTTTTATACAAATATGCGTTATTATATGGTTATTTTGCATCTTTATTTTCATACAAATTTACATTATTTTATTGATATTCTGTTGATTTATTTTGAAACGATTTTACATTATTCTATGTGTATTTTGTACATACATTTTTATACATATTTACATTATTTAATGTATATTTTTTATATATATTTTATGCAAATTTACGTTATTTTATGCGTATTTGTTAATATATTTTCATACAATTTTACATTATTTAATGTGTATTTTGTATATGTATATCAATTCAAATTTGCCTAATTTTATGCATAGTTTGCATATCTATTTTCAAAGAAATTTTTATTATTTTTGTGTACATTATTTTATGTGTATTTTGTAAATGTATTTCAATACAAATTTACCTGATTTTATGTGTATTTTTGTATATAGTTTTATACAAATTTAGGTTATTTTATGTGTATTTTGTATATCTATTTTCATACAAATACACATTCTTTTATATATATTTTGTTTATTTATTTTGACGCGAATTTACATTATTTAATGTGTATTTTGTATATATATTTTTATACGTATTTACATCATTTCATGTGTATTTTGTATATATATTTTTATAGAAATCTACGTTGATTTATGAGTATTCGTATATAGATTTTGAAACAAATTTACACTGTTTTATGTGTATTTTGCATATTTTTTCAATACAAATTCACCTTATTGTATATGCATTTTGTATATTAATTTTAATAGAAATTTAATTATTCTATGTGTATTTTTGTATATGTATTTTTATAAAAATATGCTTTATTTTATGGGTATTTTGCATCTTTATTTTCATACAATTTTACATTATTTTATTGATATTCTGTGTATTTATTTTGATACGATTTTATATTATTTTATGTATATTTTGTATATATATTTTATACAAATGTACGTTACTTTATGTGAATTTGTTTTCATTCCATAAAATTTACATTATTATATGAGTATTTTGTACATGTATCTAAATACAAATTTAACTATTTATATGTGTATTTTGTATATCTATTTTCATACAAATTTCAATTATTTTTGTGTATTTTTGTATATATTTTTATATAAATTTTCGTTATTTTATGTGTATTTTGTATATTTATTTTCTTACAAATATACGTTCTTTTATCTGAATTTTGTTTATTTATTTTGATACGAATTTACATTATTTAAGGTATATTTGGTATATATATTTTTATACTTATTTACATAATTTTATATGTATTTTGTATGTATGTTTTCATAGAAATTAACTCAATTTTATATGCATTCGTATATATATTTTGATACAAATTTACATTATTTATGTGTATTTTGCATACCTATTTCAATACAAATTTATTTTATTGTATGTACATTTTGTATATTTATTTTAATACAAATTTAATTATTTTATATGTATTTTCGTATATATATTTTCATACAAACATGCGCTATTATATGGGTATTTTGCATCTTTATTTTCATACAAATTTACATTATTTTATTGATATTCTGTTTATTTATTTTGATAAGATTTAACATTATTCTATGCGTATTTTGTATATATATTTTTTTTATACATATTTACATTATATAATGTTTATTTTGTATATATATTTTATCCAAATTTACGTTATTTTATGTGTATTTGTATATATATTTTCATACAAATTTAAATTATTTTTGTGTATTTTTGTATATATTTTTATACAAATTTTAGTTATTTTATTTGTATTTTGTATATATATTTTCCTACAAATATACATTCTTTTATTGGAGTTTTGTTTATTTATTTTGATACGAGTTTACATTATTTAAATTATTTTATGTGTATTTTGTATATACATTTTCATAAAAATTCACGCTATTT
This sequence comes from Eriocheir sinensis, assembly GCF_024679095.1. NCBI lineage: Eukaryota > Metazoa > Arthropoda > Malacostraca > Decapoda > Varunidae > Eriocheir > Eriocheir sinensis. The sequence continues at coordinate 158,904 of NW_026111050.1, read as the reverse complement.
TATTGTGTGTATTCGTCTATATTTTGATCCAAATTTTATACAAATTCATGTTATTTTATGTGTATTTGTATATATATTTTCATACAAATTTATATTATTTTATGTGTATTTTTACATATATTTCATAAAAAAATTACCTCTTTTTATGATGATTTTGTATATTTATTTCATTCAATTTTAAATTATTTTATGTGTATATTTGTATTTGTATTTAGGTTATTTTATGTGTATTTTCTATATATATTTTCACTAAAAATTACATTATTTTAAGGGAATTTTCTTAATTTAATTCGATACGAGTTTAGACTATTTCATAGGTATTTTGTATACATATTTTTATACTCACTTACTTATGTAATGTGTGTTTTTTACATATATTTTTATGGAAATTTATTTTAAGTGCATTTTTGTACATATATTTTTATAGAAATTTGCATTATTTTATGTGTATTTTGTATATATGTTTTCTCATAGAAATTTACATTATTTTATTGGTATTTTGTTTATTTATTTTGATACGAATTACATGATAATATATGTATTTTGTGCATACTTTTTTATACGTCCTTACATTATTTAATGTGTATTTTGTTTATATATTTTTATACAAATTTACGTTATTATATGTGTATTTGTATAAATATTTTGATACAAATTTACTTTTTTTTTGTATTTTGTATATATATTTCAATTCAAATTTAGCTTACTTTGTGTGTATTTTGTATATCTATTTTCATACATATTTAATTACTTCTGTGTATTTTTGTATATAGTTTTATATGAATTTACGTTATTTTATGTGTATTTTGTATACTTATATTTATACAAATACACATTCTTTTATTGGTATTTTGTTTATTTATTTTGATACGAATTTACATTATTTTATGTTTATTTTGTATACATTTTTTATACGTATTTACTTCATTTTAAGTGTTTTCGTATATATATTTTTATAGAAATTTACATTGTTTTATGTGCAATTTGCATATCTATTTCATTACAAATTTACCTTATTGTATATGTATTTATATATATATATATATATATATATATATATATATATATATATATATATATATATATATATATATATATATATATATATATATATATATATATATATATATATATATATATATATATATATATATATATATATATATATATATTTTATAGAAATCTACGTTATTTTATGTCTCTTCGTATATATATTTTGAAACAAATTTACACTGTTTTATGTGTATATTGCATATTTTTTCAATACAAATTTATCTTATTGTGTGTGCATTTTGTATATTAATTTTAATACAAATTTAATTATTCTCTGTGTATTTTTGTATATGTATTTTTATAAAAATATGTTTTATTTTATGGGTATTTTGCATCTTTATTTTCATACTTATTTATATTATTTTATTGATATTCTGTGTGTTTATTTTGATACGATTTTACATTATTCTACGTGTATTTTGTATATATATTTCATACAAATGTACGTTATTTTATGTGTATTTGTTTTCATTTCATACAAATTTACATTATTTTATATGTATTTTGTACATGTATTTAAATACAAATTTAACTAATTATATGTGTATTATGTATATCTATTTTCATACAAATTGATATTATTAATTTTTTTTGTATATATTTTTATAAAAATTTTCGTCATTTTATGTGTATTTTGTATATTTATTTTTGTACATATATACGTTCTTTTATCGTAATTTTGTTTATTTATTTTGATACGAATTTACATTATTTTAGGTGTATTTCGTATATATATTTTTATACTTATTTACATCATTTTATATGTATTTGGTATGTATATTTTCATAGAAATTTACTCTATTTTATGATTATTCGTATATATATTTTGATACAAATTTACATTATTTATGTGTATTTTGCATATCTATTTCAATACAAATTTACTTTATTGTATGTGCATTTTGAACATTTATTTTAATACAGATTAAATTATTTTATGTGTATTTTTGTATATATATTTTAATACAAATATGCGTTATTATATGGGTATTTTGCATCTTTATTTTCATACAAATTTACATTATTTTATTGATATTCTGTTTATTTATTTTCATGGTATTTAACATTATTCTATGTGTATTTTGTATATATTTTTTTATACATATTTACATCAATTAATATTTATTTTATATATATATTTTATCCAAATATACGTTATTTTATGTGTATTTGTTTATATATTTTCATACAAATTTACATTATTTTATGTGTATTTTGTAGATGTATTTCAATACAAATTTGCCTAATTCTATGTGTATTTTGCATATCTATTTTCAAACAAATTTAAAGTATTTTTGTGTATTTTTGTATATTTTTTTATACAAATTTTAGTTATATTATTTGTATTTTGTACCTATTTTTTCCTACAAATATACATTCTTTTATTGGAATTTTGTTTATTTATTTTGATATGAATTTACATTATTTTATGTGTATTTTGTATATCTATTTTTCTACGTATTTGAATTATTTTATGTGTATTTCGGATATACATTTTCATAAAAATTTACGTTATTTTATTGTGTGTATTCGTCTATATTTTGATACAAATTTTATACAAATTCATGTTATTTTATGTGTATTTGTATAATATTTTTCATACAAATTTATATTATTTTATGTGTATTTTTACTTATATTTCATTACAAATTTACCTTATTTTATGTTTATTTTATATATTTATTTCATTCAATTTTAAATTATTTTATGTGTATATTTGTATTTGTATTTAGGTTATTTTATGTGTATTTTCTATATATATTTTCATCTAAAATTACATTATTTTATTCGTATTTTCTTAATTTAACTCGATACGATTTTAGATTATTTCATAGGTATTTTGTATACATATTTTTATACTCATTTACATTATCTAATGTGCGATATGTATATATTTTTTTATGCAAATTTTATGTGCATTTTTGTACATATATTTTTATACAAATTTCCGTTATTTTATGTGTATTTTGTATATGTTTTCTCATACAAATTTATATTATTTTATTGGTATTTTGTTTATTTATTTTGATACGAACTACATTATTATATGTGCATTTTTTACATATTTTTTTTATACGTATTTACATTGTTTAATGTGTTTTTTGTTTATATATTTTTATACAAATTTACGTTATTATATGTGTATTTGTAAAAATATTTCGATACAAATTTACTTTATTTTATGTATTTTGTATATATATTTCAATTCAAATTTAGCTTATTTTGTGTGTATTTTTTATATCTCCTTTCATACAAATTTAATTATTTCTGTGTATTTTTATATATATAATGTTATATAAATTTACGTTATTTTATGTGCATTTTGTGTATTTATATTTATACAAATACACATTCTTTGATTGGTATTTTGTTTATTTATATTTATACGAATTTACATTATTTTATGTGTATTTTGTACACTTTTTTTATATATTTTATATATTTATGTGTATTTTGTATATATATATATATATATATATATATATATATATATATATATATATATATATAGATATATATATATATATATATATATATATATATATATATATATATATATATATATAGATATACAAAATACACATATAATTATATATACAAATACAAATAAAATATTTAAATTTGTATTAAAATAAATATACAAAAAGCACATTCATTAAGATAAATTTGTATTGAAATTGATATGCAAAATACATATAAAACAATGTGAATTTGTTTAAAAATATATATACGAATACTCAAAATAACGTAGATTTCTATAAAAATATATATCCAAAATACACATAAAATGAAGTAAATACGTATAAAAAAATGTATACAAAATACACATATAAATTTGTATGAAAATATATATACAAATACACATAAAATAACATGAATTTGTATAGAACTTGTTTCAAAATATATACGAATACACACAATAAAATAACGTAAATTTTTATGAAAATGTATATACAAAATACACATAAAATAATTTAAATACGTAGAAAAATATATATACAAAATACACATAATATAATGTAAATTCGTATCAAAATAAATCAACAAAATTCCAATAAAAGAATGTATATTTGTAGGAAAATATATATACAAAATACAAATAAAATAACTAAAATTTGTATAAAAATATATACGAAAATACACAAAAATAATTTAAATTTGTATGAAAATTAAGATGCAAAATACCCAAAAAATAACGCATTTTTTTTATAAAAATATATATACCAAAATACACATAAAATAATTGAATTTGTATTAAAATAAATATACAAAATGCACATAGAATAAGGTAAATCAGTATTGAAATAGATGTGCAAAATACATATACACTATGTAAATTTGTTTCAAAATATATATACGAATACACATAAAATAAGGTAGATTTTTATAAAAATATATATAGAAAATACACATAAAATTAAGTAAATACGTATAAAAGAATGTATACAAAATTCTCATTAAATAATGTAAATTCGAATCAAAATAAATAAACCAAATACCAATACAAGAATGTGTATTTGTATAAATATAAATATACAAAATACACATTAAATAACGTAAATTTGTATAATACTATACAAAAAAATACACAAAAGTAGTTAAATTTGTATGAAAATAGATATACAAAATACACATAAAATAAGCTATATTTGAATTGAAATATATATACAAAGTACATAAAATAATATAAATTTGTATCAAATTATTTATAAAAATACACATATAATAAAGTAAATTTGTATAAAAATATATAAACAAAATACCAATAAAATGATGTAAATTAGTATAAGAAAACATATACAAAATACACATAATATAACGCAAATTTCTATAAAAAAATATATGTACAAAAATGCACATAAAATAAAGTAAATTTGCATAAAAATATATATACAAAACACACATTAAATAATATACATGCGTTTAAAAATATGTATACAAAATACCTATGAAATAATCTAAATTCGTATCGAATTAAATTAACAAAATACCAATAAAATAATGTAATTTTAGAAGAAAATATATATAGAAAATACACATAAAATAACCTAAATACAAATACAAATATACACATAAAATAATTTAAAATTGAATGAAATAAATATACAAAATAAACATAAAATAAGGTAAATTTGTAATGAAATATATGTAAAAATACACATAAAATAATGTAAATTTGTAGGAAAATATATATACAAATACACATAACATAACATGAATTTGTTTAAAATTTGTATCAAAATATATACGAATACACACAATAAAATAACGTAAATTTTTATGAAAATATATATACAAAATACGCATAAAAAATGTAAATACTAAGAAAAATATATATACAAAATACTCATAAAATAATGTAAACTCGTATCAAAATAAATAAACAAAATTCCAATGAAAGAATGTATATTTGTAGGAAAATATATATACAAAATACAAATAAAATAACTAAAATTTGTATAAAAATATATACAAAAATACACAAAAATAATTTAAATTTGTTTGAAAATAGATATGCAAAATACATATAAAGTTAGGCAAATTTGTATTGAAATACATATACAAAACACACATAAAATAATATAAATATGTATGAAAATATATATTCAAATATACTTAAAATAACATGAATTAGTATAAAAATATATATTCAAAATAAACATTAAATAATGTATAAAAATATATATACAAAGTACATATAAAATAATGTAAATTCGTATCAAAATAAATCAACAAAATACCAATAAAATAATATATATTTGAATGAAAATAAATTTACAAAATAAACATAAGTAAAATTTGTATTAAAATATATACAAAAATACCCAAAAATAATTTGAATTTTTATGAAAATATATATACAACATACACATAAAACTAGGTAAGTTTCTTTTGAAATATATATACAAAATACCCATAAGATATATAAATTTGTGTCAACATATATCAACAAATATACGTAACGTAACGTAACAAAATACCAATAGAAGAATGTGAATTTGTATGAAAATAAATATACAAAATAAACATAATATAACGTAAATATGTATAAAACTTTATACAAAAATACACAGAAGTAATTTAAATTTGTATGAAAATAGATGTACAAAATATACATAAAATAAACTAAATTTGTATTGAAACATATATACAAGATACATAAAATAATGTAAATTTGTATTAAAATATTTTAACAGATGCGCATAAAATAACGTAAATTTATTTTAAAATATATAAACAAAATACACATTAAATAATGAAAATACGTATACAATATATATACAATATACACATATAATAACGTAAATTCGTATCAAAATACGTAACCAAAATACCAATAAAAAATAACGCAAATTTCTATAAAAAAATATGTACAAAAATGCACATAAAATAATTTAAATTTGTATGAAAATACATAAACAAAATACACATGAATAAGTCAAATTTGTTGTAAAATAAGTACAAAATACACTTAAAATGATGTTAATTTCTATAAAAAACAACACAAATGAAAAAAAATATATATACAAAACACACTTTAAATTATGTAAATGCGTATAAAAATATGTATAGAAAATACACGTGAAATAATCTAAATTGGAATCGATATAATGAACAAAATACCGATAAAATAATGTAATTTTGAATGAAAATATATATAGAAAATACACATAAAATAACGTAAATACAAATAAATATAAACACATAAAATAATTTAAATTTGAATGAAAATAAATATAAAAATGAACATAAAATAAAGAAAATTTGTAATGAAATATATATACAAAATACACATAAAATAATGTAGATTTGTATAAAAATATATATACAAATATACGTAAAATAACATAAATTTGTATAAAATATATATACAAAATACACATTAAATAATGTAAATACGTATAAAAATATATATACAAATTACACATAAAACAAAGTAAATTTGTATCAAAATAAATCAACAAAATACCAATAAAATAATATACATTTGTCTGAAATTAAATTTACAAAATACACATAACATAAATAAAATTTGTATTAAAATCTTTACAAAAAACACAGAAATAATTTAAATTTGTATGAAAATAGATATAAAAAATACACATACAATTAGGTAAATTTGTTTTGAAATATACGTATATACAAAATACCAATAAAATATTGTAAATTTCTATCAAGATATATAAACAAACAAACATAAAATAACGTAAATTTGCATACAAAAAATTTATATATATACAAAATATACTTTAAATAATGTAAATATGTAAGGAAAATATATACAAAATACACCTAGAATAATGTAAAATTGTATCAATATAAATATACAGAATATCAATAAAGTAATGTAAAAATTTATGAAAATAAAGATGCAAAATACCCATAAAATTACTCATATTTAAAAAAAATATATATACACATAAAATAATTAAATTTGTATTAGAATAAATATTCAAAATACACATACAAAAAGGAAAAATTTTCTTGAAATAGATATGCTAAATACACATAAAATATCATAAATTTGTATCAAAACATATACGAATACACACAATAAAATAACGTAAATTTTTATGGAAATGTATATACAAAATACACCTAAAATAATTTAATTACGTAGAAAAATATATATACAAAATACACATAAAATAATGTAAATTCGTATCAAAATAAATAAACAAAATTCCAATAAAAGAATGTATATTTGTAGGAAAATATATATACAAAATACAAATAAAATAACTGAAATTTGTATAAAATATATAAAAAATACACAAAAATAATTTAAATTTTTTTGAAAATAGATATGCAAAATACACATAAATTAGGCAAATATGTATTGAAACACATATACAAAATATACATAAAATAATGCAAATTTGTATGAAAATATATAAACAAATACACATAAAATAACGTAAATTTGGATAAAATATATATACAAAATAAACATTAAATAATGTAAATATGTATAAAAAAAATATACAAAATACACATAGAATAATGTTAAATCGCATCAAAATAAATAAACAGAATATCAATAAAATAATATAAATTTGTATGAAAATAAAGATACAAAATACCCATATAATAAAGCATATATGCATAAAAATATATATAAAAAAATACACATAAAATAATTTAATTTGTATTAAAATAAATATACAAAATGCAAATACAATAAAGTAAATTTGTATTGAAATAGATATGCAAAATCCACGTAAATAATAAAAATTTGTATCAAAATATATATACGAATACACACAAAGTAGAATAAATTTCTATGAAAATATACATACAAAATACATATAAAATAATGTAAATAAGTATAAAAATATATACACCAAATACACCTAAAATAATGTAAATTCGTATCAAAATAAATAAACAAAATTCCGACAAAAGAATGTATATTTGTAAGAAAATTTGTATAAAAAAATATACAAAAAAAACCCACCAAAATAATTTCAATTTGTATGAAAATAGATATACAAAATACACATATAATTAGTTAAATTTGTATTTAAATACATGTACAAAATACACATAAAAAAATGTAAATTTGTATGAAATGAAAACAAATAAACATAAAATAACGTACATTTGTATAAAATATATGTACAAAATACATATAGAATAATGTAAAATCGTATCAAAATAAATACACAGAAAATCAATAAAATAACGTAAATTTGTATGAAAATAAAGATGCAAAATACCGATTAAGTAAAGCATATTTTTTTAAAAAATACATATACAAAAATACACATAGAATAAATAAATTTGTATTAAAATTGATATACAAAATGCACATACAGTAACGTAAATTTGTATTGAAAAAATATGCAAAATACACATAAAACAGTGTAAATTTGTTTCAATATATATATACGAATACACATAAAATAACGTAGATTTCTATAGAAAAATATATACAAAATAAACATTAAATAATGTAAATTCGCGTCAAAATAAATACACAAAATATCAATAAAAGAATGTGTATTTATATGAAAATAGATATACAAAATACATATAAAATTAGGTAAATTTGTATAGAAATACATATACAAAATACACACAAAATAAAGTAAATTTGAATTAAAATAAATAAACAAATACACTTAAAATAACGTAAATTTGTATAAAAAATATATACGAAATACAAATTAAATAATGTAAATATGTATAAAAAAATATATACAAAACACAAATAGAATTATGTAAAATCGTATCAAAATAAATACACAGAATATTAATAAAATAATGTAAATTTGTATGAAAGTAAAGAAGCAAAATACCCATAAAATAAAGCATTTTTTTTAAATATATATACCAAAATACACACAAAAAAATAAATTTGTATTAAAATAAATATACAAAATACACATACAATAAGGTAATTTTGTATTGAAATAGATATGCAAAATACATATAAAACAATGTAAATTTGTTTCAAAATATATATACGAATACACATAAAATAACGTAGATTTCTATAAAAATATTTATACAAAATACACATAAAATGAAGTAAATTCGTATAAAAAAATGTATACAAAATACCCAAAAAATAATGTAAATTCGTATCAAAATAAATAAACAAAATACCAATATAAGAATGTGTATTTGTATAAATATAAATATACAAAATACACATAAAATAACGTAAATGTATTTAAAACTATATACAAAAACACACAGAAGTATTTGAATTTGTATGAAAATAGACATACAAAGTACACACAAAATAATCTAAATTTGAATTCAAATATATATACAAAATACATAAAATAAAGTAAATTTGTATCAAAATATTCATACAAATACACATATAATAACGTAAATTTGTATAAAAATGTATAAACAAGATACACATTAAATAATGTAAATACGTATAAAAAAATATGTACAAAATACACATATAATCATGTTATCGTATTAAAATAAATAAACAAAATACCAATAAAATAATGTAAATTTGCATGAGAAAACATATACAAAATACACATAAAATAACGCAAATTTCTAAAAAAATATATGTAGAAAAATGCACATAAAATAAATTTACATAAAAATATATATACAAAACTAGATAATGTAAATGAGTGTATTTTGTATATTTATTTTCATACAAATTTAAATTATTTTTGTGTATTTTTGTACATAGTTTTATACAAGTTTTGGTTATTTTAAGTGTATATTGTATATCTATTTCCATACATATACACATTCTTTTATTGATATTTTTATTTTTATTTTGACGCGAATCTACATTATTTAATATGTATTTTTGTATATATATTTTTATACGTATTTACATCAGTTCATGTGTATTTTGTATATATATTTCTATAGAAATCTACGTTATTTTATGTGTATTCGTATTTATATTTTGAAACAAATTTACACTGCTTTATGTGTATTTTGCTTATTTTTTCAATACAAATTTACCTTATTGTATGTGAATTTTTAATATTAATTTTGATACAAATTTAATCATTTTATGTGTATTTTTGTATATGTATTTTTATAAAAATATTCTTTATTTTATGAGTATTTTGCATCTTTATTTTCATACAAATTTACATTATTTTATTGATATTCTGTGTATTTATTTTGATACGAATTTAGTTTATTGAATTTGATACGAATTTACATTATTTTAGGTGTATTTTGTGTATATATTTTTATTCGTATTTACATCATTTTATGTGTATTTTTTATATATATTTTCAGAGAAATCTACGTTATTTTATGTGTTTTCTTATACATATTTTAATGCAAATTTACATTATTTGATGTGTATTTTGCATATTTATTTCAATACAAATTTATCTTATTGTATGTGCATTTTGTATATTTATTTCAATACAAATTTAATTATTTATGTGTATTTTTGAATATATATTTTTATACAAATATGCGTTATTTTATGGGTATTTTGCATCTTTATTTTTGTAGATATTTATATTATTTTATTAATATTCTGCTCATTTATTTTGATGCGATTTTACATTTCTCTGTGTACTTTGTATATATATTTTTATACACTTTTCCATTATTTAATGTGTATTTTTAATAAATATTTTATACAAATTTACGTTTTTTTTTGTGTATTTGTTGATATATTTTAACTCAAATTTACAATATTTTATGGGTATTTTGTATATATATTTCAAAAGAAATTTACCTAGTTTTATGTGTATTTTGTATATCTATTTTCATGTATATTCAAATTATTTCTGGGTATTTTTGAATATTTTTTAATACAAATTTTACTTATGTTATGTGTATTTTGTAAATTTATTTTCATTCAGATATATATTATTTTATTAGTATTTTGTTGATTCATTTTGATACGAATTTACATTATTTTATATGTACTTTGTATATATATTTTTATACGCATTTACATTATTTAAAGTATATTTTTAATATATATTTTTATACAAATTCATGTTATTTTATGTGTATTTGTATATATATTTTCATACAAATTTACATTATTTTATGTGTATTTTTACATATATTTCATTACAAATTTACCTTATTTTATGTTTATTTTGTATATTTATTTCATTCAATTTTAAATTATTTTATGTGTATATTTGTATTTGTATTTAGGTTATTTTATGTGTATTTTCTATATATATATTCATCCAAAATTCCATTATTTTATTGGTATGTTGTTAATTTAATTCGATACGAATCTAGATTATTTCATAGGTATTTTGAATACATATTCTTATACGCATGTACATTATTAATGTGTGTTTTGTATATATATTTTTATGCAAATTTACTGTATTTTATGTGCATTTTTGTACATATATTTTTATAGAAATTTGCGTTATTTTATGTGTATTTTGTATATGTTTTTTCATACAAATTTACATTATTTTATTGTTATTTTGTTTATTTATTTTGATACGAATTACATTATTATATGTGTATTTTGTACATATTTTTTATACGTATTTACATTATTTAATGAGTATTTTGTTTATATTTTTTTATACAAATTCACTTTATTATATGTGTATTTTTATAAATATTTTGATAGAAATTTACATTATTTTATGTACTTTGTATATATATTTCAATTCAAATTTAGCTTATTTTATGTGTATTTTGTATATCTATTTTCATACAAATTTAATTACTTTTGTGTATTTTTGTGTATAGTTTTATACAAATTTACGTTATGTAAAGTATATTTTGTATATTTATATTTATACAAATACACATTCTTTTATTGGTATTTTGTTTATTTATTTTGATACGAATTTACGTTTTATGTGTATTTTGTATACATTGTTTTTTACGTATTTACTTAATTTTATGTGTACTTTGTATATTTATTTTTATAGAAGTCTACCTTATTTTATGTTTATTCGTATATATATTTTGAACCAAATTTACATTGTTTTTATGTATTTTGCATATCTGTTTAAATACAGATTCACCTTATTGTATGTGCATTTTGTATATTTATTTTAATACAAATTCAATTATTTTATGTGTATTTTGGTATATATATTTTTATAAAAAATGCTTTATTTTATAGGTATTTTGCATCTTAATTTTCATAAAAATTTATATTATTTTATTAACATTTTGTGTATTTATTTTGATACGATTTTTCATTATTCTATTTGTGTTTTGTATATATTTTTTTATATATATTTACATAATTTAATGTGTATTTTGAATATATATCTTATACAAATTTACATTATTTTAAGTGTATTTCTTTATATATTTTCATTCAAATTTACATTATTTTAAGGGTATTTTTTATTTGTATTTAAAAACAAACTTTCCTAATTTTATGTGTATTTTGTATATTTATTTTCATAGAAATTTAAATTATTTTTGTGTATTTTTGTATATAGTTTTATACAAATTTAGGTTATTTCATGTGTATTTTGAATATCTATTTTCATACAAATACACATTCTTTTATTGAAATTTAGTTTATTGAATTTGATACGAATTTAACTTATTTTAGGTGTATTTTGTATATATATTTTTATACGTATTTACATCATTTCATGTGTTTTTTTTTTTTATATATTTTCATAGAAATTTACGTTATTTTATGTGTTTTCGTATATATATTTGAATACAAATTTACATTATTTGATGTGTATTTTGCATATCTATTTCATTACAAATTTACCTTATTGTATGTGCATTTTGTATATTTATTTTAACACAAATTTAATTATTTTATGTGTATTTTTGTATATATATATTTTTATAAAAATATGCGTTATTTTATGGGTATTTTGCATCTTTATTTTCATAGAAATTTACATTATTTTATTGATATTCTGTTCATTTAATTTGTTTAATGATATTCTGTTTATTTATTTTGATACGATTTAACATTATTTTATGAGTATTTTGCATATATATTTTTATACATATTTAAAATAGTTAATGTATGTTTTGTATATATGTTTTATCCAAATTTACGTTATTTTATGTGTATTTGTTTACATATTTTCATACAAATTTACATTATTTTATGTGTGTTTTGTATATGTACTTCAATACAAATTTCACTAACTTTATGTGTATTTTGCATATCTATTTTCAAACAAATTTAAATTATTTTTGTGTATTTTTGAATATATTTTTATACAAATTTTAGTTATTTTATTTGTATTTTGTATATATATTTTCCTACAAAAATGCATTCTTTTATTGGAATTTTGTTTATTTATTTTGATACGAATTTTCATTATTTTATGAGTATTTTGTATTTATATTTTTCTGCGTATTTACTTTTTTTTATATATTTTCAAACAAATTTACATTATCTTATGTGTATTTTTACATATATTTCATTACTAATTTACCTTATTTTATTTTTATTTTGTATATTTATTTTATTCAGTTTTAAATTATTTTATGTGTATATTTGTATTTGTATTTAGGTTATTTTAAGTGTATTTTCTAAATATATTTTCATTCAAAATTACATTATTTTATTGGTATTTTGTTAATTTAATTCGTTACGAGCTTAGATTATTTCATAGGTATTTTGTATGCATATTTTTTATACACATTTACATAATTAATATGTGTTTTGTATATATATTTTTTATGCAAATTTACTTTATTTCATGTGCATTTTTGTTCATATATTTTTATTTAAATTTATTTTATTTGTGTATTTTGTATATGTTTTCTCATATAAATTTACATTATTTTGTTTGTATTTTGTTTATTTATTTTGATACGAATTACATGATTATTTGTGTTTTTTGTACATATTTTTTTTATACATATTTACATTATTTAATGTGTATTTTGTTTATATATTTTTATACAAATTTACGTTATTATATGTATTTTGTATATATATTTCAATTCAAATTAAGCTTGTTTTATGTGTATTTTGTATAGCTATTTGCATACAAATTTAATTACTTCTGTTTATTTTTGTATATAGTTTTATATAAATTTACGTTATTTTATGTGTATTTTGTATATTTATATTTATACAAACACACATTCTTTTATTAGTATTTTGTTTATTTATTTTGATACGTGTTTACATTATTTTATGTGTATTTTGTATACATTTTTTTATATGTATTTACTTAATTTTATGTGTATTTTGTATATATATTTTTAAAGAAATCTACGTTATTTTATGTGTATTCCTATATATATTTTGAAACAAATTTACATTGTTTCATATGTATTTTGCATATCTATTTCAATATAAATTTACCTTATTGTATGTGCATTTTGTATATTTATTTTAATACAAATTCAAATATTTTATGTGTTTTCGTATATATATTTAAAAAAAAAAACGTTATTTTATGGGTATTTTGCATCTTAAATTTCATACAAATTTACATTATTTTATTAATATTCTGTGTATTTATTTTGATACGATTTTACATAATTCTATTTGTGTTTTGTATATTTTTTTTATACATATTTACATTATTTAATGTGTATTTTGTATATATATTTGATATAAATTTACGTTATTTTATGTGTATATGTATATATATTTTCATTTAAATTTTCATTATCTTAGGTGTATTTTGTATATGTATTTTAATACAAATTTACCTAATTTTATGTGTATTTTGTATATCTATTTTCATACAAATTTAAATTATTTTTGTGTATTTTTGTATGTAGTTTTATAAAAATTTTGGTTATTTTATGTATTTTGTATATCGATTTTCATGCAAATACACATTCTTTCATTGATATTTTGTTTATTTATTTTGACGCGACTTTACATTATTTAATGTGTATTTTTTATATATATTTTTTTACGTATTTACATTATTTCATGCGTATTTTGTATATATATTTCTATGGAAATCTACGTTATTTTATGTGTATTCGTATATAGATTTTGATACAAATTTACACTTTTATGTGTATTTTGCATATTTTTTCAATACAAATTTACCTTATTGTATATGCATTTTGTATATTAATTTTAGTGCAATTTAATTATTCTATGTGTATTTTTGTATATGTATTTTTATAAAAATATGCTTTTTTTATGGGTATTTTGCATCTTTATTCTCATACAAATTTACATTATTTTATTGATATTCTGTTTATTTATTTTGATACAATTTTACATTATTCTATGTGTATTTTATATATATAATTTTATACATATTTAAATTATTTAATGTATATTTTGTATATATATTTTATCCAAATTTACGTTATTTTATGTGTATTTGTTTATATATTTTCATACAAATTTACATTATTTTATGTGTGTTTTGTATATGTATTTCAATACAAATTTGCCTAATTTTATGTGTATTTTGCATATCTATTTTCAAACCAAATTTAAATTATTTATTGTGTATTTTTGTATATATTTTTATACAAATTTTACTTATGTTATTTGTATTTTGTATATATATTTTCTTACAAATATACATTCTTTTATTGGAATTTTGTTTATTTATTTTGATACGAATTTACATTATTTTATGTGTATTTTGTATATATATTTTTCTACGTATTTACATTATTTTATGTGTATTTTGTATATATATTTTCATAAAAATTTACGTTATTTTATTGTGTGTATTCGTATATAATTTGATACAAATTTTATACAAATTTATGTTATTTTTTGTGTATTTGTATATATATTTTATTTAAATTCATATTTAAATACAAATTTACCTTTTTTGTATATTTATTTTAATATGAATTCAAATATTTTATGTGTGTCTTGGTGTATATATTTTTATAAAAAATGCGTTATTTTATGGGCATTTTGCATCTTAATTTTCATTCAAATTTACATTATTTTATTAATATTGTGTGTATTTGATTTGATACGATTTTACATTATTCTATTTGTTTTTTGTATATATATTTTTTATACATTATGTAATGTGTATTTTGTATATATATTTTATACAAATGTACGTTATTTTAAGTGTATTTATTTATATATTTTCATTCAAATTTACATTATTTTATGTGTATTTTGTAAATGTATTTCAATACAAATTTCTATAATTTTATGTGTATTTTTTATATTTATTTTCATGCAAATTTAAATTATTTTTGTGTATTTTTGAATATAGTTTTATACAAATTTAGGTTATTTTATGTGTATTTTGTATATCTGTTTTCATACAAATACACATTCTTTTATTGATATTTTGTTTATTTATTTTGACACGAATTTACATTATTTAATGTGTATTTTGTATATATATTTTTATTCGTATTTACATCATTTCATGTGTATTTTGTATATATATTTCTATAGAAGTCTCCGTTGATTTATGAGTATTCGTATATCGATTTTGAAACAAATTTACACTGTTTTATGTATTTTGAATATTTTTTCAATACAAATTTACCTTATTGTATATGCATTTTGTATATTAATTCTAATACAAATTTAATTATTCTATGTGTATTTTTGTATATGTTTTTTTTTTATAAATATATGGTTTATTTTATGGGTATTTTGCATCTTTATTTTCATACAAATTTACATTATTTTATTGATATTCTGTGTATTGATTTTGATACGATTTTACATTATTCTCTGTGTATTATGCATATATATTTTATACAAATGTACGTTACTTTATGTGTATTTGTTTTCATTTCATACTAATTTACATTATTTTATGTGTATTTTGTGCATGTATTTAAAGACAAATTTAACTAATTATATGTGTATTTTGTATATCTATTTTCATACAAATTGAAATTATTTTTGTGTTTTTTTTTTTGTATATATTTTTATACAAATTTTCGTTATTTTATGTGTATTTTGTATATATATTTTCCTACAAATATACGTTCTTTTATCGGAATTTTGTTTATTTATTTTGATACGAATTTACATTATCTTAGGTGTATTTCGTATATATATTTTTATACTATTTACATCATTTTATGTGTATTTTGTATGTATATTTTCATAGAAATTTACTCTATTTTATGTGTATTCGAATATATATTTTGATACAAATTTACATTATTGATGTGTATTTTGCATATCTATTTTAATACAAATTTACTTCATTGTATATGCATTTTGTATATTTATTTCAATACAAATTTAATTATTTTATGTGTATTTTTGATTATATATTTTTTATGCAAATATGCGTTATTATATGGGTATTTTGCATCTTTATTTTCATACAAATTTACATTATTTTATTGATATTCTGTATATTTATTTTGATATGATTTTACATTATTCTATGTGTATTGTGTATATATATTTTTATACATATTTACATTATTTAATGTATATTTTGTATATATATTTTATCCAAATTTACGTTATTTTATATGAATTTGTTTATATATTTTCATACAAATTTACATTAATCTATGTGTATTTTGTATATGTATTTCAATACAAATTTGCCTAATTTTATGTGTATTTTGCATATCTGTTTTCAAACAAATTTAAACTATTTTTGTGTATTTTTGTATATTTTTATACAAATTTTAGTTATTTTATTTTTATTTTGTATATTTATTTTCCTACAATTATACATTCTTTTATTGGAATTTTATTTATTTATTTTGATACGAGTTTACATTATTTTATTGTGTATTCGTATTTATTTTGATACAAATTTTATACAAATTCATGTTATTTTATGAGAATTTGTATATATATTTTCATACAAATTTATATTATTTTGAGTATTTTTACATATTTTTCGTTACAAATTTACCTTATTTTATGATTATTTTGTATATTTATTTCATTCAATCTGAAATTATTTTATGTGTATATTTGTATTTGTATTTAGGGAATTTTAAGTGTATTTTCTATATATATTTTCATCCAAAATTACATTATTTTATTGTTTTTTTCTTAATTTAACTCGATACGAATTTAGATTTTTTCATAGGTATTTTGTATACATATTTTTATACTCATTTACATTATCTAATGTGTGTTTTGTATATATATTTTTTATGCAAATTTACTTTATTTTATGTGCATTTTTGTACATATATTTTTATAGAAATTTTGTATATGTTTTCTCATACAAATTTACATTATTTTTCTGGTATTTTCTTCATTTATTTTGATACGAAGTACATGATTATATGTGTATTTTGTACATATTTTTTTTATACGTATTTACATTATTTAATGTGTATTTTGTTTATATATTTTTATACAAATTTACGTTATTATATGTGTATTTGTATAAATATTTTGATACAAATTTACATTGTTTTATGTATTTTGTATATATATTTCAATTCAAATTTAGCTTATTTTATGTGTATTTTGTATATCTATTTTCATACAAATTTAATTACTTGTGTGTATTTTTGTATATAGTTTTATATAAATTTACGTTATTTAATGTGTTTTTTGTATATTTATATTTATACAAATTCACATTATTTTATTAGCATTTTGTTTATTTATTTTAATACGAGTTCTCATTATTTTATGTGTATTTTGTGTTCATTTTTTTATACGTATTATCTTCATTTTATGTGTATTTTGTATATATATTTTCATAGAAATCTACGTTATTTTATGTGTATTCGTGTATATATATATATATATATATATATATATATATATATATATATATATATATATATATATATATATATATATATATATATTTTGAAACAAATTTACATTGTTTTATATATATGTATTTTACATATCTATTTCAATACAAATTTACCTTATTGTATCTGCATTCTGCTTATTTATTTTAATATAAATTAAATATATATTTTTATACAAATATGCGTTATTTTATGGGTATTTTGCATCTTTATTTTCATAGAAATTTACATTATTTTATTGATATTCTGTTCATTTATTTTGATACGATTTTACATTATTCTATGTCTATTTTGTATATATTTTTTTATACATTTTTCGTTAATTTAATGTGTATTTTGTATATATATTTTATTCAAATTTACGTTACGTTACGTTACGTTACGTGTATTTGTTGATATATGTTGACACAAATTTCCAATATCTTATGGATGTTTTGTATACTATATATTTCAAAAGAAATTTACCAAGTTTTATGTGTATTTTGTATATCTATTTTCATACAAATTCAAATTATTTCTGGGTATTTTTGTATATATTTTAATACAAATTTTACTTATGTTATGTGTATTTTGTAAATTTATTTTCATATATTATATATATTATTTTATTGGTATTTTGTTGATTTATTTTGATACGAATTTACATTATTTTTTATGCACTTTGTATATATATTTTTATACATTATTTAATGTTTATTTTAAATATATATTTTTATACTAATTCATGTTATTTTATGTGTATTTGTGTATATATTTCCATTACAAATTTACCTTATTTTATGTTTATTTTGTAAATTTATTTCATTCAATTTAAAATTATTTTATGTGTATATTTGTATTTGTATTTAGGTTATTTTATGTGTATTTTCTATATATATATTTTCATCCAAAATTCCATTATTTTATTGGTATTTTGTTAATTTAATTTGATACGAATTTAGATTATTTCATAGGTATTTTGTATACATATTTTTATACGCATGTATGTGTGTTTTGTATATATATTTTTATGCAAATTTACTTTATTTTATGTGCATTTTTGTACATATATTTTTATAGAAATTTGCGTTATTTTATGTGTATTTTGTATATGTTTTCTCATACAAATTTACATTATTTTATTGGTATTTTATTTATCTATGTTGATACGAAATACATTATTATATGTGTATTTTGAACATATTTTTGATACGTATTTAAAGTATATAATGAGTATTTTGTTTATATATTTTTATACAAATTTACGTTATTATATGTGTATTTGTATAAATATTTTGATACGAATTTACATTATCTTATGTATTTTGTATATATATTTCAATTGAAATTTAGCTTATTTTATGTGTATTTTTTATATCTATTTTCATACAAATTTAATTACTTTTGTTTATTTTTGTATATAGTTTTATACAAATTTACGTTATTTTATGTGTATTTTGTATATTTATATTTATACAAATACACATTCTTTTACTGGTATTTTGTTTCTTTATTTTGATTCGAATTTACATTATTTTATGTGTATTTTGTATGCTTTTTTTTATACGTATTTACCTAATTTTATGTGTATTTTGTATATATATTTTTTATAGAAATCTATTTTATTTTATGTGTATTCGTATATATATATTTGAAACAAATTTACATTGTTTTATATGTATTTTTGCTTATCTCTTTCAATACAAATTTACATTGTTTTATATGTATTTTTGCATATCTCTTTCAATGCAAATTTACTTTATTGTATGTGCATTTTGTATATTTATTTCAATACAAATTTAAATATTTTATTTGTATTTTGGTATATACATTTTTTTATAAAAAATGCGCAATTTTATGGGAATTTTGCATCTTTATTTTCATACAAATTGAAATATATTATTAATATTCTGTGTATTTATTTTGATACGATTTTACATTATTCTCTTTGTTTTTTGTATATATTTTTTTATACATATTTACATTATTTAATGTGTATCTTGCATATACATTTTATACAAATTTACGTTATTTAATGTGTATTTCTTTATATATTTTCATACAAATTTACATTATTTTATATGTTTTTTGTATATGTTTTTCAATACAAATTTGCCTAATTTTATGTGTATTTTGCAAATGTATTTTCAAACAAATTTAATTTATTTCTCTGTATTTTTGCATATATTTTTATACAAATTTTAGTTATTTTATTTGTATTTTGTATATATATTTTCTTACAAATATACATTCTTTTATTGGAATTTTGTTTATTTATTTTGATACGAATTTACATTATTTGATGTGTATTTTGTATATATATTTTTCTACGTATTTAAATTATTTTATGTGTATTTTGTATATACATTTTAATAAAAATTTACCTTATTTGATTGTGTGTATTATATATATTTTCTTACAAATTTTATACAAATTCATGTTACTTTATGTGTATTTGTATATATATTTTCATACAAATTTATATTATATTATGTGTATTTTTACATATATTTCATTACAAATTTACCTTATTTTATGTTTATTTTGTATATTTTTTCATTCAATTTTAAATTATTTTATGTGTATATTTGTATTTGTATTTAGGTTATTTTATGTGTATTTGCTATATATATTTTCATCCAAAATTACATTATTTTATTGGTATTTTCTTAGTTTAATTCGATACGAGTTTAGATTATTTCATAGTTATTTTGTATACATATTTTTATACTCATTTATATTATCTAATGTGTGTTTTGTATATATGTTTTTATGGAAATTTATTTTATGTGCATTTTTGTACATATATTTTTATAGAAATTTGCGTTATTTTATGTGTTTTTTGTATATGTTTTCCCATAGAAATTTACATTATTTTATTGGTATTTTGTTCATTTATTTTGATACGAATTACATGATATGTGTATTTTGTACATATTTTTTTCTACGTATTTACATTATTTAATGTGTATTTTGTTTATATATTTTTATACAAATTAACGTTATTATATGTGTATTTGTATAAATATTTTGATAGAAATTTACATTGTTTTATGTATCTTGTATAAATGTTTCAATTCAAATTTAGCTTATTTTATGTGCATTTTGTATATCTATTTTCACAGAAATTTAATTACTTCTGTGTATTTTTGTATATAGTTTTATATAAATTTACGTTATTTTATGTGTATTTTGTATATATATATTTACACATATACACATTTTTTTTTTTAGTATTTTGTTTATTTATTTTGATACCAGTTCACATTATTTTATGTGTATTTTGTATACCTTTTTTATACCTATTTACTTCATTTTATGTGTATTTTGTATATATATTTTCATAGAAATCTACGTTATTTTATGTGTATTCGTATATATATTTTGAAACAAATTTACATTGTTTTATATGTATTTTGCATATCTATTTCAATACAAATTTACCTTATTGTATGTGAATTTTGTATATTTATCTTAATACGAATTCAAATATTTTATATGTGCCTTGGTATATATATTTTTAGAAAAATGCGTTATTTTATGGGTATTTTGCATCTTAATTTTTATACAAATTTACATTATTTTATTAATATTCTGTGTATTTGATTTGATTCGATTTTACATTGTTCTATTCGTGTTTTGTATGTATTTTTTTATACATTATTTAATGTGTATTTTGTATATATATTTTATACAAATGTACGTTATTTTAAGTGTATTTGTTTATATATTTTCATTCAAATTTACATTATTTTATGTGTATTTTGTAAATGTATTTCAATACAAATTTACCTAATTTTATGTGTATTTTGTATATTTATTTTCAAGCAAATTTAAATTATTTTTCTGTATTTTTGTATATAGTTTTATGCAAATATAGGTTATTTTATGTGTATATTGTATATCTATTTTCATACAAATACACATTCTCTTATTGATATTTTGTTAATTTATTTTGACGCGAATTTACATTATTTAATGTGTATTTTGTATATATATTTTTATACGTATTTACATCATTTCATGTGTATTTTGTCTATATATTTCTATAGAAATCTACTTTGATTTATGAGTATCCGTATATAGATTTTGAAACAAATTTACACTGCTTTATGTGTATTTTGCATATTTTTTCAATACAAATTTACCTTATTTTATATGCATTTTGTATATTAATTTTAATACAAATTTAGTTATTCTATGTGTATTTTTGTATATGTATTTTTATAAAAATATGCTTTATTTTAGGGGTATTTTGCATCTTTATTTTCATACAAATTTACATTATTTTATTGATATTCTGTGTATTGATTTTGATACGATTTTACATTATTCTATGTGTATTTTGTATATATATTTTATACAAATGTACAGACCTTTATGTATATTTGTTTTCATTTCATACAAATTTACATTATTTTATGTATATTTTTTACATGTATTTAAATACAAATTTAACTAATTATATGTGTATTTTGTATATTTATTTTCATACAAATTGAAATTATTTTTGTGTATTTTTTGAATATATTTTTATATAAATTTTCGTTATCTTATGTGTATTTTGTTTATTTATTTTAATACAAATATACGTTCTCTTACCGGAATTTTGTTTATTTATTCTGATACGAGTTTACATTATTTGAGGTATATTTACTCTATTTTATGTGTATTCGAATATATATTTTGATATAAATTTACATTATTAATGAGTATTTTGTATATCTACTTCAATAAAAAATTACTTTATTGTATGTGCATTTTGTATATTTATTTTAATAAAAATTTAATTATTTTATATGTATTTTTGTATATATATTTTTTTTACAAATATGTGTTATTATATGAGTATTTTGCATCTTTATTTTCATACAAATTTGCATTATTTTATTGATATTCTGTTTATTTATTTTGATACGATTTAACATTATTTTATGTGTATTTTGTATATATATTTTTATACATATTAACATCATTTAATGTATATTTTGTATATATATTTTATCCATATTTACGTTATTTTATGTGTATTTGTTTATATATTTTCATACAAATTTATATTATTTTATATGTTTTGTATATGTATTTCAATACAAATTTGCCTAATTTTATGTGTATTTTGCATATCTATTTTCAAATAAATTTAAATTTTTTTTTGTTTATTTTTGTATATATTTTTATACAAATTTTAGTAATTTTATTTGTAGTTTGTATATATATTTTCCTACAAATATACATTCTTTTATTGGAATTTTGTTCATTTATTTTGAGACGAATTTACATTACTCTATGTGTATTTTGAATATAAAATTTTTCTACGTATTTACATTATTTTATGTGTATTTTATATATATATATATATATATATATATATATATATATATATATATATATATATATATATATATATATATATATATATATATTTTTTTTTTTTTTTCATAAAAATTTACGTTATTTTATTGTGTGTATTCGTATATATTTTGATACAAATTTTATACAAATTCATGTTATTTTATGTGTATTTGAATATATATATTCATACAAATTTACATTATTTTATGTGTATTTTTACATATATTTCAATACAAATTTACATTATTTTATGTTTATTTTATATATTCATTTCATGCAATTTTAAATTATTTTATGTGTATTTTTGTATTTATATTTAGGTTATTTTATGAGTATTTTCTATATATATTTTCATCCAAAATTACATTATTTTATCGGTATTTTGTTAATTTAATTCGATACGAATTTAGATTATTTCAAAGGTATTTTGTATACATGTTTTTATACGCATTTACATTATTTAATGTGTGTTTTGTATATATATTTTTATACAAATTTACTTTATTTTATGTGCATTTTTTGTACATATATTTTTAAAGAAATTAGCGTTATTTTGTATATGTTTTCTCATACAGATTTACATCATATTATTTGTATTATGTTTATTTATTTTGATACGAGTTACATGATTATATGTGTATTTTGTACATATATTTTTATACGGGTTTACATTATTTAATGTGATATTTGTTTATGTGTTTTTATACAAATTTACGTTATTATATGTGTATTTGTATAAATATTTTGATACAAATTTACGTTATTTGATGTATTTGTATATATATATATATATATATATATATATATATATATATATATATATATATATATATATATATATATATATATATATATATATATATATATATATATATATATAAATATATTTCAATTCAAATTTGGCTTATTTTATGTGTATTTTGTATATCTATTTTCATACAAATTTAACTACTTTTGTGTATTTTTGTATATAGTTTTATAAAAATTTACGTTATTTTATGTGTATTTTGTATATTTATATTTATACAAATACACATTCTTTTATTGGTATTTTGTTTATATATTTTGATACGAATTTACATTATTTTATGTGTATTTTGTATAATTTTTTTATACGTATTTACTTCATTATATGTGTATTTTGTATATATATTTTTATAGAAATCTACGTTATTTTATGTGTATTCGTATATATATTTTAAAACAAATTAACATTGTTTTATATGTATTTTGCATATCTATTTCAATACAAATTTACCTTATTGTATGTTCATTTAGTATATTTATTTTAATACAAATTTAATTTTTTTTATGTGTATTTTGGTATGTATATTTTTTTTTTTAAATGCGTTATTTCATGGGTATTTTACTTCTTTATTTTCACACAAATTTATTTTATTTTATTAATATTCTGTGTATTTATTTTGATACGATTTTACATTACTCTATTTAGGTTTTGTATATATTTTTTTTATACATATTTACATTATTTAATGTGTATTTTGTATATATATATATATATATATATATATATATATATATATATATATATATATATATATATATATATATATATATATATATATATATATATATATATATATATATATATATATATATATATATATATATATATATATATATATATATATATATATATATATATATATATATATATATATATATATATATATATTTGTTTATATATTTTCATTAAAATTTAAATATTATTTTATGAGTATTTTGTATATGTATTTCAATACAAATTTTCCTAATTTTATGTGTATTTTGTATATTTATTTTCAAACAAATTTTTTTTTTTTTTTGTATATAGTTTTATTCAAATTTAGGTTATTTTATGTGTATTTTAAATATTTATCTTCATTCAAATAAACATTCTGTTATTGATATTTTGTTTTTATATATATACGAACCTACATATATTTATATATATATATATATATATATATATATATATATATATATATATATATATATATATATATATATATATATATATATATATATATATATATATATATATATATATATATATATATATATATATATATATATATATATATATATATATATATATATATATATATATATATATATATTTATACGTATTTACATTATTTCATGTGTATTTTGTACATATATATTTCTATAAAATCTACGTTATTTTATGTGTATTCGTATATATATTTTGAAACAAATATACATTGTATTTTTGTATATATTTTTATATAAATTTTCGTTAATTTATGTGTATTTTGTATATATATTTTCCTACAAATATACGTTCTTTTATCGGAATTTTGTTTATTTATTTTGATACGAATTTACATTATTTGAGGTATATTTGGTATATATATTTTTATACTTATTTACATCATTTTATAAGTATTTTGTATGTATATTTTCGTAGAAATTTACTCTATTTTACGAATATTCGTATATATATTTTGATCCAAATTTACATTATTGATGTGTATTTTGCATATTTATTTCAATACAAATTTACTTTAGTGTATGTGCATTTTGTATATTTATTTTAATATAAACTTAATTATTTTATATGTATTTTTGTATATATATTTTTATACAAATATGCGTTATTATATGGGTATTTTGCATCTTTATATTCATACAAATTTACATTATTTCATTGATTTTCTGTTTATTTATTTTGATAAGATTTAACATTATTCTATGTGTATTTTGTATATACAAATTTACATTATTTTATTAATATTCCGTGTATTTATTTTGATACTATTTTATATAATTCTATTTGTGTTTTGTAAATATTTTTTATACATATTTACGTTATTTAATGTATATTTTGTATATATATTTGATGCAAATTTACGTTATTTTATGTGTATTTGTTTATGTATTTTCATTCAAATTTACATTATTTTATGTGTATTTTGTATATGTGTTTCAATACAAATTTGCCTAATTTTATGTGTATTTTGCATATCTTTTTTCAAACAAATTTAAATGATTTTCGTGTATTTTTGTATATATTTTTATACAAATTCTAGTTATTTTATTTGTATTTTGTATATTTATTTTCCTATAAATATACATTCTTTTATTGGATTTTTGTTTATTTATTTTGATACGAATTTACATTATTTTATGTGTATTTTGTATATGTATTTTTCTACGTATTTACATTATTTTATGTGTATTTTGTATATATATTTTCATACAAATTTATATTATTTTATGTGTATTTTTGTGTATATTTATTTACAAATTTACCTTATTTTATGTTTATTTTGTATATTTATTTCATTCATTTTTAAATTATTTTATATGTATATTTGTATTTGTATTTAGGTTATTTTACTACAAATATACATTCTTTTATTGGAATTGGTTGATTTATTTTTATTTGAGTTTACATTATTTGATGTGTATTTTGCATATATATTTTTCTACGTATTTAAATTATTTTATGTGTATTTTGAATATACATTTTCATAAAAATTTATGTTATTTTATTGTGTATTCCTATATATTTTGATACAAATTTTATGCAAATTCATGTTATTTTATGTGTATTTGTATATGTATTTTCATACATATTTATATTATTTTATGTGTATTTTTAGAGATATTTCATTACAAATTTATCTTATTTTATGTTTATTTTGTATATTTATTTCATTCAATTATAAATTATTTTATATGTATATTTGTATTTGTATTTAGGCTATTTTATGTGTATTTTCTATATACATTTTCATCCAAAATTACATTATATTATTGATATTTTCTTAGTTCAATTCGATATGAATTTAGATTATTTCATAGGTATTTTGCATACATATTTTTATACTCATTTACATTATCTAATGTGTGTTTTGTATATATTTTTTTATGCAAATTTATTTTATGTGCATTTTTGTACATATATTTTTAGAGAAATTTGTGTTATTTAATGTGAATTTTGTATATGTTTTCTAGTACAAATTTACATTATTTTATTGGTATTTTGTTTATTTATTTTAATACGATTTACATGATTATATGTGTATTTTGTAAATATTTTTTATACGGGTTTACATTATTTAATGTGTATTTTGTTTATATATTTTTATACAAATTTACGTTATTATATCTGTATTTGTAAAAAAAATTTGATACAAATTTATTTTATGTATTTTGTATATATATTTCAATTCAAATGTAACTTATTTTGTGTGTATTTTATATATCTATTTTTATAAAAATTTAATTACTTGTGTGTATTTTTGTATATAGTTTTATATAAATTTACGTTATTTTATGCGCTTTTTGTATATTTATATTTATACAAATACACATTCTTTTATTGGTATTTTGTTTATTTATATTTATGTGAATTTACATTATTTTATGTGTATTTCGTATACATTTTTTTATACGTATTTACTTAAATTTATGTGTATTTTGTATATGTATTTTTATAGAAATTTACGTTATCTTATGTGTATTCGTATATATATTTTGAAACAAATTTACATTTTTTTATATGTATTTTCCATATGTATTTCAATACAAATTTACCTTATTGTATTTGCATTTTGTATATTTATTATGATACAAATTCATACATTTTATGTGTATTTTGGTATATATAATTTTATAAAAAATGCGTTATTTTATAGGTATTTTGCATCTTAATTTTCATACAAATTTACATTATTTTATTAATATTCTGTGTATATATTTTGATACGATTTTACATTATTATATTTGTGTTTTTTATATATTTTTTATACATATTTACATTATTTAATGTGTATTTAGTATATATATTTTATAAAAATTTACGTTATTTTAAGTGTATTTGTTTATATATTTTCATTCAAATTTACATTATTTTAAGTGTATTTTGTATATGTATTTTAATACAAATTTATCTAATTTTACGTGTATTTTGTATATTTATTTTCATACAAATTTAAATTATTTTTGTGTATTTTTGTACAATAGTTTTATACAAATTTAGGTTATTTTATGTACGCATTTACATTATTTAATGTGTGTTTCGTATACATAATTTTATGCAAATTTCCTTTATTTAATGTGCATTTTTGTACATATATTTATATAGAAATTTGTGTTATTTTATGTGTATTTGTATATGTTTTCTCCTACAAATTTACATTATTTTATTGCTATTTTTCTATTTATTTTGATACGAATTACATGATTATATGTGTATTTTGTACATATTTTTTATACGTATTTACATTACTTAATGTGTATTTTGTTTATATATTTTGAAACAAATTTACGTTATGATATGTATTTTTATAAATATTTTGATACAAATTTACATTATTTTATGTATTTTGTATATACATTTCAGTTCAAATTTAGCTTTTTTTATCTGTTTTTTGTATATCTATTTTCATACAAATTTAATTACTTCTGTGTATTTTTGTATATAGTTTTATACAAATTTACGTTATTTTATGTGTATTTTGAATATTTATATTTATACAAATACACATTCTTTTATTGTTATTTTGTTTATTTATTTTGATACGAATTTACATTATTTTATGTGTATTTTGTATACATTTTTTTATATGTATTTACTTCATTTTATGTGTATTTTGAATATATTTTTATTGAAATCTACGTTATTTTATGGGTATTCGTACATATATTTTGAAACAATTTTACATTGTTTTATATGTATTTTGCATATCTTTTTCAATACAAATTTACCTTATTGTATGTGCATTTTGTATATTTATTTTAATACAAATTCTGTACTTTTTTTTATTACTAATTTGCCTTATTTTAAGTGTATTTTGTTTATTTATTTTCATACAAATTTAAAGTGTTTGATGTGCGTTTTTGTACATATATTTTTATAGAAATTTGCGTTATTTATGTGTATTTTGTATATATTTTTTCATACAAATTTACATTTTTTTATTATTATTTTGTTTATGTATTTTGATACGAATTTACATTATTATATGTGTATTTTGTATATATTTTGTATACGTATTTTCATTATTTAACGTGTATTTTGTTTATATATTTTAAAACAAACACGTTATTTTTTGCGTATTTGTTTAATTATTTTATGTATTTTTTATATATATTTCAATACAAATTTAGTTTATTTTATATATATTTTGTATATCTATTTTCATACAAATTTAAATTACTTTTGTGTAATTTTGTATATATTTTTATACAAATTTACGTTATTTTATGTGAATTTTGTATATTTATTTTCATACAAATTCACATTCTTCTATTGGTATTTTGTTTATTTATTTTGGTACGAAATTACATTATTTTTTTTGTATTGTGTATATTTATTTTTATACGTATTTACATCATTTTATGTGTATTTTTTATATATATTTCTATAGAAATATACGTTTTTTTATGTTTATTCGTATATATATTTTGCTACAAATATACTATGTTTGATGTGTGTTTTGCATATCTATTTCAATACAAATTTTTTACATATATTTCTATAGAAATCTACGTTATTTTATGTGTATTCGTATATATATTTTGAAACAAATTTACATTGTTTTATGTGTATTTTGCATATTTAAAAAAAAAATTTACCTTATTGTATGTGCATTTTGTATATTAATTTTAATACAAATTAAATTATTGAATGTGTATTTTTGAATATATATTTTTAAAAAAATATGCTTAATTTTATGGGTATTTTGCACCTTTATTTTCATACAAATTTACGTTATTTTATAGATATTCTGTGTATTTATTTTGATACGATTTTACATTATTCTATGTGTATTTTTTATATATATATTTTATACAAATGTACGTTATTTTATGTGTATTTGTTTTAATTTCTTACAAATTTACATTATTTTATATGTATTTTGTACATGTATTTAAAGACAAATTTAACTAATAATATATGTATTTTGTATATCTATTTTCATACAAATTTTCGTTATTTTATGTGTATTTTGTATATTTATTTTTCTACAAATATACGTTCTTTTATCTGAATTTTGTTTATTGAATTTGATAATGAATTTAATTTTATTTTGTATATCTATTTTCATAAAAATTTAATTACTTCTGTGTATTTTTGTATATAGTTTTATATAAATTTACTTTATTTTATGTGTATTTTGTATATTTATATTTATACAAATACACATTCTTTTATTGGTATTTTGTTTATTTATTTTGATACGAATTTACATTATTTTATGTGTATTTTGTATACATTTTTTAAACGTATTTACTTCATTTTATGTGTATTTTGTATATATATTTTTATAGAAATCTACGTTATTTTATGTGTATTCGTATATATATTTTGAAACAAATTTACATTGTTTTATATGTATTTTGCATATCTATTTCAATATAAATTTACCTTATTGTGTGTGTTTTTTATATATTTATTTTAATACAAATTTAATTTTTTTATGTGTATTTTGGTATATATATTTTTATAAATAAAAAAATGCGTTATTTTATGGGTATTTTGCCTCTTTATTTTCTATCAAATTTACTTTATTTTATTAATATTCTGTGTATTTATTTTGATACGATTTTACATTATTCTATTTGTGTTTTGTATATATTTTTTTTATACAAATTTACGTTATTTTAAGTGTATTTGTTTATGTATTTTCATTCAAATCTACATTATTTATATTTGTATTTTGTATATGTATTTAAATACAAATTTACTTAATTTTATGTGTATTTTGTATATTTATTTTCATACAAATTTAAAATATTTTTGTGTATTTTTGTATATAGTTTGATACAAATTTATGTTATTTTATGTGTATTTTTTATATCTATTTTCATACAAATACACATTCTTTTATTGATATTTTGTTTATTTATTTTGACGCGAATTTACATTATTTAATGTGTATTTTTTTATATATATTTTTATACGTATTTATATCATTTCATGTGTATTTTGTATATATATTCCTAAAGAAATCAACGTTATTTTATGTGTATTCGTATATATATTTTGAAACAAATTTACACTGTTTTATGAGTATTTTGTGTATTTTTTCAATACAAATTTACCTTATTGTATGTTCATTTTGTATATTAATTTTAATATAAATTTAATTATTCTATGTGTATTTTTGTATATGTATTTTTTAAAAAAATATTCTTTATTTTATGGGTATTTTGCATCTTTATTTTCATACAAATTTAATTTTTTTTATTGATATTCTGTGTACTTATTTTGATACGATTTTACATTATTTTTATATGTATTTTGTATATATATTTAATACAAATATACGTTATTTTATGTGTATTTGTTTTCATTTCATACAAATTTACATAATTTTATGTGTATTTTGTACATGTGTTTAAATACAAATTTAACTAATTATATGTGTATTACCAATACACATTCTTTTATTGGTATTTTGTTTATTTATTTTGATACGAATTTACATTATTTTATGTGTATTTTGTATACATTTTTTATACGTATTTTCTTCATTTAATGTGTATTTTGTATATATATTTTTATAGAAATCTACACTATTTTATGTGTATTCGTATATATATTTTGAAAAAAATTTACATTGTTTTATGTGTATTTTGCATATCTATTTCAATACAAATTTACCTTATTGTATGTGTTTTTTATATATTTATTTTAATACAAATTAAATTTTTTTATGTGTATTTTGGTATATATATTTTTATAAATAAAAAAAAATGCGTTATTTTATGGGTATTTTGCCTCTTTATTTTCATGCAAATTTACATTATTTTATTAATATTCTGTGTATTTATTTTGATACGATTTTACATTATTCTATTTGTGTTTTGTATATATTTTGTTATACAAATTTACGTTATTTTAAGTGTATTTGTTTATGTATTTTCATTCAAATTTACATTATTTTATGTGTATTTTGTATATGTATTTCAATACAAATTTACCTAATTTCATGTGTATTTTGTATTTTATTTTCATACAAATTTAAAATATTTTTGTGTATTTTTGTATATAGTTTGATGCAAATTTAGATTATTTTACGTATATTTTGTATATCTATTTTCATACATATACACATTCTTTTATTGATATTTTGTTTATTTATTTTGACGCGAATTTACATTATTTAATGTGTATTTTGTATATATATTTTTATACGTATTTATATCATTTCATGTGTATTTTGTATATATATTCCTATAGAAATCAACGTTATTTTATGTGTATTCGTATATATATATATATATATATATATATATATATATATATATATTTATATATATATATATATATATATATATATATATATATATATATATATATATTTAAAAAAATATACACTGTTTTATGTGTATTTTGCGTACTTTTTCAATACAAATTTACCTTATTGTATGTGCATTTTGTATATTAACTTTAATACAAATTTAATTATTCTATGTGTATTTTTGTATATGTATTTCTAAAAAAAATATGCTTAATTTTATGTTTATTTTGCATCTTTATTTTCATACAAATTTAAATTATTTTATTGATATTCTGTGTACTTATTTTGATACGATTTTACATTATTCTATGTGTATTTTGTATATATATTTAATACAAATGTACGTTATTTTATGTGTATTTGTTTTCATTTCATTCAAATTTACATAGTTTTATTTGTATTTTGTACATGTATTTAAATACAAATTTAACTAATTATATGTGTATTTTGTATATCTATTTTCATACAAATTGATATTATTATTATTTTTTTTATACAAATTTTCGTTATTTTATGTGTATTTTGTACATTTATTTTCCTACAAATATACGTTTTTTATTGGAATTGTTTATTTATTTTGATACGAATTTACATTATTTTAGGTGTATTTGATATATATAATTTTACGTATTTACATCATTTTATATGTATTGTGTATGTATATCTTCATAGAAATTTACTCTATTTTAGGTGTATTCGTATATATATTTTGATACAAATTTACATTACTTATGTGTATTTTGCATATCTATTTCAATACAAATCTACTTTATTGTGTATATATATTTTTATATATTATTTTATGTTTATTTTGAATAAATATTTTTATACTAATTCATGTTATTTTATGTGTATTTGTATATATATTTTCATACAAATTTATATAATTTTATGTGTATTTTTTACATATATTTCATTATAAATTTGCCTTATTTATGTTTATTTTGTATATTTATTTCATTCAATTTTAAATTATTATATGTGTTTATTTGTATTTGTATTTAGGTTGTTTTATGTGTATTTTTTATATATATTTTCATCCAAAATTCCATTATTTATTTGGTATTTTGTTAATTTGATTCGATACTAATTTAGATTATTGCATTGGTATTTTGTATACATATTTTTATACGCATGAACATCATTTAATGTGTGTTTCGTATATATATTTTTATGCAAATTTGCTTTATTTTATGTGCATTTTTGTACATATATTTTTATAGAAATTTGCGCTATTTTATGTGTATTTTCTATATGTTTTCTCATACAAATTTGCATTATTTTATTGGTATTTTGTCTATTTATTTTTATACGAATTACATTATTATATGAGTATTTTGTACAAATTTCTTATACGTATTTACATTACTTAATGAGTATTTTGTTTATATATTTTTATACAAATCCACTTTATTATATATGTATTTTTATAAATATTTTGATACAAATTTACATTATTTTATGTACTTTGTATATATATTTCAATTCAAATTTAGCTTATTTTATGTGTATTTTGCATATCCATTTTCATACAAATTTAGTTACTTTTGTGTATTTTTGTGTATAATTTTATACAAATTTACGTTATTTAAAGTGTATTTTGTATTTTTATATTTATACAAATACAAATTCTTGTATTGGTATTTTGTTTATTTATTTTGATACGAATTTACATTATTTTATGTGTATTTTTTATACATTTTTTTATACATATTTACTTAATTTTATGTGTATTTTGTATATATATTTTTATAGAAATCTACCTTATTTTATGGGTATTCGTATATATATTTTGAAACAAATTTACATTGTTTATATGTATTTTGCATATCTATTTAAATACAGATTTACCTTATTGTATGTGCATTTTGTAAATTTATTTTAATACAAATTCAATTATTTTATGTGTATTTTGGTATGTATATTTTTATAAAAAATGTGTATTTAATGGGTATTTTGCATCTTAATTTTCATACAAATATACATTATTTTATTAACATTCTGTGTATTCATTTTGATACGATTTTACATTATTCTATTTTTGTTTTTTATATATTTTTTTTTATATATATTTACATTATTTAATGTGTATTTTGTATATATATTTTATACAGTTTTACGTTATTTTAAGTGTATTTGTTTATATATTTTCATTCAAATATACATTATTTTAAGTGTATTTTGTATATGTATTTAAATACAAATTTACCTAATTTTATGTGTATTTTGTATATTTATTTTCATACAAATTTAAATTATTTTTGTGTATTTTTGTATATAGTTTTATACAAATTTATGTTATTTCATGTGTATTTTGTATATCTATTTTCATATAAATACTCATTCTTTTATTGATATTTTGTTTATTTATTTTGACGCGAATTTACATTATTTTATTGTGTATATGTATTTTTATAAATATATGCTTTATTTCATGGGTATTTTGCATCTTTATTTTCATACAAATTTACATTATTTTATTGATATTCTGCTCATTCATTTTGATACGATTTGACTTAATTCTATGTGTATTTTTAATATTATTTTCATACAAATTTACATTATTTTATGTGTATTTGTTTATATATTTTGACACAAATTTACAATGTTTTATGTGTATTTTGTATATATATTTCAAAAGAAGTTTACCTAGTTTTACGCGTATCTTGTATATCTATTTTCATACAAATTCAAATTATTTCTATGTATTTTTGTATATATTTTAATACAAATTTTAGTAATGTTATGTGTATTTTGTAAATTTCTTTTTATTCAAATATATATTATTTTATTTGGTATTTTGCTGATTTATTTTGATACGAATTTACATTATTTTATATGTTCTTTGTATATACATTTTTATACGCATTTACATTATTTAATATTTATTTTGAATATATAGTTTTATACAAATTCATGGTATTTCATGTGTATATGTATATATATTTTCATATAAATTTACATTATTTGATGTGTATTTTGTACATATATATCATTACAAATTTCCCTTATTTTATGTTGATTTTGTATATTTATTTCATTTAATATTAAATTATTTTATGTGTATATTTGTATTTGTATTTAGGTTATTTTATGTGTATTTTCTATATATATTTCCAACGAAAATTTACATTATTTTATTGGTATTTTGTTAATTTAATTCGATAAGAATTTAGATTATTTCATAGGTATTTTGTATACATATTTTTATACGCATTTACATTATTTAATGTGTGTTTTGTATATATAATTTTATGCAAATTTACTTTATTTTCACGTGCATTTTTGTACATATATTTTTTATAGAAATTTCCGTTCTTTTATGTGTATTTTGTATATGTTTTCTCATACAAATTTACATTATTTTATTGGTATTTTGTTTATTTATTTTGATACGAATTACATTATTATATGTGTATTTTGTACATATATCTTATACGTATTTACATTATTTAATGTGTATTTTGTTTATATATTTTTATACAAATTCACTTTATTATATGTGTATTTTTATAAATATTTTGATACAAATTTACATTATCTTATGTACTTTGTATATATATTTCAATTCAAATTTAGCTTATTTTGTGTGTATTTTGTATATCTATTTTCATACAAATTTAATTACTTATGTGTATTTTTCTTTATAGTTTTATATAAATTTACGTTATTTAATGTGTATGTGTATTTTGTATATTTATATTAATACAAATACACATTCTTTTATTGGTATTTTGTTTATTTATTTTGATACGAATTTACACTATTTTATGTGTATTTTGTATACATTTTTTTATACGTATTTACTTAATTTTATGTTTACTTTGTATATATATTTTTATAGAAATCTACCTTATTTTATGTGTATTCGTATATATATTTTGAAACAAATTTATATTGTTATATGTATTTTGCATATCTATTTCAATACAGTTTACCTTATTGTATGTGCATTTTGTATATTTATTTAAATACGACATCAATTATTTTATTTGTATTTTGTATATATATATTTTTATAAAAAATGCGTTATTTTATGCGTATTTTGCATCTTAGTTTTCATACAAATTTACATTATTTTATTAACATTCTCTGTATTTATTCTGATACGATTTTACATTATTCTATTTGTGTTTTGTATATATTTTTTTTTCATATATATTTACAGTATTTAATGTGTATTTTGTATATATATTTTATATAAATTTATATTATTTTAAGTGTATTTCTTTATATATTTTCATTCAAATTTTTATTATTTTAAGTGTTTTTTGTATTTGTATTTAAATACAAATATACATAATTTTATGTGTATTTTGTATATTTATTTTCATACAAATTTAAATTATTTTTTGTATTTTTATATAGTTTTATACACTTTTAGGTTATTTCATGTGTATTTTGTATATCTATTTTCATACAAATACACATTCTTTTATTGATATTTTGTTTGTTTATTTTGACGCGAATTTACATTATTTAATGTGTATTTTGTATATATATTTTTATACGTATTTACATCATTTTGTGTGTATTTTGTATATATATTTCTATAGAAATCTACGTTATTTCATATGTATTCGGATATATATTTTGAAACAAATTTACACTGTTTTATGTGTATTTTCCATATTTTTTTATACAAATTTACCTTACTGTATGTGCATTTTGTATATTAATTTTAATACAAATTTAATTATTCTATGTGTATTTTTGTATATGTATTTTTAGTAAAATATGCTTTATTTTATAGGTATTTTGTATCTTTATTTTCATTCAAATTTACATTAATTTATTGATATTCCGTGTATTTATTTTGATTCTATTTTACATTATTCTATGTGTATTTTGAATATATATATATATATATATATATATATATATATATATATATATATATATATATATATATATATATATATATATATATATATATATATATATATATATACATATATATATATATATATATATATATATATATATATATATATATATATATATATATATATATATACATTTACATTACTTTATGTGTGTTTTGTACATGTATCTAAATACAAATTTAACTAATTATATGTGTATTTTGTATATCTATTTTCATAGAAATTGAAATTATTTTTGTGTATTTTTGTATTTAATTTTATGTAAATTTTCGTTACTTTATGTGTATTTTATATATTTATTTTCCTTCAAATATACGTTCTTTTATCGGAATTTTGTTTATTTATTTTGATACGAATTTACATTATTTGAGGTATATTTGGTATATATATTTTTATACTTATTTACATCATTTTAAATGTATTTTGTATGTATATTTTCATTGAAATTTACTCTATTTTATGAGTACACGTATATATATTTATATTTAAATTTACATTATTGATTTGTATTTTGCATATCTATTTCAATACAAATTTACTTTATTGTATGTGCATTTTGTATATTTATTTTAGTACAAATTTAATTATTTATATGTATTTTAGTATATATATTTTTACACAAATATGCGTTATTATATGGGTATTTTGCATCTTTATTTTCATACAAATTAACATTATTTTATTGATATTCTGTTTATTTATTTTGATACGATTTAACATTATTTTATAAGTATTTTGTATATATATTTTTTTACATTTTTAAAATAATTAATGTATATTTTGTATATATATTTTACCCAAATTTACGTTATTTTATAAGTATTTGTTTATATATTTTCATACAAATCTACATTATTTTATGTGTGTTTTGTGTATGTATTTCAATACAAATTTGCCTAACTTTATGTGTATTTTGCATATCTATTTTCAAACAAATTTAAATTATTTTTGTGTATTTTTGTATATATTTTTATACAAATTTTAGTTATTTTGTTTGTATTTTGTATATATATTTTGCTACAAATATACATTCTTTTATTGGAATTTTGTTTATTTATTTTGATACGAATTTAAATTATTTTATGTGTATTTTGTATACACATTTTCATAAAAACTTAGGTTATTTTATTGTGTGTATTCGTATATATTTTGATACAAATTTTATACAAATTCATGTTATTTTATGTGGATTTGTATATATATTTTCATACAAATTTATATTATTTTATGTGTATTTTGACATATATTTCATTACAAATTTACCTTATTTTATGTTTATTTTGTATATTTACTTCATTCAATTTTAAGTTATTTTATGTGTATATTTGTATTTGTATTTAGGTTATTTTATGTGTATTTTCTATATATATTTTCATTTAAAATTACATTATTATATTGGTATTTTCTTAATTTAATTTGATAAGAATTTAGATTATTTCATAAGTATTTTGTATACATATTTTTATACTCATTTACATTATCTAATGTGTGTTTTGTATATATATTTTTATGGAAATTTATTTTATGTGCATTTTTGTACTAATATTTTTATAGAAATTTGCGTTATTTTATATGTATTTTGTGTATGTTTTCTCATACAAATTTACATTATTTTATTGGTATTTTGTTTATTTATTTTGATACTAATTACATTATTATATGTGTATTTTGTACAAATTTTTTTATACGTATTTAGATTATTTAATGATTATTTTGTTTATATATTTTTATACCAATTTACTTTATTATATGTGTATTTTTATAAATATTTAGATACAAATTTACATTATCTGATGTACTTTGTATATATATTTCAATTCAAATTTTGCCTATTTTGTGTTTATTTTGTATTTCTGTTTTCATACAAATTTAATTACTTTTGTGTATTTTTGTGTAATGTTTTATACAAATTTACGTTATTTAATGTGTATTTTTTATATTTATATTAATAGAAATACACATTCTTTTATTGGTATTTTTTTTTTAATTTGATACGAATTTACATAATTTTATGTGTA
The DNA here is from genome assembly GCF_024679095.1 of Eriocheir sinensis. Taxonomy (NCBI): domain Eukaryota; kingdom Metazoa; phylum Arthropoda; class Malacostraca; order Decapoda; family Varunidae; genus Eriocheir; species Eriocheir sinensis. Next base: position 118,224 of record NW_026111050.1, on the reverse strand, counting down.
TTTTGTATACATTTTTTTATACGGATCTACTTAATTTTATGTGTATTTTGTATATATATTTTTATGGAAATCTACCATATATTATGTGTATTCGTATATATATTTTGAAACAAATTTACATTGTTTATATGTATTTTGCATATCTATTTCAATAAAGGTTTACCTTATTGTATGCGCATTTTTTATATTTATTTTAATACAAATTCAATTATTTTATGTGTATTTTGTATATATATTTTTATAAAAAATGCGTTATTTTATGGGTATTTTGCATCCTAATTTTCATACAAATTTACATTATTTTATTAACATTCTGTGTATTTATTTTGATACGATTTTACAATATTCTATTTGTGTTTATATATATATATATATATATATATATATATATATATATATATATATATATATATATATATATATATATATATATATATATATATATATATATATATATATATATATATATATATATATATATATATATATATATATATATATATATATATATATATATATATATATATATATATATATATATATATATATATGTGTATTTATATCTATTTATTTTCATACAAATTTAGCTAATTATATGTGTAATTTGTATATCTATTTTCATATAAATTGAAACTATTTTTGTGTATTTTTGTATATATTTTCATATAAATTTTCGTTACTTTATGTGTGTTTTGTATATTTATTTTCCTAGAAATATACGTTCTTTTATCGGAATTTTGTTTATTTATTTTGATACGAATTTACATTATTTGAGGTATATTTGGTATATATATTTTTATACTTATTTACATCATTTTATATATATTTTGTATTTATATTTTCATAGAAATTTATTGTATTTTATGAATATTCGTAAATATATTTATATCCAAATTTATATTATTGATGTGTATTTGGCATATCTATTTCAATACAAATGTACTTTATTGTATGTGCATTTTGTATATTTATTTTAATACAAATTTAAATATTTATATGTATTTTAGTATATATATTTTTACACAAATATGCGTTAATATATGGGTATTTTGCATCTTTATTTTCATACAAATTTATATTATTTTATTGATATTCTGTTTATTTATTTTGATACGATTTAACATTATTTCATGAGTATTTTGTATATATATTTTTATACATATATAAAATATTTAATATATATTTTATATATATATTTTATCCAATTTAACATTATTTTATGTGTATTTGTTTATATATTTTCATACAAATTTACATTATTTTATGTGTGTTTTGTATATGTATGTCAATACAAATTTGCCTAACTTTATGTGTATTTTGCATATATATTTTCAAACAAATTTAAATTATTTTTGTGTATTTCTGTATATATTTTTATACAAATTTTAGTTAATTTATTTGTATTTTGTAAATATATTTTCCTACAAATATACATTCTTTTATTGGAATTTTGTTTATTTATTTTTATACGAATTTACATTATTTTATGTGTATTTTGTATATATATTTTTCTACGTATTTAAATTATTTTATGTGTATTTTGTATATACATTTTCATAAAAAAATACGTTAATATATTATGTGTATTCGTATATATTTTGATACAAATTTTATACAAATTTATGTTATTTTATGTGTATTTGTATATATATTTTCATACAAATTTATATTATTTTATGTGTATTTTTATAAATATCTCATAAAAATTTACCTTATTTTATGTTTATTTTGTATATTTATTTCATTCAATTCTAAATTATTTTATGTGTATATTTGTATTTGTATTTAGGTTATTTTATGTGTATTTTCTATATATATTTTCATTCAAAATTACATTATTTTATTGGTATTTTCTTAATTTAATTTGATACGAATTTAGATTATTTCATAGGTATTTTGTATACATATTTTTATACTCATTTACATTATCTAATGTGTGTTTTGTATATATATTTTTATGCAAATATGTTTAATGTGCATTTTTGTACATATATTTTTATAGAAATTTGCGTTATTTTATGTGTATTTTGTATATGCATTATTCTATGTGTATTTTGTATATATATTTTATACAAATGTACGTTATTTTATGTGTATTTGTTTTCATTTCATACAAATTTACATTATTTTATGTGTATTTTGTACATGTATTTAAATACAAATTTAACTAATTATATGTGTATTTTGTATATCTATTTTTATACAAATTTAAATTATTGTTTTTTTTTTTTTTTGTATATATCTTATACAAATTTTCGTTATTTTATGTGTATTTTCTTTATTTATTTTCCTACGCATATACGTTCTTTTATCGGAATTTTGTTTATTTATTTTGATACGAATTTACATTATTTTAGATGTATTTGGTATATATTTTTTTTATACTTATTTACATCATTTTATATGTATTTTGTATGTCTATTTTCATAGAAATTTACTCTATTTTATGTGTATTCGTATATATATTTTGATACATATTTACATTATTTATGTGTATTTTGCATATGTATTTCAATACAAATTTACTTTATTTTATGTGCATTTTGAATATTTATTTTAATACAAATTAAATTATTATATGTGTATTTTTGTATATATATTTTTATGCAAATATGCGTTATTATATGGGTAATTTGCGTCTTTATTTTCATACAAATTTACATTATTTTATTGATATTCTGTTTATTTATTTTGATACGGTTTAACATTATTCGATGTGTATTTTGTATATATTTTTTTATACATATATACATTATTTAATGTTTATTTTGTATATATATTTTATCCAAATTTACATTATTTTATGTGTATTTGTTTATATATTTTTATACAAATTTACATTATTTAATGTGTATTTTGTATATGTACTTCAATACAAATTTGTTTAATTTTGTGTGCATTTTGCATATATATTTTCAAACAAATTTAAAGTATTTTTCATGTATTTTTGTATATATTTTTATTCAAATTTTAGTTATTTTATTTGTATTTTGTAGATATATTTTCCTACAAATATACATTCTTTTATTGGAATTTTTTTTTTATACGAATGTACATTATTTTATGTGTATTTTGTATTTATATTTTTCTACGTATTTAAATTATTTTGTGTATTTTGTATATACATTTTCAAAAAAAATTACATTATTTTATTGTGTGTATTCGTATATATTTTAATACAGATTTTATAGAAATTCATGTTATTTTATGTGTATTTGTATATATATTTTCATACAAATGTATATTATTTTATGTATTTTATGTATTTTATGTATTTGTATTTAGGTTATTTTATGTGTATTTTCTATATATATTTTCATCCAAAATTACATTATTTTTATTGGTATTTTCTAAATTTAATTCGATACGAATTTAGATTATTTCATAGGTATTTTGTATACATATTTTTATACTCATTTACATTATGTAATGTGTGTTTTGTATATATTTTTTAATGTAAACTTAATTTATGTGCATTTTTGTACATATATTTCTATAGGAATTTGCGTTATTTTATGTGTATTTTGTATATGTTTTCTCATAAAAATTTACTTTATTTTATTGGTATTTTGTTTATTTATTTTGATACGAATTATATGATTATATGTGTATTTTGTACATATTTTTCATACGTATTTACATTATTTAATGTGTATTTTGTTTATATATTTTTATACAAATTTACGTTATTATATGTGTATTTGTAAAAATATTTTGATACAAATTAACTTTATTTTATGTATTTTGTATATATATTTCAATTCAAATTAAGCTTATTTTGTGTGTATTTTGTATATCTATTTTCATACAAATTTAATTACTTCTGTGTATTTTGTAAATAGTTTTATATAAATTTACGTTATTTTATGTGCATTTTGTATATTTATATTTTTACAAATACACATTCTTTTATTGGTACTTTGTTTATTTATATTTATACGAATTTACATTATTTTATGTTTATTTTGTATACATTTTTTATACGTATTTACTTAATTTTATGTTTATTTTGTATATGTATTTTTATAGAAATCTACGTTATTTTATGTGTATTCGTGTATATATTTTGAAACAAATTTACATTATTTCATATGTATTTTGCATATCTATTTCAATACAAATTAACCTTATTTTATGTGCATTTTGTATATTTATTTTAATACAAATATTTTATGTGTATTTTGTTATCTATAATTTTATAAAAAATGCGTTATTTTATAGGTAATTTGGATCTTAATTTTCATACAAATTTACATTATTTTATTAATATTCTGTGTATATATTTTGATACGATTTTACATTATTCTATTTGTGTTTTGTATATATTTTTTTTATAGAAATTTACATTATTTAATGTGTACTTTGTATATATATTTCATACAAATTTACGTTATTTTATGTGTATTTGTTTATATATTTTCATAAAAAATTTACAATATTTTAAGTGTATTTTGTATATGTATTTCAATACAAATTTACCTAATTTTTTTTTATTTTGTATATTTATTTTCATAGAAATTTAATTTATTTTTGTGTATTTTTTTATATAGTTTTATAAAAATTTTGGTTATTTTATGTGTATTTTGTATAACTATTTTCATACAAATACACATTCTTTCATTGATATTTTGTTTATTTATTTTGACGCGAATTTACATTGTTTAATGTGTATTTTGTATATATATTTTTATACGTATTTACATCATTTCATGTGTATTTTGTATATATATATATTTCTATAAAAATCTACGTTATTTTGTGTATTCGTATATATATTTTGAAATACATTTACACTGTTTTATGTGTATTTTGCATAATTTTTCAATACAAATTTCCCTTATTGTATGTGCATTTTGTATGTTAATTTTAATACAAATTTAATTATTCTATGTGTTTTTTGGATATGTATTTTTATAAAAATATGCTTTATTTTATGGGTATTTTGCATCTATATTTCATACAAATGTACATTATTTTATTGATATTCTGTGTATTTATTTTAATTCGATTTTACATTATTCTATGTGTATTTTGTATATATATTTTATACAAATGTACGTTACTTTATGTGTATTTGTTTTCATTTCATACAAATTTACATTATTTTATGTGTATTTTGTACATGTATTTAAATACAAATTTAACTAATTATATGTGTATTTTGTATATCTATTTTTATACGAATTGAAATTATTTTTGTGTATTTTTGTAAATCTTATTTAAATTTATTTTATTAGTATTTTGTGTATTTATTTTCCTACAAATATACGTTCTTTTATCGGAATATTGTTTATTTATTTTGATACGAATTTACATTATTTGAGGTATAATTGGTATATATATTTTTATATTTATTTACATCATTTTATATGTATTTTGTATGTATATTTTCATAGAAATTTACTCTATTTTATGAGTATTCGTATATAATTTTTGATACAAATTTACATTATTGATGTGTATTTTGCATATCTATTTCAATACAAATTTACTTTATTGAATGTGCATTTTATATATTTATTTTAATACAAATGTAATTATTTTATATGTATTTTTGTATATATATTTTTATACAAATATGCGTTATTATATGGGTATTTTACATCTTTATTCTCATACAAATTTACATTATTTTATTGATATTCTGTTTATTTATTTTGATACGATTTTACATTATTCTATGTGTATTTTGTATATATATTTTTATACATATTTAAATTATTTAATGTATATTTTGTATATATATTTTATCCAAATTTACGTTATTTTAAGTGTATTTGTTTATATATTTCAATACAAATTTGCCTAATTTTATGTGTATTTTGCATATCTATTTTCAAACAAATTTAAACTATTTTTGTGTATTTTTTATATATTTTTATACAAATTTTAGATATTTTATTTGTATTTTGTATATATATTTTCCTACAAATATTCATTCTTTTATTGGAATTTTGTTTATTTATTTTGATACGAATTTAAATTATGTTATGTGTATTTTGTATATCTATTTTCATAAAAATTTGCGTTATTTTATTGTGTGTATTCGTATATAATTTGTTACAAATTTTATTCAAATTCATGGTATTTTATGTGTATTTGTATATATATTTTCATACAAATTTACGTTATTTTATGTGCATTTTTACTTATATTTCATTACAAATTTACCTTATTTTCTGTTTGTTTTGTATATATGTTTCATTCAGTTTTAATTTTTTTTATGTGTATATTTGTATTTGTATTTAGGTTATTTTATGTGTATTTTCTATATATATTTTCATCCAAAATTACATTATTTTATTCGATACGAATTTAGATTATTTCACAGGTATTTTGTATACATATTTTTATAAGCATTTACATTATTTAATTTGTATATTTATTTTTATGCAAATTTACTTTATTTTATGTGCATTTTTGTACATATATTGTTATTGAAATTTGTGTTATTTTTTGTGTATTTTGTATATGTTTTCTCATACAAATTTACATTATTTTATTTGTATTTTGTTTATTTATTTTGATACGAATTACATGATTATTTGTATATTTTGTACATATCTATTTTTACGTATTTACATTATTTAATGTGTATTTTGTTTATATATTTCTAGACAAATTTGTATAAATATTTTGATACAAATTTACATTATTTTATGTACTTTGCATATATATTTCAATTCAAATTTAGCTTATTTTATGTGTATTTTGTATATCTGTTTTCATTCAAATTTAATTACTTTTGTGATTTTTTGTGTATAGTTTTATATAAATTTACGTTATTTTATGTGCATTTTGTATATTTATATTTATACAAATACACATTCTTTTATTAGCATTTTGTTTATTTATTTTGATACGAGTTTACATTATTTTATGTGTATTTTGTACACATTTTTTTATACGTGTTTACTTCATTTTATGTGTATTTTGTATATATATTTTTATAGAAATCTAATTTTTTTATGTGTATTCGTATATATATTTTGAAACAAATATATATTGTTTTATATGTATTTTGCATATCTATTTCAATACAAATTTACTTTATTGTATGTGTATTTTGTATATTTATTTTAATAAAAATTTAAATTTTTTATGTGTATATTTTTATATATATTTTTATAAAAAAAGTGTTATTTATTGGGTATTTTGCTTCTTTATTTTCATAAAAATTTACATTATTTTATTAATATTCTGTGTATTTATTTTGATACGATTTTACATTATTCTATTTGTGTTATGTATATATTTTTTTATACACATTTACATTATTTAATGTGTATTTTTTATATATATTTTATACAAATCTACGTTATTTTAAGTGTATTTGTTTATATATTTTCATTCAAATTTACATTATTTTATGTATTTTGTATATGTATTTCTACAAATTTAAATTATTTTATGTGTATTTTGTATATTAATTTTCATAAAAATTATACATTATTTTATTGTGTGTAGTTTTATAAATTTTGATACTAATTTTATACATGTTTCAATTCATGTTATTTTATGTGTATTTGTATATCCATTTTCATACAAATTTATATTATTTTATGTGTATTTTACATTCATTTCATTATTAATTTACATAATTTTATGTTTATTTTGTTTATTTATTTTGATATGAATTTACATTATTTTATGTGTATTTTGAATATATATTTTCATACATATTTACTTTATTTATTGTATATTTTGTATATATATTTTTATACAAATTAAGTTATTTTATGTGTATTCGTATATATATTTTTAAACAAATTTACATTGTTTATATGTATTTTGCATATCTATTTAAATACAGATTTACATTATCTAATGTGTGTTTGTATATATTTTTATACAAATTCAATTATTTTATGTGTATTTGGTATATATATTTTATAAAAATGCGTTATTTCATGGGTATTTTGTATTTTTTTTCTCATACAAATTTACATTATTTTATTAACATTCTGTGTATTTATTTTGATACGATTTTACATTATTCTATTTGTGTTTTGTATATTTTTTTTTATATATATTTACATTATTTAATGTGTATTTTGTATATATATTTTATACAAATTTACATTATTTTAAGTGTATTTCTTTATATATTTTCATTCAAATTTACATTATTTTAAGTGTATTTTGTATATGTATTTAAATACAAATTTACCTAATTTTATGTGTATTTTGTATATTTATTTTCAAACAAATTTAAATTATTTTTGTGTATTATTGTATATAGTTTTATATAAATTTAGGTTATTTCATGTGCATTTTGTATATCTATTTTCATACAAATACACATTCTTTTATTGATATTTTGTTTATTTATTTTGACGCGAATTTACATTATATAATGCGTATTTTGTATATATATTTTTATACGTATTTACATCATTTCATGTGTATTTTGTATATATACTTCTATAGAAATCTACGTTATTTTATGTGTATTCCAATATATATTTTGAAGTAAATTTACACTGTTTTATGTGTATATTGCATATTTTTTCAATACAAATATCCCTTATTGTATGTGCATTTTAAATATTAATTTTAATACAAATTTAATAATTCTATGTGTATTTTTGTATATGTATTTTTATTAAAATGTGCTTTATTTTATGGTTATTTTGCATCTTTATTTTCATACAAATTTACATTATTTTATTGATATTCTGTGTATTTATTTTGATTCGATTTAACATTATTCTATGTGTATTCTGTATATATATATATATATATATATATATATATATATATATATATATATATATATATATATATATATATATATATATATATATATATATATATATATATATATATTTTATACAAATGTACGTTACTTTATGTGTATTTGTTTTCATTTCATATAAATTTACACTATTTTATGTGAATTTTGTACATGTATTTAAATACAAATCTAACTAATTATATGTGTATTTTGTATATCTATTTTCATACAAATTAAAGTTATTTTTGTGTATTTTTGTATATATTTTTATATAAATTTTCCTTACTCTATGTGTATTTTGTATATTTATTTTCATACAAATATACGTTCTTTTATCGGAATTTTGTTTATTTATTTTGATACGAATTTACACTATTTCAGGAATATTTGGTACATATATTTTTATACTTATTTACATCATTTTATATGTATTTTGTATGTATATCTTCATAGAAATTTACTCTATTTTATGAGTATTCGTATATATATTTATATCCAAATTTACATTATTGATGTGTAATTTGCATATCTATTTCAATACAAATTTACTTTATTGTATGTGCATTTTGTATATTTATTTTAATAGAAATTAAATTTTTTATATGTATTTTAGTATATATATATTTACACAAATATGTGTTATTATATGGGTATTTTGCATCTTTGTTTTCATACAAATTTACATTATTTTATTGATATTCTGTTTATTTATTTTGATACGATTTAACATTATTTTACGAGTATTTTGTATATATATTTTTACGTTATCTTATGTGTATTTGTTTATATATTTTCATACAAATTTACATTATTTTATGATTTTACATGTTTCAAATATAAAAATATCTATTTTCATACAAATTTAAATTATTTTGTGTTTTTTTTGTATATAGTTTTACAAATTTTACGTTATTTTATGTATATTTTGTATATTTATTTTCCTACAAGTATACATTCTTTTATTGAATTTTGTTTATTTATTTTGATAAGTTTACATTATTTTATGTGTATTTTGTATATATTTTTATATTTATTTACATCATTTTATATGTATTTTGTATGCATATTTTCATAGAAATTTACTCTATTTTATGTGTATTCGTATATATCTTTTGATACAAATTTATATTATTTATGTGTATTTTGCATATGTATATTTATTTTAATACAAATTAAATTATTTTATGTGTATTTTTTTATAAATATTTTTATGCAGATATGCGTTATTATATGGGTATTTTGCATCTTTATTTTCATACAAATTTACATTATTTTATTGATATTCTGTTTATTTATTTTGATACGATTTAACATTATTCTATTTGTATTTTGTATATATTTTTTTATTCATATTTACATTATTTAATGTTTATTTTGTATATATATTTTATCCAAATTTGCCTAATTTTATGTGTATTTTTCATATCTATTTTCAAACTAATTTAAACTATTTTTGTGTATTTTTGTATATATTTTTATACAAATTTTAGATATTTTATTTGTATTTTGTATATATATTTTCCTTCAAATATACATTATTTTATTGGAATTTTGTCTATTTATTTTGATACGAATTTACATTGTTTTATGTGATTTTTGTATATATACTTTTCTACGTATTTAAATTATTTTATGTGTATTTTTTTTATACATTTTCATAAAAAATTACGTTATTTTCTTGTGTGTATTCGTATATATTTTGATACAAATTTTATACAAATTCATGTTATTTTATGTGTATATGTATAAATATTTTCATACAAATTTAGATGTGTATTTTGTATACATTTTTTTATACGTATTTACTTAATTTTATGTGTATTTTTTATATATATTTTTATAGAAATCTACGTTATTTTCTGTATTCGTATATATATTTTTAAACAAATTTACATAGTTTTATATGTATTTTGCATATCTATTTCAATACAAATTTACCTTAATGAATGTGCATTTTGTATATTTATTTTAATAAAATTTAAATATTTTATGTGTATTTTGGTATATATATGTTTTCTAAAAAATGCGTTATTTTATGGGTATTTTGCATCTTTATTTTCATACAATTTTACATTATTTTATTAATATTCTGAGTATTTATTTTGATACGATTTTACCCTATTCTATTTGTGTTTTGTATATATTTTTGTTCATATTTGCATTATTTAATGTGTATTTTGTATATATATTTTATACAAATTTACGTTATTTTAAGTGTATTTGTATATATATTTTCATTCAAATTTACATTATTTAATGTGTATTTTGTATATGTATTTTAATACAAATTTACCTAATTATATGTGTATTTTGTATATTTATTTTCATACAAATTTAAATTATTTTTGTGTATTTTTGTTTGTATTCTTTATACTTTTTTTTATAGAAAATTACGTTTTTTTATGTGTATTCGTATATATATTTTGAAATAAATTTACCTTGTTTTATGTGTGTTTTGCATATCTATTTCAATACAAATTTACCATATTGTTTGTTCATTTTGTATATTAATTTTATTATAAGTCTATTTATTCTATGTGTATTTTTGTATATGTATTTTTATAAAAATATGCTTTATTTTATGGGTATTTTGCATCTTTATTTTCATAGAAATTTACATTATTTTATTGACATTCTGTGTATTTATTTTGATACAATTTTACATTATTCCATGTGTATTTTGTATATATATATTATAAAAATGTAAGCTAAATTTGAATTAAAATATATATACAAAATACATAAAATAGTGTAAATTTGAATCAAAATATTTATACAAATACACATATAATAACGTAAATTAAAAAAAAATATATATGAACAAAATACACATTAATTAATGTAAATACGTATAAAAAAATATGTACAAAATACACATATAATCATGTAATTCGTATCAAAATAAATAAACAAAATACCAATAACATAATGTAAATTTGTGTGAGAAAACATATACAAAATACACGTAAAATAACGCAAATTTCTATAAAAATACATGTAAAAAAATGCACATAAAATAAAGTAAATTTGCATAAAAATATATATACAAAACACACATTAGGTAAATGAGTAAAAAAATATGTATACAAAATACCTATGAAATAATCTAAATTCGTATCGAATTAAATTAAGAAAATACCAATAAAATAATGTAATTTTGGATGAAAATATATATATAGAAAATACATATAAAATAACCTAAATACAAATACAAATATACAGAAAAAATAATTTAAAATGAAATAAATATACAAAATAAACATAAAATAAGGTAAATGTGTAATGAAATATATGTAAAATACATAAAATAATATAAATTAGTATGAAAATATATATACAAATACACATAAAATAACATGAATTTGTATGAAAATATATACAAAATACACATAAAATAATGTAAATATGAAATATATATACAAATACACATAAAATAATGTAAATATGAGAAAATATACAAAATACACCTAGAATAATGTAAAATTGTATCAATATAAATGTACAGAATATCAATAACGTAATGTAAAAATGAAAACAAAGATGTAAAATACCCATAAAATTACTCATTTAAAAAAAATATATATTCAAAAATACACATCAAATAATTAAATTTATATTAAAATAAATAAACAAAATACACATACAATAAGATACATTTTTATTGAAATAGATATCCTAAATGCACATAAAATAATATAAATTTGTATCAAAACATATACGAATACACTAAATAAAATAACGTAAATTTATATGAAAATATATATACAAAATACACATAAAATAATGTAAATACGTAGAAAAATACATATTTAAAATACACATAAAATAATGTAAATTTCTATCAAAATGAATAAACAAAATTCCAATAAAAGAATGTATATTTGTAGGAAAATATATATTCAAAATACAAATAGAATAGCTAAAATCTGTATAAAAATATATACAAAAATACACAAAAATAATATAAATTTGTTTGAAAATAGATATGCAAACTACACATAAAATCAGGCATATTTTAATTGAAATACATATAATATCTATTTTCCTTCAAATTTAATTATTTTTGTTTATTTTTGTATATAGTTTTTTACAATTATACGTTATTTTATGTCTATTTTGTATATTTATATTTATACAAGTACACATTCTTTTATTGGCATTTTGTTTAATTATTTTGATATGAATTTACATTATTTTATGTGTATTTTGTATACATTTTCTTATACGTATTTACCTCATTTTATGTGTATTTTGTATATATATTTTTACAGAATTCTACGTTAATTTATGTGTACTCGTATATATATTTTGAAACAAATTTACATTGTTTTATATGTATTTTGCATATCTATTTCAATACAAATTTACCTCATTGTATGTGCATTTTGTATATTTATTGTAATACAAATTTAAATATTTTATGTGTATTTTGGTATATATATTTTCATAAAAAATGCGTTGTTTTATGGGTATTTTGCATCTTTATTTTCATACAAATTTATATTATTTTATTAATATTCTGTGTATTTATTTTGATACTATTTAACATTATTCTATTTGTCTTTTGTATTTATTTTTTAATACATATTTACATTATTTAATGTGTATTTTGTATATATATTTCAAACAAATTTACGTTATTTTAAGTGTATTTGTTTATATATTTTTATTCAAATTTACATTATTTTATGTGTATTTTGTATACGTATTTCATTACAAATTTACCTTATTTTATGTGTATTTTGTATATTAATTTTCATACAAATTTAAATTATTTTTTGTGTATTTTTGTATAGAGTTTTATACAAATTTACGTTATTTTATGTATATTTTGTATATTTATATATATTTTAAAACAAATTTACTTTATTTTATGCGTATTTGTTTAATTATTTTGAAAAAAATATACATTATTTTATGTATTTTTTATATATATTTCAATACAAATTTATTTTATTTTATACATATTTTGTATATATATTTTCATACAAATTTAAACTACTTTTGTGTATTTTTGTATAGAGTTTTATACAAATTTACGTTATTTTATGTATATTTTGTTTATTTATTTTAATACAAATTCACATTCTTCTATTGGTATTTTGTTTATTTATTTTGGTACGAATTTGCATTATTTTATGTGTATTTTGTATATATATTTTTATACGTATTTACATCATTTTATGTGTATTTTTTATATATATTTTAGAGAAATTTACGTTTTTTTATGTTTATTCGTATATATATTTTGCAACAAATTTACATTGTTTGATGTGTGTTTTGCATATCTATTTCAATACAAATTTACCATATTATATGTGTATTTTGTATATTCATTTTAATACAAATTTAACTATTTGATATGTATTTTTGTATAAATATTTTCATAAAAATATGATTTTTATATGATTATTTTGCATCTTTATTTACTTACAATTTTACATTATTTTATTGATATTCTGTGCATTTATTTTGATACGATTTAACATTGTTCTATATGTATTTTGTATATATTTTATTTTACATATTTATATTATTTAATGTACATTTTCTATATATATTTTATACTTATATACTTTACATTATGTCTATTTGTTTATATATTTTCATACAAATTAACATTATTTTATGTGTATTTTTTATATGTATTTCAATACAAATTTATCTGATTTTATGTGTATTTTGTATTTGTATTTTCATACAAATTGAAATTATTTTTGTGTATTTTTGTAAGTATTTTTTTTACAAATGTTAGTTATTTTATATATTATTTAGTATATTTATTTTCCTACATATATACATTCTTTTATTGAAATTTAGTTTATTGAATTTGATACGAATTTACATTATTTTAGGTGTATTTTGTATATATATTTTTATTCGTATTTACATCATTTTATGTGTATTATATTATATATATATTTTCATAGAAATTTACGCTATTTTATGTGTTTTCGTATACATATTTTAATACATATTTAGATTATTTGATGAGTATTTTGCATATCTATTTCAATACAAATTTATCTTATTGTATATGTGTTTTAATACAAATTTAATTATTTTATGTGTATTTTTGTATATATATTTTTATACAAATATGCGTTATTTTATGGGTATTTTGCATCTTTATTTTCATAGAAATTTATATTATTTTATTGATATTCTGTTAATTTATTTTGATACGATTTTACATTATTCTATGCGTATTTTGTATATATATTTTTATACACTTTTCTATTATTTCATGTGTATTTTGTATATATATTTTATACAAATTTACGATATTTTTTGTGTATTTGTTGATATATTTTGACACAAATTTACAATATTTTATATATATATATATATATATATATATATATATATATATATATATATATATATATATATATATATATATATATATATATATATATTTTTTTTTTTCAAAAGAAAGTTACCCGTTTTATGTGTATTTTGTATATCTATTTTCATATAAATTCAAATTATTTCTGGGTATTTTTGTATATATTTTAATACAAATTTTACTTATGTTATGTGTATTTTGTAAATTTATTTTCATTCAAATATATACTATTTTTATGGTATTTTGTTGATTTATTTTGATACGAATTTACATTATTTTATATGTACTTTGTATATATATTTTTATACGCATTTACATTATTTAATGTTTATTTTGAAAATGTTTTTATACAAATTCATGTTATTTTATGTGTATTTGTATATATATTTTCATACAAATTTACGTTATTTTATGTGTATTTTGTACATTACAAATTTACCTTATTTTATGTTTATTTTGTGTATTAATTTCATTCAATTTTAAACTATTTTATGTGTATATTTGTATTTGTATTTAGGTTATTTTATGTGTATCTTCTATATATATTTTCATCCAAAATTTCATTATTTTATTGGTATTTTGTTAATTTAATTCGATACGAATTTAGATTAATTGATAGGCATATAGTATACATATTATATACGCATTTACATTATTTAATGTGTGTTTTGTATATATATTTTTATGCAAATTTACTTTATTTTATGTGCATTTTTGTACTTATATTTTTAAAGAAATTTGCGTTATTCTATGTGTATTTTGTACAAAATTACATTATTTCACTGGAATTATGTGTATTTATGTATATGTATTTTTATAAAAATTGCTTTATTTTATGGGTATTTTGCATCTTTATTTACATACAAATTTACATTATTTTATTGATATTTTGTGTATTTATTTTGATACGATTTTGTATATATATTGAATACAAATGTACGTTATTTTATGTGTATTTGTTTTCATTTCATACAAATTTTCATTATTTTATGTGTATTTTGTACATGTATTTAAAGACAAATTTAACTAATTATATGTGTATTTTGTATATGAATTTTCATAAAAATTTAAATTATTTTTCTTTTTTTTTGTATATATTTTTATACAAATTTGTTATTTTATGTGTATTTTGTATATTTATTTTCCTACAAATATACGTTCTTTTATCGAAATTTTGTTTGTTTATTTTGATACGAATTTACATTATTTTAGGTGTATTTTTAAATATATATTTTATAGCCTATTTACATATATATATATATATATATATATATATATATATATATATATATATATATATATATATATATATATTTTGATATATATATTATTGATATATATTTTGCATTTGTATTTAATACAAATTTACTGTATATACATTTTCTATATTTATTTTATACAAATTTAATTATTTCATGTGTATTTGTATATATATTTTATCCATATATATATTATTATATGGGTATTTTGCATCTTTATTTTCATAAATTTAAATTATATATTATTTTGTATATTTATTTTGATACAATTTAACATTATTCTATGTGTATTTTGTTTATATATTTTATATATTTACATAATTTAATGTATATTTTATATATATATTTTATCCAAATTTACATCATTTTATAGGTATTTGTTTATATATTATCATACAATTTTATTATTTCATGTATTTTTGTATATTTTTATACTCATTGCCTATCTTTATGTGTATTTTGTATATCTTTTTCAAAAAAAATTAAATTATATTATTTATATTTTGTATTTATTTCTATACAAATTTTAGTTATTTTATGAGTATTTTGTATATATATTTTCCTACAAATATACATTCTTTTATTATAATTTTGTTTATTTATTTTGATACAAATTTACATTATTTTATGAGTATTTTGTATATATTTTTTATTATTTTTACGTATTTACATGTAATTATGTACACATTAAAAATAAATATTTAATGTATTTTCTATATATTTTAATACAAATTTACGTTATTTTAAGTGTATTTGTTTATATATTTTCATTCAAATTTACATTATTTTATTTGTATTTTATATATATTTCAATTCAAATTTAGCTAATTTTATGTGTATTTTGTATATATTTTTATACAAATTTAAAATATTTTTGTGTATTTTGTATAGATTTTTATACAAATTTACAATATTTTATGTGTATTTTGTATATCTATTTTATACAAATACACATTCTTTTATCAATTTTGTTTATTTATTTTGATGCAATTTACATTATTTAATGTGTATTGTGTATATATTTTTTATACGTATTTATGTCATTTTATGTGTATTTTGTATATATATTTTTATGAAATATACGTTATTATATGTGTATATATATCTTGAAACAAATATACATTGTTTTATATGTATTTGCATATTTTCAATACAAATTTACCTTATTGTATGTGCATTTGTATATTAATCTTAATACAAATTAAATTTTTCTATGTGTATTTTGTATATATATTTTTATAAAAAATGCGTTATTTTATGGGTATTTTGCATCTTTATTTTCTGAAATTTACATTATTTTATTACATAAAATAACCTAAATTTGTATAAAAAAATATAAATACACAAATACACAAAAATACTTAACTTTGTATGAAAATAAATACACAAAATACACATAAAATTAGGTAAATTTGTATTGAAATACGTATACAAAATACACAATAAAATAATGTAAATATGAATGAAAATACATAAACAAATACTTAAAATAACCTAAATTTGTATAAAATATACATACAAAATAAAAAACTAAATAATGTAAATATGTAAAAAATATATAGAAAAAAACACAAATAGAATATTGTAAAATCGTATCAAAATAAATACACAGAATATTAATAAAATAATGTAAATTTGTATGAAAATAAAGAAGAAAAATAACCATAAAATAACGCATTTTCTTTTAAAAATATATATACCAAAATACACATAAAAAATTTAAATTTTATTAAAATAGTTATACAAAATACACATACACTAATTTAAACTTGTATTGAAATAGATATGCAAAATACATATAAAACAATGTAAATTTGTTTCAAAATATATATACGAATACACATAAAATAACGTAGATTTCTATGAAAATATATATACAAAATACACATGAAATGAAGTAAATACGTATAAAAAAAATGTATACATATATATATATATATATATATATATATATATATATATATATATATATATATATATATATATATATATATATATATATATATATATATATATATATATATATATATATATATATATATATATATATATATATATATATATATATATATATATATATATATATATATATATATATATATATATATATATATATATATATACAATAATACAATAGAATACTGTTAAATCGAACAAAATAAATACACAGGTATCAATAAATAAATGTAAATTTGTATGTAAATAAATATGCAAAATACCCAAAAATAAAGTAATAAATATATAAAATATATATACACATAGAAATAATTAAATTTGTATAAAAATTTATTTAAAATGCACATACAATAAGGAAATTTGTGTATTGAAAATTTGCAAAATACACATAAAACAGTGTAAATTTTATCTCAATGTATATAATGTATATACATACACATAATTAAGACATAGAACTACTATATATATACAAAATACACATGAAATGATTTAACGTAAAAAAAAATATATATATATATATATATATATATATATATATATATATATATATATATATATATATATATATATATATATATATATATATATATATATATATATATATATAAAATACACATTAAATAATGTAAACGTCAAAATAAATAAACAAAATATCAATAAAAGAATGTGTATTTGTATGAAAATAGATATACAAAATACACATGAAATAACATAAATTTTATAAAACTATATATACATAATACACAAAATAGTTTAAATTTGTTTGAAAATAAATATACAAAATACACATAAAATTAGGTAAACTTGTATTTAAATACATATACAAAATACATTCTAAAATAAAAGTAAATTTGAATGAAAATATATAAATAAATACACTTAGAATAATCTAAATTTGAATAAAATATATATACAAAATACACATTATATAATGTAAATATACATAAAATATATATATACAAAACACAAATATAATAATGTAAAATCGCATCAAAATAAATACACAGAATGTAAATAAATAATGTAAATTTGTATGAAAATTAAATGCAAAATACCCATTAAATATCGTATTTTTTTAAATATATATAAAAATACATATAAAATAATTGAATTTGTATTGAAATATATATACAAAACATACATGAAATAATGTATCTTTGAAATAAAATATATAAACAAATACACATAAAATAACGTAAGTTTGTATGAAATATATATTCAAAATACACATTAAATAAATGTAAATATGTATAAAAAATATATATACAAACACAAATAGAATACTGTAAAATCGTATCAAAATATATACTCAGAATATTAATAAAATATTGTGAAATTTGTATGAAAATTAGATGCAAAATACCTATATAATGTTTTTTAAATTAAAGATACCAAAATACACATAAAATATTTGAATTTGTATTAAAATAAATATATAAAAATGTACATACAATAAGACAAATTTATTGAAATAGATATGCAAATACATATAAATAGTGTAAATTTGTTTCAAAATATATATACAATACAGATAAAATAACGTAGATTTCTATAAAAATACATGGGAGCATACAAAATACACATAAAATTAATAAATACGTATAAAATGTATACAAAATACACACAAAATAATGTAAATTCATATAAATATAAATAAACAAAATAATTAATAAAGAATGTATTGTATAAATATAAATATACAAATGCACATAAAATAAGGTAAATTTATAAAACAATGTACAAAGATACAGAAGTAATTAAATTTGTATGAAAATAGATATACAAAATACACACAAAATAAACAATTTGAATTGAAAAATATGTACAAAATACATAAAATTAAATAAATTTGTATCAAAAATATTTTTACAAATACACATATAATTACGTAAATTTTATATAAAATATATAGAAACAAAATACACATTAAATAATGTAATTACGTATAAAAATATGTAATAAAATACATATAATCATGTAATTCATTATCAAAATAAATAAACAAAATACTAAATAAAATAATGTAAATTTTTTATAAAAACATATACAAAATACATAAATAAATAAATTTCAATAAAATATACGTATACAAAATGCACATAAAATAAAAGTTTGCATTAAAAATATATACAAAACACAATACATTACATAATGTAATGAGTATAAAACATATATACAAAAATACCTATGAAAAAATCTAAATTCGTATAGAGTTAAATAAAAGAAATTACCAATAAAATAATGTAATTTTGGATGAAAATATATATAGAAAATACATAAAATTACGTAAATATAAATACAAATATACATAAAATAATTTAATATTGAATGAAAAAATATACAAAATAATCATAAAATAAAACCAAATTTAATGAAAAATAGGCAAATACATGAAATGATATAAATTTGTATGAAAATGTATATACAAATATACATAAAATAACATGAATTTTGCTTATAAAATTTTGTAAATAAAATAAATACTAATACACACAATAAATTAATGTAAATATTTAATAAAATATATATACAAGACCACATAAAATAATGTAAATATGAAAATATATATACAAAAACACATAAAATAAATGTATAAAACTCGTATCAAAAGAAAGAAATAAGATTATAATAAAGAATGTATATTTGTTGGAAAATATATATACAAAATACAAATAAAATTACTAAAATTGAATAAAAATAAATTCAAAAATACACAAAATAATTTAAATTTGTTTGCAAATAGATATGTAAAATACACATAAAGTTAGGCAAATTTGTATTGAAATACATATACAAATACACATAAAATAATGTAAATTTGTATGAAAATATATAAACAAATACACATAAAGTAACGTAAATTTATAAAATATATATATATATATATATATATATATATATATATATATATATATATATATATATATATATATATAGATATATATATATATATATATATATATATATATATATATATAATATAAATATATATGTCAAAATATCAAATAATGTATATTTCTATAAATATATATATATATATATATATATATATATATATATATATATATATATATATATATATATATATATATATATATATATATATATATACACACATAAAATAATGTTAAATCGTAATCAAAAATAAATAAACAGAATATCAATGAAATAATTTAAATTTTAGCAGAAAATAAGGATGCAAAATACCCGTATAATAACAAGTATATATGCATAAAATATATATATACAAAAATACATGAAAATAATAAAATTTGTTTGAAATAAATATACAAAATGCATATACAATAAAGTAAATTTGTGATGAAATACATATGCAAAATAAAACATCAATAATGTAAATTTATATCAAAATATGTATGAATACACATAAAAAGAAAAAATTTCTATGAAATACATACAAAATACATATAAAATGATGTAAATAGTATGAAAATATGTACCAAATACACCTAAAATAATGTAAATTCGTATCAAAATAAACAAACAAAATTCCGATAAAAGAACGTATATTTGGCAGGAAAATAAATATACAAAATACATAAAATAACGAAAATTT
Organism: Eriocheir sinensis; assembly: GCF_024679095.1. Lineage (NCBI taxonomy): Eukaryota > Metazoa > Arthropoda > Malacostraca > Decapoda > Varunidae > Eriocheir > Eriocheir sinensis. Next base: position 96,346 of record NW_026111050.1, on the reverse strand, counting down.
GTATAAAAATATAAAAATGAAATTTTTTTGAAAATTGATATACAAATTACACATATAATTAGTTAAATTTGTCTTTAAATACATGTACAAAATACACATAAAATAATGAAAATTTGTATGGAAATGAAAACAAATACACACATAAAGTAACGTACATTTGACATATTAAATATATATAATAAAAATACACATTGAATAATAAAAATCGTATCAAAATAAATACACAAAATATCAATAAAATAATGTAAATTTTTATGAAAATAAAGATGCAAAATACCCATAAAACAACGCATTTTATATGAAAATATATACAAAATACACAAAATATTTAAATTTGTATTACAATAAATATACAAAGTACATACAATAAGGTAAATTTGTATTGAAATAAATATGCAAAATACATATAAAACTATGTAAATTTCTTTCAAAATATATATACGAATACATAAAATAACGTAGATTTCTATAAAATATATATACAAAATACATATAAAATGAAGTAAATACGTATAAGAAAATGTATACAAAATACATAAAATAATGAAAATTCGTATCAAAATAAATAAACAAAATGCCAATAAAAGAATATGCTTTGTATAAATATAAATATACAAAATACACATAAAATAACGTAAAATTGTATAAAACTATATACAAAATAAATAAAATATTTAAATTTGTATGAAAATAGATATACAAAAGACATAAAATAAGCAAAATTAAATTGAAATAAATATAGAAATACATAAAATAATTAAATTTGTATGAAAATATATATTCAAATACACATATAATAACGTAAATTTGTATAAAAATATATAAACAAAATACACATTAAATAATGTAAATACGTATAAAAGATATGTACGTAATGTAAAAATTTATAAAAATAAAGATGCAAAATACCCATAAAATAACTCATATTTAAAAAAAAATATATACAAAAATACACATAAAATAATTAAATTTGTATTAAAATAAATATACAAAATACACATACAATAAGGTAGATTTTTATTGAAATAGATATGCAAAAAACACATAAAATAATGTAAATTTTTATCAAAATATATACTAATACACACAATAAAATAACGTAAATTTTTATCAGAATATACAAAATACACATAAAATAATGTAAATACATTAAAAAATATATATACAAAATACACACAAAATAATGTAAATTCGTATCAAAATAAATAAAAAAAATTCCACTAAAAGAATGTATATTTGTAGGAAAATATATATACAAAATACAAATAAAATAACAAAAATTTGTATAAAAATATATACAAAAATACACAAAAATAATTTAAATTTGTTTGCAATAGATATGCAAAATACACATGAAACTAGAGCAAATTTTATTAAATATATATACAAAATACACATCAAATAATGTAAATTTGTACGAAAATATATAAACAAATACACATAAGATAACGTAAATTTCCATAAAATATATATACAAAATATACATTAAATAATGTAAATATGTCTAAAAATATATATACAAAATACACAGAATAACGTAAAATCGTATCAAAATAAATAAACAGAATATCAATAAAATAATATAAATTTGTATGAAAATAAAGATGCAAAATACCCATACAATAACGCATATTTGTTTAAAAATATATATACAAAATACACATAAAAATAATTAAATTTGCAATAAAATAAATATACAAAAGGCACATACAATAAAGAAGATTTGTATTGAAATAGATATGCAAAATACACATAAATAATGTAAATGTGTATCAATATATATATACGAATATACATAAAATAGAGTAAATTTCGATGAAAATATATATTCAAAATACATATAAAATTATGTAAATAAGTATAAAAATATATATATCAAATACACCTAAAATAATGAAAATTCGTATCAAAATAAGTAAACAAAATTCCGATAAAAGAACGTATATTTGTAGGAAAATAAATATACAAAGTACACATAAAATTACGAAAATTTGAATAAAAATATATACAAAAATACACAAAATTAGTTTCAAGTTGTATGAAAATAGATTTACAAAATACACATATAATTAGTTAAATTTGTATTTAAATACATGTACAAAATACACATAAAATAATGTAAATTTGTATGAAATGAAAACAAATTCACATAAAATAATGTACATTTGTATGAAATATATATACAGAATATACATAGAATAATGTAAAATCGTATAAAAATAAATACACAGAATATCAATAAAATAATGTAATTTTGTATGAAAATAAAGATGCAAAATACCCATAAAATAAAGCATATTTTTATAAAAATACATATACAAAATATAATTAAATTTGTATTAAAATTAATATACAAAATGCACGTACAATAGGTAAATTTGTATTGAAAAAATATGCAAAATGCACATAAAACAATGTATATTTGTTTCAAAATACATATACGAATACACATAAAATAACCTATATTTCTATAGAAATATTTATACAAAATACTCATGAAATGACGTAAATACGTATAAAAATATATATACACAATACACATTAAATAATGTAAATTCGCATGAAAATAAATAAACAAAATATCAATAAAAGAATGTGTAATTGTATGAAAATAGATATATAAAATACATAAAATATTGTAAATTTGTATAAAACTCTATACAAAAATACACAAAAAATAATTTAAATTTGTATAAAAATATATATACAAAATACACATAAAATTATTTAAATTTCTGTTGAAATACATATACAAAATACACATAAAATAATGTAAATTTGTATGAAAATATATAAACAAATACACAAAAAATAACGTAAATTGGGATAAAATATATATACAAAATACATTAAATAATGTAATATGTATAAAATATATATACAAAATACACATAGAATAATGTTAAATCGTATCAAAATAAATAAACAGAATATCAATAAAATAATTTAAATTTGTAACAAAAATAAAGATGCAAAATATCCATATAATAACGCATATATGCATAAAATATATATACAAAATACACATGAAATAATTAAATTTGTATTGAAATAAATATACAAAATGCATATACAATAAAGTAAATTTGTATTGAAATACATATGCAAAATACACATCAATAATGTAAATTGTATTAACATATATATACGAATACACATAAAATAGAGTAAATTTCTATGAAAATATACATACAAAATAAAATGATGTAAATAGTACAAAATATATATACGAAATACACCTAAAATAATTTAAATTCGTATCAAAATAAACAAACAAAAGAAGGTATATTTGTAGGAAAATAAATATACAAAATACACATAAAATAACGAAAATTTGTATAAAAATATATACAAAAAATTTTAAAAAATCAATTCTAATGAATATTGATATACAAAATACACATATAATTAGTTAAATTTGTCTTTAAATACATGTACAAAACACACATAAAATAATGAAAATTTGAATGAAATGAAAACAAATACACATAAAATAACGTACATTTGTATTAAATATATATACAAAAAACACATAGAATTATGTAAAATCGTAACAAAATAAATGCACCAAACATCAATAAAATAATGTAAATTTGTATGAAAATAAAGATGCAAAATACCCATCAAATAAAGCATATTTTTATAAAAATACATATACATAAATACACATTCAATAATTAAATTTGTAGTAAAATTAATATACAAAATGCACATACAATAAGGTAAATTTTTATTAAAAAAAATGCAAAATACACATAAAACAATGTAAATTTGTTTCAAAATATATATACGAATACACATAAAATAACGCAGATTTCTATAGAAATATATATACAAAATACACTTGAGATGCTGTAAATACGTATAAAAATATATATATATATATATATATATATATATATATATATATATATATATATATATATATATATATATATATATATATATATATATATATATATATATATATACAAAATAGACATTAAATAATGTAAATTCATGTCAAAATAAATAAACAAAATATCAATAAAAGAATGTGTATTTGTATGAAAATAGATATACAAAAATACACATAAAATAACCTAAATTTGTATAAAACTATATACAAAAATACACAGAAATAATTTAAATTTGTATGAAAATAAATATACAAAATACACAAAATTAGGTAAATTTGTATTGAAATACATATACAAAATACACATAAAATAATGTAAATTTGAATGAAAATATATAAACATATACACTTAAAATAACGTAAATTTATATTAATATATATAGAAAATAAACATTAAATAATGTAAATATGTATAAAAAAATATAAAGAAAACACAAATAGAACTATGTAAAATCGTATCAAAATAAATACACAATATTAATTAAATAATGTAAATTTGTATGAAAATAAAGATGCAAAATACCCATAAAATAACGCATTTTTTATAAAAATATACATACCAAAATACACATAAAATATAAAAATTTGTATTAAAATAAATATAATAAATGCACATACAATAAGGTAAATTTGTATTGAAATAGATATGCAAAATACATAAAAAACAATATAAATTTGTTTCAAAATATATATACGAATACACATAAAATAACGTAGATTTTATAAAATATATACAAAATACATATAATGAAGTAAATACGTATAAAAATGAATAAAAAATACACATAAAATAATATAAAATCGTATCAAATAAATAAACAAAAATAATAAGAATGTGTATTTGTATAAATATATATATACAAAATGCACATAGAATATCGTAAATTTGTATAAAACTATATACAAAAATACACAGAAGTAATTAAATTTGTATGAAAATAGGTATACAAAATACAGCTAAAATAAGCTAAATTTGAATTGAAATGTATATACAAAATACATAAAATAATGTAAATTTGTATCAAAATATTTATACAAATATATATAATAACGTAGATTTGTTTAAAAATATATAAACAAAATACACATTAAGTAATGTAAATACGTATAAAAAATATGTACAAAATGCACATATAAGCATGTAATTTGTATCAAAGTAAATAAACAAAATAGCAATAAAATAATGTAAATTTGTATGAGAAAACATTACAAATAACGCAAATTTCTATAAAAATATACGTACAAAAATGCACATAAAATAAAGTAAATTTTCATAAAAATATATATACAAAACACACATTAAATAATGTAAATGCGTACATAAAATAACCAAAATTTGTATAAAACTATATACAAAAATACACAATACATATATATATATACAAAATACATATTAAATAATATAAATTCGTGTCAAAATAAATAAACAAAATATCATGAAAAGACTGTGTATTTGTATGAAAATAGATAATAAATAATAAATTTGTACAAAATATATATGCAAGATACACATTAAATAATGTAAATATGTATAAACGTATATACAAAAAACAAATAGAATAATGTAAAATCGTATCAAAATAAATACACCGAATATTAATAAAATGATGTAAATTTTTATGATAATAAAGATGCAAAATTCCCATAAAATAGCGCATTTCTTATAAAAATATATATACCAAAAAACACATAAAATATCTAAATTTGTATTGAAATATATATACAAAATGCACATAAAATAAGGTAAATTTGTATTGAAAGAGATATGCAAAAATACATATAAAGCAATGTAAATTTGTTTCAAAATATATATACGAATACACATAAAATAACGTAGATTTCTATAAAAAAAAATATATACAAATTACACATAAAATTAAGTAAATACGTATAAAAAATGTATACAAAATACACATAAAATAATGCAAACTCGAATTAAAATAAATAAACAAAATACCAATAAAAGAATCTGTATTTGGATAAATATAAATATGTACAAAATACACATAGAAAATAAACAAAATACGGTAAATTTGTAATAAAATATATGTACAAAATACACATAAAATAATGTAAATTTATATGAAAATATATATACAAATACACATAAAATACCATGAATTTGTATAAAAATATATATTCAAAATAAATATTAAATAATAAAAATATATATACAAAGTACATATAAAATAATGTAAATTCGTATCAATATAAATCAACAAAACACTAATAAAATAATATATATTTGAGTGAATATAAATTTACAAAATACACATAACATAACTAAAATTTGTATTAAAATATATACAAAAATACATAAAAATAATTTGAGTTTGTATGAAAATAGATATACAAAATACACATAAAACTAGGTAAATTTCTTTTGAAATATATATACAAAATACACATAAAATAACGTAAATTTGTATAAAACTATATACAAAAATACACAAAAATAATTTAAATTTGTATGAAAATAAATATACAAAATACACATAAAATTAGGTGAATTTATTGAAATACATAAACAAAATACACTTAAAATAATGTAGATTTGAATGAAAATATATAAACAAATACACTTAAAATAACGTAAATTTGTATAAAATATATATACAAAATACACATTAAATAATGTAAATATGTATAAAAAAATATATTTACAAAACACAAATATAAAATGTAAATCGTATCAAAATAAATGCACAGAATGTTAATAAAATAATGTAAATTTATATGAAAATTAAGATGCAAAATACCCATAAAATAACGCATTTTTTAAAATATATTACCAAAATATACATAAAATATTTGAATTTGTATTAAAATAAAATACAAAAAGAACATAAAATAAAGTAAATTTATATTGAAATAGATATGCAAAATAAATATAAAACAAAATAAATTTGTTTCAAAATATATATACGAATACACATAAAATAACGTAGATATGTATAAAAATATGTATACAAAATACACATAAATATAGTAAATACGTATAAAAAAATATATACAAAATACAAATAGAATAATGTAAATTCGAATCAAAATAAATAAACAAAATACTAATAAAAGAATGTATTTTATAAATATAAATGTACAAAATACATATACAAAATAAACATAAAATAAGGTATATTTGTATTGAAATATATGTACAAAATACACATCAAATAATGTAAATTTATATGAAAATATATATACAAATACACATAAAATACCATGAATTTGTATAAAAATATATATTCAAAATAAATATTAAATGATGTAAATACGTATAAAATATATACAAAGTACATATAAAATAATGTAAATTCGTATCAATATAAAGCAACAAAATACCAATAAGATAATATATATTTGAATGAAAACAAATTTACAAAATACACATAACATAACTAAAATTTGTATTGAAATATATACAAAAATACATTAAATAATTTAAGTTTGTATGAAAATTGATATACAAAATACACATAAAACTAGGTAAATTTCTTTTGAAATATATTTTCAAAATACCCATAAAATATTGTAAATTTGTGTCAAAATATATAAACAAACACACATAAAATAACTTAAATTTGTATGAAAAATATATACAAAATACACATGTCAATGTCAAATCGTATCAAAATTAATGAGCAGAATATCAATAAAATAATATATATTTGTATGAAAATAAAGAAGCAAAATACCCATAAAATAAAGCCTAGTTTTATGAAAATACATATACAAAAATACACATAGAATAATTAAATTTGTATTAAAATTAATATACAAAATGCATATATAATAAGGTAACTTTGTATAGAAAAAATATGCAAAATACACATAAAAGTGTAAATTTGATTAAAAAACTGTATACGAATACACATAAAATAACGTAGATTTCTATAGAAATATATATACAAAATACACTTGAAATGATGTAAATACGTATATAAATATATATACAAAATACACATTAAATAATTTAAATTCTCGTCAAAATAAATAAATAAAATATCAATTAAAGAATGTGTATTTGTATGAAAATAGATATACAAAATACACATAAAATAACCTAAATTAGTATCAAACTATATACAAAAATACACAAAAATATTTTAAATTTGTATGAAAATACATATACAAAATACACATAAAATTAGGTAAATTTGTATTTTGTATATTTATTTTCATACAAGTTTTAACTATTTTTGTGTATTTTTGTATATATTTTTATACAAATTTAGGCTATTTTATATGTATTTTGTATATCTATTTTCATACAAATACACATTCTTTTATTGATATTTTGTTTATTTATTTTGAAGCGAGTTTACATTATTTAATGTGTATTTTGTATATATATATATTTTTATACGTATTTACATCATTTCATGTGTATTTTGTACATATATTTCTATAGAAATCTACGTCATTTTATGTGTATTCGTATATATATTTGAAACAAATTTACAGTTTTATTTGTATTTTTGCATATTTTCAATAAATTTAATTATTGTGATAATACAAATTTAATTATTCAAAGTGTATTTTGTAAATGTATTTATTAAAATATGCTTTATTTTATCATTATATACAAATTTACATTATTTTATTGATAGTCTGTTTATTTATTTTGATACGATTTTACAATATTCTATGTGTACTTTGGGTATTTATTTCATACATATTTACATTATTTAATGTATTTTATGTATATATATTTCATGGATATTTACTTTATTTTATGTGTATTTGTTTATATATTTTCATACAAATTTACATTATTTTATGTGTATTTTGTATATGTATTTCAATACAAATTTGCTAATTTTATGTGTATTTTGCATATTCATTTCAAACAAATTTAAATTATTTTGTGTATTTTGTTTATATTTTATACAATTTTAGTTATTTTATTTGTATTTTTATATATATTTTCTACAAATATACATTCTTTTTGTGTAATTTTGTTTATTTATTTTGATACGAATTTGCATTATTTTATGTGTATTTTGTATATATTGTCATTAAAATTTACGTTATTTTATTGTGTGTATTCGTATATATTTTGATACAAATTTACATTATTATTTTATGTGTATTTTCCCTATACAATTTCATCCAAAATTGCATTATTTTTTTGATATTTTGTTAATTTAATTCAATACGAGTTTAGATTATTTCATAGGTATTTTGTATACATATTTTTATACGCATTTGCATTATTTAATGTGTTTTTGGTATATATATTTTTATGCAAATTTACTTTATTATATGTGCATTTTTGTACATATATATATTTATAAAAATTTGCGTTATTATTTGTGTATATGTATTTTGTAGATGTTTTCATACAAATTTACATTAATTTATTTATTATTTTATTTTATTTATTTTGATTTACATGATTATATGTGTATTTTGTATATTTTTATACGTATTTACATTATTTAATGTGTAAATTTGTTTATATATTTTTAGACAAATTTGTTATTATATGTATTTGTATAAATATTTTGATACAAATTTATATTATTTAATGTATTTGTATATATATTTCAATTCAAATTTAACTTATTTGTGAGTATTTTGTATATCTATTTTCATACAAATTTTATTACTTCTGTGTATTTTATATATAGTTTTATATAAATTTACGTTATTTTATGTATTTTGTATATTTATATTTATACAAATAAACATTCTTTTATTGGTATTTTGTTTATTTATTTTGATACGATTTTTACCTTATTTTATGTGTATTTTGTATTTATTTTTTTATACGTATTTGCTTCATTTTATGTGTATTTTGTATATTTCTTTATAGAAATCTATGTTATTTTATGTATTCGTATATATATTTTGAAACAAATTTTCACTGTTTTATATGTATTTGTATTGAAATACATATACAAAATACTCATAAAATAATGTAAATTTGAATGAAATATAAACAAATTCACTTAAAATAACGTAAATTTGTATAAAATATATATGCAAGATACACATTAAATAATGTAAATGTGTATAAAAAAATATAAAAAAAGAAACAAATAGAATAATGTAAAATCCTATCAAAATAAATACACAGAATATCAATAAAATAATATAAATTTGTATGAAAAGAAAGATGCAAAATTCCCATAAAATAGCGCATTTTTTATAAAAATATATATACCAAAATACACATAAAATATTTAAATTAGTATTGAAACAAATATACAAAATGCATATACAGTAAGGTAAATTTGAATTGAAAGAGATATTCAAAAATACATATAAAACAATGTAAATTTATTTCAAAATATATATACGAATACACATAAAATAACGTAGATTTCTATAGAAATATATATAAAAATACACATGAAATGATGTAAATACGTATAAAAATATATATACAAATTACACATCAAATAATGTAGATTGTGTCAAAATAAATAAACAAAATATCAGAAAAGAATGTGTATTTGTATGAAAATAAACAATAGATAATAAATTTGTAAGAAATATATATGCAAGATACACATTAAATAATGTAAATATGTATGAAAATATATATAAAAACAAATATAATAATGTAAAATCGTATCAAAATAAATACACCGAATATTAATTAAATAATGTAAATTTGTATGAAAATAAAGATGCAAAATTCTCATCAAATAGCGCATTTCTTATAAAAAATATATATACCAAATTACACAAAATATTTAAATTTGTATTGAAATAAATATACAAAATGCACATACAATAAGGTAAACTTGTATTAAAAGAGATATGCAAAAATACATATAAAATAATGTAAATTTGTTTCAAAATATATATACGAATACACATAAAATAACGTAGATTTCTATAAAAATATATATACAAAATACACATAAAATTAAGTAAATACGTATAAAAAAATGTAAAAAAAATACACATAAAATAATGTAAATTCGAATCAAAATAAATAAACAAAATACTAATAAAAGAATGTGTATTTGTATAAATATAGATATACAAAATACACATACAAAATAAACATAAAATAAGGTAAATATCTAATGATATATATGTACAAAATACACATAAAATAATGTAAATTTATATGAAAATATATATACAAATACACATAAAATACCATGAATTTGTATAAAAATATATATTCAAAATAAATATTAAATAATATAAATGCGTATAAAAGATATACAAAGTACATATAAAATAATGTAAATTCGTATCAATATAAATCAACAAAACACCAATAAAATAATATATATTTAATTGAAAATAGATTTACAAAATACACATAACATAACTAAAATTTGTATTAAAATATATACAAAAAATCATAGAAATAATTTGAGTTTGTACGAAAATAGATATACAAAATACACATAAAACTAGGTAAATTTCTTTTGAAATATATATACAAAATACCCATAAAATATTGTAAATTTGTGTCAAAATATATAAACAAATACACATAAAATAACGTAAATTTTTATGAAAATAATATAAAAAATACACATAGAATAATGTCAAATCGTATCGATATGAATGAGCAGATTATCAATAAAATGAATATATATACAAAATACACATGAAATGATGTAAATGTAAAATATATATACAAAATACACATTAAATAATGAAAATTCGCGTCAAAATAAGTAAACAAAATATCAATTAAAGAATGTGTATTTGTCTGAAAATAGATATACAAAATACACATAAGATAACCTAAATTTGTATAAAACTATATACAAAAATACATAAAAATAATTTAAATTTGTATGAAAATAAATATACAAAATACACATAAAATTAGATAAATATGTATTTAAATACATACAAAATACACATAAAAAATGTAAATTTGAATGAAAATACATAAACTAATACACTTAAAATAACGTAAATTTGTATAAAAAAATATATACAAAACACAAATAGAATAATGTAAAATAGTATCAAAATAAATACACAGAATATTAATAAAATAATGTAAATTTGAATGAAAATAAAGAAGCAAAATACCAATAAAATAACGCATTTTTTAAATATATATATCAAAATACACAAAATAATAATTTTGTAGTAAAATTTAATTTGTATTAAAATAAATATTCAAATGCATACAATAAAGTAAATTTGTATTGAAATAGATATGCAAAATACACATAATAATGTAAATTTGTATCAAAATATATATACGAATACACATAAAATAGAGTCAATTTCTATGAAAATATACATACAAAATACATATAAAATGATGTAAAAAGTATAAAATATATATACAAATACACCTAAAATAATGTAAACTCGTATCAAAATAAATAAACAAAATTCCGATGAAAGAACGTATATGTGTAGTAAAATAAATATAGAAAATACACATAAAATACCGAAAATTTGTATAAAATATATTAAAAAACGACAACAATAATTTCAATTTGTATGAAAATAGATATACAAAATACATAAATAATTAGTTAAATTTGTATTTAAATACATGTACAAAATCCACATAAGATAATGTAAATTTGTATGAAATGAACACAAATACACATAAAATAAAGTACATTTGTATAAAATATATAAACAAAATACACATAGAATAATGTAAAATCGCATTAAAATATATACAGAGAATATCAATAAAATAATATAAATTTGTATGAAAATAAATATGCATAATAACAATAAAATTAACAAAATTTTTATAAAAAAACACAAATACAAAATACACATAGAATCATTAAATTTGTATTAAAATTAATATACAAAATGCAGATACAATAAGGTAAATTTGTATTGAAAAATATGCAAAATACACATAAAACAGTGTAAATTTGTTTCAAAATATATATACGAATACACATAAAATAACGTAGTTTTATAGAAATATATATACAAAATACACATGAAATGATGTAAATACGTATAAAAATATATACAAAATACACATTAAGTAATGTAAATTCGCGTCAAAATAAAGAAACAAAACATCAATAAAGAATGTGTATTTGTTTGAAAATAGCTATACAAAATACATAAAATAACCTAAAATTATATAAAACTATATACAAAATACACAAAATAATTTAAATTTGTATGAAAATAAATATACAAAATACACATAAAACTAGCTAAATTTATTGAAATACATATACAAAATACACATAAAATAATGTAAATTTGAATAAAATACATAAACAAATACACTTGAAATAACGTAAATTTGTATAAATATATATACAAAATACAAATAGAATAATGTAATATCGTATCAAAATAAATAAACAGAATAATAATAAAGTAATGTAAATTTGTATGAAAATAAAAGAACCAAAATACCCAATAAATAACGTCTTTTTATGAATATAAATATATAAATATACACATAAAATTTTTAATTTGTATTAAAATAAATATACAAAATACATACAATAAAAGTAAATTTATATTGAAATAGATATGGAAAATACATATGAAACAATGTAAATTTGTTTCAAAATATATATACGAATACACATAAAATAACGTAGATTTCTATAAAAAATATTTATACAAAGTACACATAAAATGAGGTTAATACGTATAAAAAATGTATACAAAATACACATAATTTAATGTAAATTCGTATCAAAATAAATAAACAATATACCAAAAAATGTGTATTTGTATTAATATAAATATACAAAATACACAAAAATAACGTAAATTTATATAAAACTATATACAAAATACACAGATGTAATTAAATTTATGAAAATAGATATACAAAATACACACAAAATAAGCTAAATTTGAATTGAAATATATATACAAAATACATAAATAAAATAAATTTGTATCAAATATTTATACAAAACAAAATACACATTAAATAATGTAAATACGTATAAAAAATATGTACAAAATACACATATAATCATGTAATTCGTATCAAAATAAATAAACAAAATACCAATGAAATAATAAAAATTTGTATGAGAAAACATATACAAAAAAAACATAAAATAACGCAAATTTCTATTAAAATATATGTACAAAAATGCACATCAAATAAATTTGCGTAAAAATATATATACAAAACACAGATTAGGTAATGTAAATGCGTATAAAAATATGTATACAAAATACCTATGAAATAATCTAAATTCATTCTTAAGAAAATACTAATAAAATAATGTAATTTTGGATGAAAATATATATTGAAAATACACATAAAATAACCTAAATACAAATACAAATATACACATAAAATAATTTAAAATTAATTGAAATAAATATACAAAATAAACATAAAATAAGGTAAATTTGTAATGAAATATGCAAAAATACACATCAAATAATATAAATTTGTATGAAAATATATATATAAATACACATTAAATAACAAGAATTTGTATAAAATTTGTATAAAAATATATACGAATACACACAATAAAATAACGTAAATATTTATGAAAATGTATATACAAAATACACATAAAATAATTTAAATACGTAGAAAAATATATATACATAATACACATAAAATAATGTAAATTTGTGTGAAAATATATAAACAAATACACATAAAATAATGTAAAAATGGATAAAATATATATATACAAAATAAACATTAAATAATGTAAATATGTATAAAAAATATATACAAAATACACATAGAATAATGTTAAATCGTATCAAAATAAATAAACAGAATATCAATAAAATAATGTAAATTTGTATGAAAATAAAGATGCAAAATATCCATATAATAATGCATATTTGCATAAAAATATATATTCAAAATACATATAAAATAATTAAATTTGTATTAAAATAAATATACAAAATAAAGTAAATTTGTATGAAATAACCGTATAATATTTTATAAATAATATATATACAAAATATAATATATAATACATGTTATAATCATAATAAAATAAATACACAGAATATCAATAAAATAATGTAAATTTGTGTGAAATAAGATGCAAATACCCATAAAATAAAGCATATTTTATATAAAACATATACAAAATAAACATAGAATAATCAAATTTGTATTAAATTAATACAAAATGCACATACAATAAAGTAAATTTGTATTGAAAAATATGCAAAATACATAAAACAATGTAAATTTGTTCAAAATATATATACGAATACACATAAAATAACGTAGATTTCTATAGAAATATATGTACAAAATACACATGAAATGATGCAAATACGTATAAAATATATATACAAATACATATTAAATAATGTAAATTGTGTCAAAATAAATAAACAAAATATCATGAAAAAAGAATGTGTATTTGTATGAAAATAGATATACAAAATACAAATAAAATAACCTAAATTTGTATAAAACTATATACAAAATACACAAAATAATTTAAACTTGTATGAAAATAAAAATACAAAAAAACACATAAAATTAGGTAATTTTGTTTTGATATACATATACAAAATACCCATAAAATAATGTAAATTTGAATGAAAATATATAAACATATACACTTAAAATAACGTAAATTTGAATCAAATATATATACAAATACATATTAAATAATGTAAATATGTTTTAAAAAATTGATACAAAACAGAAATAGAATAATGTAAAATCGCATCAAAATACAAAAAATATTAATAAAATAATGTAAATATGTATGAAAACTAAGATGCAAAATACCCATAAAATAACGTATTTTTTATAAAAATATACGAAAACCCATAAAATATTTGATTTTTATTAAAAGAAGTATACAAAATGCATATACAATAAGGTAAATTTGTACTGAAATAGATACATAAAATACATATAAAACAATGTAAATTTGTTTCAAAATATATAAATACACATAAAATAGATTAGATTTCTATAAAATATATATTTACAAAATACACATATAATTAAGTAAATACGTATAAAAATGAATACAAAATACATAAAATAATGTAAACTCGTATCAAAATAAATAAACAAAATACTAATAAAAGAATGTGTGTTTGTATAAATATAAATATACAAAATACACATAAAATAACGTAAATTTATATAAAACTATATACAAAAATACATAGAAGTAATTAAATTTGTCTTAAAATAGATATAGAAAATACACATAAAATAAGCTAAATTTGAGTTGAAATATATATACAAAATACATAAAATAATGTAAATTTGTATCAAAATACTTATAAAAATACACATATAATAACGTAAATTTGTATAAAAATATATAAACAAAATACACATTAAATAATGTAAATTTGTAAAAAAAAATATGTTCAAAATACACAAATAATCATGTAATTTATATTAAGATAAATAGACAAAATAGCAATAAAACAATGTAAATCTGTATGAGAAAACATATACAAAATACACATAAATAACGCAAATTTCAATAAAAATATATATATAATATATTTTATACATATTTAAAATTTTTAATAGATATTTTGTATATATATTTTATCCAAATTTACGTTATTTTATGTGTATTTGTTTATATATTTTCATACAAATTTACATTATTTTTTTGTGAGTTTTGTATATGTATTTCAATACAAATTTTCCTTACTTGATGGGTATTTTGCATATCTATTTTCAAACAAATTTAAACTATTTTTGTGTATTTTTGTATATATTTTTATAATTTTTTTTGTTATTTTATTTGTATTTTGTATATATATTTTCCTACAAATATAAATCCTTTTATTGGAATTTTGTGTATTTATTTCTTTTACGAATTTACATTATTTTATGTGTATTTTGTATATATATTTTTCTACGTATTTAAATTATTTTATGTGTATTTTATATATACATTTTCTTAAAAATTTACGTTATTTTATTGTATGTATTCGTATATAACTCGATACAAATTTTATACAAATTTATGTTATTTTATGTGTATTTCTATATATTTTCATACAAATTTATATTATTTTATGTGTATTTTTACATTTATTTCATTACAAATTTACCTTATTTTACGTTTATTTTGTATATTTATTTTATTCAATTTCAAATTATTTAATGTGTATATTTGTATTTGTATTTAGGTTAATTTTGTGTGGGTTCTATATATATTTTCATCCAAAATTACATTATTTTATTGGTATTTTCTTAATTTAGCTCGATACGAATTTAGATTATTTCATAGGTATTTTGTATACATATTTTTATACTCATTTACATTATCTAATGTGTGTTTTGTATATATTTTTTTATGCAAATTAATTTTATGTGCATTTTTGTAAATATATATTTTTATAGAAATTTGCGTTATTTTATGTGTATTTTGTATATATTTTCTCATACAAATATACATCATTTTATTGTTTTTTTGTTTATTCATTTTGATACGAATTACATGATTATAATGTATTTTGTACATATTTTTTTTATACGTATTAACATTACTTAATGTGTATTTTATTTATATATTTTTATACAAATTTATGTTAATATGTGTATTTGTTAAAAATATTTCGATACACATTTACTTTATTTTATGTATTTTGTATATATATTTCAATTCAAATTTAGCTTATTTTGTGTGTATTTTGTATATCTATTTTCATACATATTTAATGACTTCTGTGTATTTTTGTATATAGTTTTATATAAATTTACGTAATTTTATGTGCATTTTGTATATTTATATTTATACAAATACACATTCTTTTATTGGTATTTTGTTTATGTATATTTATACGAATTTATATTATTTTATGTGTATTTTGTATACATTTTTTATACGTATTTACTTAATTTTATGTGTATTTTGTATATACTATATTTTTATAGAAATCTACGTTATTTGATGTGTATTCGTATATATATTTTGAAACAAATTTACATTGTTTATATGTATTTTGCAAATCTATTTCAATACAAATTTACCTTATTGTATGTGCATTTTGTATATTTATTTTGATACAAATTCAAATATTTTATGTGTATTTTGGTATATATAATTTTTTTAAAAATTCGTTATTTTATAGGTATTTTGCATCTTAATTTTCATACAAATTTACATTATTTTATTAATATTCTGTGTATATATTTTGATACGATTTTATATTATTCTATTTTTGTTTTGTATATATTTTTTATACATATTTACATTATTTAATGTGTATTTTTTATATATATTTTATACAAATTTACGTTATTTTAAATGTATTTGTTTATATATTTTCATTCAAATTTACATTATTTTAAGTGTATTTTGTATATGTATTTCAATACAAATTTACCAAATTTTATGTGTATTTTGTATATTTATTTTCATACAAATATAAATTATTTTGTGTATTTTGTATATAGTTTTATACAAGTCTAGGTTATTTTATGTATTTTCTATATCTATTTTCATACAAACACACATTCTTTTATTGATATTTTGTTTATTTATTCTGACGCGATCTTACATTATTTAATGTGTATATATATATATATATATATATATATATATATATATATATATATATATATATATATATATATATATATATATATATATATATATATATATATATATATATATATATATATATATATATATATATATATATATTTATATTTCTGTAGAAATCTACGTTATTTTAAGTGTATTCGTATATATATTTTGAAACAAATTTACAATGTTTTATGTGTATTTTGCATATTTTTTCAATACAAATTTACCTTATTGTATGTGCATTTTTTATGCTAATCGTAATACAAATGTAATTATTTTATGAGTATTTTGCATCTTTATTTTCATACAAATTTACATTATTTTATTGATATTCTGAGTATTTATTTAAATTCGATTTTACATTATTCTTTGTGTATTTTGTATATTTTTTATACAAATATTCGTTACTTTATGTGTATTTGTTTTCATTTCATACAAATTTTCATTATTTTATGTGTATTTTGTACATGTATTTAAATGAGTATTTTGTATATTTATTTTCTACAAATATACGTTCTTTTATCGGAATTTTCTTTATTTATTTTGGTACGAATTTAAATCATTTGAGTTATATTTGGTATATATATTTTTATACTTATTTACATAATTTTATATGTATTTTGTATGCATATCATAGAAATTTACTCTATTTTATGAGTATTCGTATATATATTTTGATACAAATTTACTTTATTTAATGTTTATTTTGAATATATATTTTATACAAATTCATGTTGTTTTATGTGTATTTGTATATATATTTTCATACAAATTTACATTATTTTATGTGTATTTTGTACATATATTTCATTACAAATTTATCTTATTTTATGTTTATTTTGTATATTAATTTAATTCAATTTAAAATTATTTCATGTGTATATTTGTATTTGTATTTAGGTTATTTTATGTGTATTTTCTATATATATTTTCATCCAAATTACATTATTTTATTGGTATTTTGTTAATTTAATTCGATACGAATTTAGATTATTTCATAGGTATTTTGTATACATATTTTTATACGCATTAACATTATTTAATATGTTTTTTGAATATATATTTTTATGCAAATTTACTTTGTTTTATGTGCATTTTTGTACATATATTTTTATTGAAATTTGCGTTATTTTATGTGTATTTTGTATATGTTTTCTCATACAAACTTACATTATTTTATTGGTATTTTGTTTATTTATTTTGATACGAATTACATGATTATTTGTGTATTTTGTACATTTTTTTATACGAATTTACATTATTTAATGTGTATTTTGTTTATATATTTTTATACAAATTTACGTTATTATATGTGTATTTGTATAAATATTTTGATACAAATTTACATTATTTGATGTATTTTGTATATATATTTCAATTCAAATTTAGCTTATTTTATGTGTATTTTGTATATCTATTTTCACACAAATTTAATCGCTTCTGTGTATTTTTGTACATAGTTTTATATAAATTAACGTTATTTTATGTGTATTTTGTATATTTATATGTATACAAATACACATTCTTTTATTAGTATTTTGTTTATTTATTTTGATACGAATTTACATTATTTTACGTGTATTTTGTAAACATTTTTTAGACGTATTTACTTCATTTTATGTGTATTTTGTATATATATATATATATATATATATATATATATATATATATATATATATATATATATATATATATATATATATATATATATATATATATATATATATATATATATATATATATATATATATATATATATATATATATATATATATATATATATATATATATATATATATATATATATATATATATATATATATATATATATATATATATATATATATATATATATATATATTTTTTTATAGATATCTATATTTTATGTGTTTTCGTATATATTTTGAAACAAATTTACATTGTTTTATATGTATTTTGCATATCTATTTCAATACAAATTTACCTTATTGTACGTGCATTTTGTATATTTATTTTAATACAAATTCAAATATTTTATGTGTTTTGGTATATATTTTTAATAAAAAAAGCGTTATTTTATGGGTATTTTGCATCTTAATTTTCATACAAATTTAAATTATTTTATTAATATTCTGTGTATTTATTTTGATACGATTTTACATTATTTTATATGTGTTTTGTATATATTTTTTTATACATATTTACATTATTTAATGTGTATTTTGTATATATATTTCATACACATTTACGTTATTTTAAGTATATTTGTTTATATATTTTAATTCAAATTTACATTATTTTATGTGTTTTTTGTATATGTATTTCAATACAAATTTACCTAATTTTATATGTATTTTGTATATTTATTTTAATACAAATTTAAATTATTTTTGTGTATTTTTGTTTATAGTTTTATACAAATTTAGGATATTTTTTGAGTATTTTGTATAACTATTTTCATACAAATACACATTCTATTATTGATATTTTGTTTATTTATTTTGACGCGAATTTACATTATTTAATGTGTATTTTGTATATATATTTTTATACGTATTTACTTCATGTCATGTGTATTTTGTATATATATTTATATAGAAATCTACGTTATTTTATGTGCATTCGTATATAGATTTTGAAACAAATTTACAGAGTTTTTTGTGTATTTTGTATATATATTTCATTATAAATTTGACTGATTTTATGTTTATTTTTATATTTATTTTCATTCAAATTCAAATTATTTTATGTGTATATATTTATTTGTATTTACGTTATTTTATGTGTATTTTCTATATATATTTTCATTCAAAATTACATTATTTTATCGGTATTTTGTTCATTTATTTCGATACGAATTTAGATTATTTCATATGTATTATCTAAACATATTTTTTGTTTTGTATATATATTTTTTTTACAATTTTACTTCATTTTATGTGCATTTGTTTTTTTTATTTTATACAAATTTAATTTATTTTAAGTGTTTTATGTACTTTTTTTTTTAAAAATTTGCCTTATTTTATGTGTATATGTATATATATATATATATATATATATATATATATATATATATATATATATATATATATATATATATATATATATATATATATATATATATATATATATATATATATATATATATATATATATATATATATATATATATATATATATTTTCAAAGAAATTTACGTTATTTTATATTTTTTCGTATGCATATTTTAATACAAATTTACATTATTTGATGTGTATTTTGCATATCTACTTCAATACAAATTTAAATTATTGTATGTGCATTTGGTATATTTATTTTAATACAAATTTAATTATTTTATGTGTATTTTTGTATATATATTTTTATACAAATATGCGTTATTTTAAGTGTATTTTGCATCTTTATTTTCATAAAAAATTATATTATTTTATTGATATTCTGTTCATTTATTTTGATACGATTTAAATTATTCTGTGTATTTTCATATATATTTTTATACACTTTTCCATTATTTAATGTATTTTGTATATATATTTTATACAAATTTATGTTGTTTTTTGGGTATTTGTTGATATATTTTGACACAAATTTACAATATTTTATGGGTATTTTGTATATATATTTCAAAAGAAATTTACCTAGTTTTGTGTGTATTTTGTATATCTATTTTCATATCAACTCAAATTGTTTCTGGGTATTTTTGTATATTTTTTTAATACAAATTTTACTTATGCTATGTGTATTTTTTAAATTTATTTTCATTCAAATATATATTATTTTATTGGTATTTTGTTGATTTATTTTAATACGAATTTACATTATTTTTTATGTACTTTGTATATATATTTTTATACGCATTTACATTATTTAAAGTTTATTTTTAATATATATTTTTATACAAATTCATGTTATATTATGTGTATTTGTATATATATTTTTATACAAATTTACATTATTTTATGTGTATTTTGTACATATATTTCATTTCAAATTTACCTTATTTTATGTTTATTTTGTATATTTATTTCATTCAATTTTAAATGATTTTATGTGTAATTTGTATTTGTATTTAGGTTATTTTATTTGTATTTTCTATATATATTTTCATCCAAAACTCCATTATTTTATTGGTACTTTGTTAATTTAATTCGATAAGAATTTAGATTATTTCATAGCTATTTTGTATACATATTTTTATACGCATGTATATTATTTAATGTGTGTTTTGTATATATATTTTTATGCAAATTTACTTTATTTTATGTGCATTTTTGTACATATATTTTTATAGAAATTTGCGTTATTTTATGTGTATTTTGTATATGTTTTCACATACAAACTTACATTATTTTATTGGTATTTTGTTTATTTATTTTGATACGAATTACATTATTATATGTGTATTTTGTAGAAATTATTTGGTTTATATGTTTTTATACAAATTGACTTTATTATATGTGTATTTTTATAAATATTTTGATACACATTTACATTATTTTATGTACTTTGTATATATATTTCAATTCAATTTTAGCTTATTTTATGTGTGTTTTGTATATCTATTTTCAAACAAATTTAATTACTTTTGGGTATTTTTTTTGTATAGTTTTATACAAATTTACGTTATTTTATGTGTATTTTGTATATTTATATTTATACAAATACACATTCTTTTATTGGTATTTTGTTTATTTATTTTGATACGAATTTACATTATTTTATGTGTATTTTGTATACATTTTTTTATACGTATTTACCTCATTTTACGTGTATTTTGTATATATATTTTTATACAAATCTACGTTATTTTATGTGTATTCGTATATATATTTTGAAACAAATTTACTTTGTTTTATATGTATTTTGTATATCTGTTTCAATACAGATTTACCTTATTATATGTGTATTTTGTATATTTATTTTAATACAAATAAAATTTTTTATATGTATTTTTGTATATCTATTTAAAAAAAAAAAGCGTTATTTTATGGGTATTTTGCTTCTTTATTTTCATACAAATTTACATTATTTTATTAATATTCTGTGTATTTATTTTGATACGATTTTACAATATTCTATTTGTGTTTTGTATATATTTTTTTATACAAATTTACGTTATATTAAGTGTATTTGTTTATGTATTTTCATTCAAATTTACATTATTTTATGTGTATTTCGAATATGTATTTCAATACAAATTTACCTATTTTTATGTTTTTTGTATATTTATTTTCATACAAGTTTAAATTATTTTTGTGTATTTTTGTATATAGTTTTATACAAATTTAGATACGATTATGTGTATTTTGTTTATCTATTTTCATACAAATACACATTCTTTTCATGATATTTTGTTTATTTATTTTGACACGAATTAACATTATTTAATGTGTATTTTGTATATATATTTTTATACGTATTTACTTTATTTCAAGTGTATATTGTATATATATATTTCTATAGAAATCTGCGTTATTTTATGTGTATTCGTATATATTTTGAAACAAATTTACATTGTTTTATGTGTATTTTGCATATTTTTTCAATACAAATTTACCTTATTGTATATGCATTTTGTATATTAATTTTAATACAAATTTGATTAATCTATGTGTATTTTTGTATATGTATTTTTATAAAAATATGCTTTATTTTATGGGTATTTTGCATCTTTATTTTCATACAAATTTACATTATTTTATTGATATTCTGTGTATTTATTTTGATATGTTTTTACATTATTCTATGTGTATTTTGCATATATATTTTATATAAAATATATTTGTTTTCATTTCATACAAATCTACATTATTTTATGTGTTTTTTGTACATGTATTTAAATACAATTTTAACTAGTTATATGTGTATTTTGTATATCTATTTTGTATGCATATTTTCATAGAAATTTACTCTATTTTATGAGTATTCGTATATATATTTTGATACAAATTTACATTATTAATGTGTATTTTGCATATCTATTTCAATACAAATTTACTTTATTGTACGTGCATTTTGCATATTTATTTTAATACAAATTTAATTATTTTAAATGTATTTTTGTATATATATTTTTATGCAAATATGCGTTATTATATATATATTTTATCCAAATTTACGTGATTTTATATGTATTTGTTTATATATTTTCATACAAATTTACATTATTTTATGTGAGTTTTGTATATGTATTTCAATACAAATTTGCCTAAATTTATGTGTATTTTGCATATCTATTTTCAAACAAATTTAAATTATTTTTGTGTATTTTTTATATATTTTTATACAAATTCTAGTTATTTTATTTGTTTTTTGTATATATATTTTCCTACAAATATACATTCTTTAATTGGAATTTTGTGTATTTAATTTTTTACGAATTTACATTATTTTATGTGTATTTTGCATATATATTTTTCTACGTATTTAAACTATTTTATGTGTATTTTATATATACATTTTCATAAAAATTTACGTTATTTTATTGTGTGTATTCGTATATATTTTGAAACATTTTATACAAATTCATGTTATTTTATGTGTATTTGTATATATATTTTCATACAAATTTATATTATTTTATGTGTATTCCTACATATATTTTATTACAAATTTACCTTATTTTATGTTTATTTTGTATATGTATTTCATTCAATTTTAAATTATTTAATGTGTATATTTGTATTTGTATTTAGGTTATTTTATATGTGTTTTCTATATATATTTTCTTCCAAAATTACATTATTTTTTTGTTTTTTCTTAATTTAACTCGATACGAATTTAGATTATTCCATAGGTATTTTGTATACATATTTTTATACTCATTTACATTATCTAATGTGTGTTTAGTATATATTTTTTTTATGCAAACTAATTTTATGTGCATTTTTGTTCATATATTTTTATAGAAACTTAAAACGTTATTTTATGTGTATTTTGTATGTTTTCTCGTTCAAATTTACATTATTTAATTAGTTTTTTGTTTATTTATTTTGATACGAATGACTTGATTATTGGTGTATTTTGTAAATATTTTTTTTATACGTATTTACATTCCATACCGTGTATTTTGTTTATATATTTTTTTTACAAATTTACGTTATTATAAGTGTATTTGTTAAAAATATTTTTAAACGAATTTACTTTATTTTATGTATATTATATATATATTTCAATTCAAATTTAACTTATTTTGTGTGTATTTTGTATATCTATTTTCATGAAAATTTAATTACTTCTGTGTATTTTTGTATATAGTTTTATACAAATTTACGTTATTTTATGTGCATTTTGTATATTTATATTTATACAAATACACATTCTTTAATTGGTATTTTGTTTATTTATATTTATACGAATTTACATTATTTTATGTGTATTTTGTATACATTTTTGATTCGTATTTACTTAATTTTATTTGTATTTTGTATATTTATATTTATAGAAATCTACGCTATTTTATGTGTATTCGTATATATATTTTGAAACAAATTTACATTGTTTTATATGTTTTTTGCATATCTATTTCAATACAAATTTACCTTATTGTATGTGCATTTTGTATATTTATTTTAATACAAATTCAAATATTTTATGTGTATTTTGGAATATAAAATTTTATAAAAAATGCGTTAGTTTATAGGTATTTTGCATCTTAGTTTTCATACAAATGTTCATTATTTTATTAATATTCTGTGTATATATTTTCATACGATTTTATATTATACTATTTGTGTTTTGTATATATTTTTTTATACATATTTTCATTATTTAATGTGTATTTTTTATATATATTTAATACAAATTAACGTCATTTTAAGTGTATTTGTTTATAGAATAATGTAAAATAGTATCAAAATAAATACACAGAATATTAATAAAATAATGTAAATTTGTATGAAAATAAAGACGCAAAATACCCATAAAACAACGCATTTTTTATGAAAATATATATACCAAAATACACATAAAATATTTAAATTTGTATTACAATATATATACAAAATGCACAAACAATAAGATAAATTTGTATTGAAATAGATATGCAAAATACACATAAAACAATGTAAATTTGTTTCAAAATATATATACGAATACACATAAAATAACGTAGGTTTCTATAGAAATCTATATACAAAATACACATAAAATGAAGTAAATACGTATAAGAAAATGTATACAAAATACACATAAAATAATGTAAACTCGTATCAAAATAAATAAACTAAATGCCAATAAAAGAATATTTACTTGTATAAATATAAATATACAAAACACACATAAAATAACGTAAAATTGTATAAAACTATATACAAAAATAAACAAAAATAATTAAATTTGTATGAAAATAGAAATACAAAAGACACATAAAATAAGCTAAATTTGAATTGAAATAAATATAGAAAATACATAAAATAATGTAAATTTGTATCAAAATATATATTCAAATACACATATATTAAAATTAATATACAAAATGCTTATATAATAAAGTAAATTTGTATTGAAAAAATATGCAACATACACGTTTACTCATACAAATTTATAATATTTTATTGGTATTTTGTTTATTTATTTTGATACGAATTACATGATTATATGTGTATTTTGTATATATTTTTTTATACGTATTTACATTATTTAATGTGTATTTTGTTTATATATTTTCATACAAATTTACGTTATTATATGTGCATTTGTATAAATATTTTGATACAAATTTTTTTATTTCATGTATTTTGTATATATATTTCAATTCAAATTTAGCTTATTTTGTGTATTTTGTATATATTTTCATACAAATTTAATTACTTCTGTGTATTTTTGTATATAGTTTTATATAAATTTACGTTATTTTATGTGTATTTTGTATATATATATTTATACAAATACACATTCTTTTATTGCTATTTTGTTTATTTATTTTGATACGAATTTACATTATTTTATATGTATTTTGTATACATTTTTTTATACGTATTTACTTCATTTTATGTGTATTTTGTATATATATTTTTATAGAAATCTACGTTATTATATGTGTATTCGTATATATATTTTGAAACAAATTTACATTGTTTTATATGTATTTTGCATATCTATTTCAATACAAATTTACCTTATTGTATGTGTTTTTTGTTTATTTATTTTAATACAAATTTAATTTTTTGATGTGTATTTTGGTATATATATTTTTATAAATAAAAAAAATGCGTTATTTTATGGGTATTTTGCTTCTTTATTTTCATACAAATTTACATTATTTTATTAATATTCTGTGTATTTATTTTGATACGATTTTACATTATTCTATTTGTGTTTTGTACATATTTTTTTTATACAAATTTACGTTATTTTAAGTGTATTTGTTTATGTATTTTCATTCAAATTTACATTATTTTATGTGTATTTTGTGTATGTATTTCAATACAAATTTACGTAATTTTATGTGTATTTTGTATATTTATTTTCATACAAATTTAAAATACTTTTGTGTATTTTTGTATATAGTTTGATACAAATTTAGGTTATTTTATGTGTATTTTGTATATCTATTTTCATACAAATACACATTCTTTTATTGATATTTTGTTTATTTATTTTGACGCGAATTTTGTGAATTTGTTTTCATTTCATACAAATTTACATTATTTTATGTGTATTTTGTACATGTATTTAAATACAAATTTAACTAATTATATGTGTATTTTGTATATCTATTTTCATACAAATTGAAATTTATTTTTTGTTTTTTGTATATATTTTTTTCAAATTTTCGTAATCTTATAAAATATATATACCAAAATACACATAAAATATTTAAATTTGCATTGAAATAAATATACAAAATGCACATAATAAGGTAAATTTGTATTGAAAGAGATATGCAAAAATACATATAAAACAATGTAAATTTGTTTCAAAATATATATACGAACACAAATAAAAATGTAGATTTCTATAAAATATATATACAAAATACATAAAATTAAGTAAATAAGTATAAAAACTTTATACAAAATACACATAAAATAATGTAAATTAGAATTAAAATAAATAAACAAAATACCAATAAAAGAATTTGTATTTAGATAAATATAAATATACAAAATACAAATAAAAAATAAAAAGAAAATAAGGTATATTTGTAAAAATATATGTACAAAATACATAAAATAATGGAAATTTATAAAATATATATACAAATACACATAAAATATGAATTTGTATAAAATATATATTCAAAATAAATATTAAATAATGTAAAAGCGTATAAAATATATATACAAATAGATACAAAAATACACATCGAATAATTAAATTTGTATTAAAATTAATATACAAAATGCGTATATAATAAGGTAAATTTGTAATGAAAAAATATGCAACATACACGTTTACTCATACAAATTTATATTCTTTTATTGGTATTTTGTTTATTTATTTTGTTTCGAATTTACATTATTTTATGTGTATTTTGTTTACATTTTTTTATACGTATTTACCTAATTTTATGTGTATTTTGTATATATATTTTTATAGAAATCTACGTTATTTTATGTGTATTCGTATATATATTTTGAAACAAATTTACTTTGTTTTATATGTAATTTTGCATATCTCTTTCAATAGAAGTTTACCTTATTGTATGTGCATTTTGTACATTTATTTCAATACAAATTTAAATATTTTATGTGTATTTTGGTATATATATTTTTATAAGAAATACGCTATTTGATGGGAATTTTGCATCTTTATTTTCATACAAATCTACATTATTTTATTAATATTCGGTGTGTTTATTTTGATACGATCTTACATTATTGTATTTGTTTTTTGTATATATATATTTTTTATACATATTTACATTATTTAATGTATATCTTGCATATATATTTCATACAAATTTATTATCTATTATTTATTTTCATACAAATACACATTCTTTTCATGAAATTTTGTTGATTTATTTTGACACGAATTTACTTTACTTAATTTGTATTTTATATATATATTTTTATACGTATTTACATAATTTCATGTGAATTTTGTATATATATTTCTATAGAAATCTACGTTATTTTATGTGTATTCGTATATATATTTTGAAACAAATTTACAATGTTTTATTTGTATTTTGCGTTTTTTTTCAATACAAATTTACCTTATTGTATGTGTGCATTTTGTATATCAATTTTAATACAAATTTAATTATTCTATGTGTATTTTTGTATATGTATTTTAAAAAAATGCTTTATCTTATGGGTATTTTGCATCTTTGTTTTCATACAAATTTAAATTATTTTATTGATATTCTGTGTACTTATTTTGATACGATTTTACATTATTCTATGTATAACAAAAATAAATAAAGAATACACAAAAATAGATATGCAAAATACATATAAACAATGTAAATTTGTTTCAAAATATATACGAATACACATGACATGGGTATTTTGAATCTCAATTTTCATTCAAATTTACATTATTTTATGTGTATTTTGTGTATAGAAATCTACGTTATTTTATGTGTATTCGTATATATATTTTGACACAAATTTACATTGTTTTATGTGTATTTTGCATATTTTTTCAATACAAATTTACATTATTTTATTTGCATTTTGTATATTAATTTTAATACAAATTTGATTAATCTATGTGTATTTTTGTGTATGTATTTTTATAAAAATATGCTTTATTTTATGGGTATTTTGCATCTTTATTTTCATACAAATTTACATTATTTTATTGATATTCTGTGTATTTATTTGGTATGATTTTACATTATTCTATGTGTATTTTGTATACATATTTTATATAAAATGTATTTGTTTGCATTTCATACAAATCTACATTATTTTATGTGTTTTTTGTACATGTATTTAAATACAAATTTAACTAGTTATATGTGTATTTTGTATATCTATTTTGTATGTATATTTTCATAGAAAATTTCTCTATTTTATGAGTATTCGTATATATATTTTGATACAAATTTACATTATTGATGTGTATTTTGCGTATCTATTTCAATACAAATTTTCTTAATTGTACGTGCATTTTGTATATTTATTTTAATACAAATGTAATTATTTTATATGTATTTTTGTATATATATTTTTATGCAAATATGCGTTATTATATGGATATTTTGCAGCTTTATTTTCATTCAAATTTACATTATTTTATTGATATTCTCTTTATTTATTTTGATACGATTTAACATTATTCTATGTGTATTTTGTATATATTTTTTTTACATATTTACATTATTTAAGGTTTATTTTGTATATATATTTTATCCAAATTTACATTATTTTATGTGTATTTGTTTATATATTTTAAAACAAATTTACATTATTTTATGTGTATTTTGTATATACATTTTCATAAAAAAATTACGTTATTTTATTGTGTGTATTCGTATATATTTTGATACAAATTTTATACAAATTCATGTTATTTAATGTGAATTTGTATATATATTTTCATACAAATTTATATTATTTTATGTGTATTTTTTCATATAGTTCATTACAAATTTACCTTATTTTATGTTTATTTTGTATATTTATTTCATTCAATTTTAAATTATTTTATGTGTATATTTGTATTTGTATTTAGGTTATTTTATATGTATTTTGTATATATATTTTCATCCAAAATTACATTATTTTATTGGTATTTTCTTAATTTAATTCGATACGAATTTAGATTATTTCATAGGTATTTTGTATACATATTTTCATACTCATTTACATTATCTAATGTGTGTTTTGTATATATATTTTTATGCAAATTTATTTTATGATCATTTTTGTACATATATTTTATAGAAATTTGCGTTATTTTATGTATATAGTTTTATATAAATATACGTTATTTTATGTGCATTTTGTATATTTATATTTATACAAATACACATTCTTTTATTGCTTTATTGTTTATTTATATTTATACGAATTTACATTATTTTATGTGTATTTTGTATACATTTTTTTTATACGTATTTACTTAATTTTATGTGTATTTTGTATATGTATTTTTATAGAAATCTACGTTATTTTATGTGTATTCGCATATATATTTTGAAACAAATTTACATTATTTTATATGTATTTTGCATATCTATTTCAATACAAATTTACCTTATTGTATGTGCATTTTGTATATTTATTTTGATACAAATTCAAATATTTTATGTGTATTTTGGTATCAATAATTTTATAAAAAATGCGTTATTTTATAGGTATTTTGCATCTTAATTTTCATACAAATTTACATTATTTTATTAATATTCTGTATATATATTTTGATACGATTTTACATTATTCTATTTGTGTTTTGTATATATTTTTTTATACATATTTACATTATTTAATGTGAATTTTGTATATATATTTCATACAAATTTACGTTATTATATGTGTATTTGTTTATATATTTTCTTTCAAATTTACATTATTTTATATGCATTTTGTATATGTATTCCAATAGAAATTAACCTAAAAACTCAAATTATTTCTATGTATTTTTGTATATATTTTAATACAAATTTTAGTTATGTTATGTTTATTTTGTAAATTTATTTTCATTCAAATATATATTATTTTATTGGTGTTTTGATGATTTATATTGATACGAATTTACATTATTTTATATATACTTAGTATATATATTTTTATACGCTTTTACATTATTTAATATTTATTTTAAATATATATTTTTATACAAATTCATGATATTTTATGTGTATTTGTATATATATTTTTATATAAATTTACATTATTTTATGTGTATTTTTTACATATATTCTTTTACAAATCTACCTTATTTTATGTTTATTTTGTATGTGTATTTTGTATACTTATATTTATCCAAATACACATTCTTTTATTGGTATTTTGTTTATTTATTTTAAATCGAATTTACATTATTTTATGTGTATTTTGTATACATTTTTTATACGTATTTACTTAATTTTAAGTGTATTTTGTATATATATTTTTATAGAAATCTACGTTTTTTTATTTGTATTCGTATATATATTTTGAAACAAATTTACATTGTTTTACATGTAATTTTTGCATATCTCTTTCAATACAAATTTACTTTATTGTATGTGCATTTTGTATATTTATTTCAATGCAAATTTAAATATTTTATGTGTATTTTGGTATATATATTTTTATAAGATTACAAAAATTTGAATAAAAATATATACAAAAAAACAAAAAAATAAATTTCAATTTGTATGAAAATAGATATACAAAATAGACATATAATTAGTTAAATTTGTATTTAAATACATGTACAAAATACACATAAAATAATATAAATTTGTATGAAATGAAAACAAATTCACATAAAATTCGCGTCAAAATAAATAAACAAAATATCAATAAAAGAATGTGTATTTGTATGAAAATAGATATACAAAATACACATAAAATAACTTAATTTGTATCAAACTATATACAAAAATACACAAATTTTTAAAAAATTTGTATGAAAATAAATATACAAAATACACATAAAATTAGGTAAATTTGTATTGAAATACACACACAAAATACATATAAAATAATGTAAATTTGAATGAAAATACATAAACAAATACGCTTAAAATAACGTAAATTTGTATAAAAAAATATGAACAAAACACAAATAGAATAATGTAAAATCGTATCAAAATAAATACACAGAATATTAATAAAATAATGTAAATTTGTATGAAAGTAAAGAAGCAAAATACCCATAAAATAACGCATTTTTTTTTATAAAAATATATATACCAAAATACACTTCAAAAAATTAAATTTGTATTAAAATAAATATTCAAAAAACACATACAATAAGGTAAATTTGTATTGAAATAGATATGCAAAATACATATAAAACAATGTAAATTTGCTTCAAAATATATATACGAATACACATAAAATAACGTAGATTTCTATAAAAATATATATACAAAATACACATAAAATTAAGTAAATACGTATAAAAAAAATGTATATAAAAAACACAAAATAATGTAAATTCGTATCAAAATAAATAAACAAAATACCAATAAAAGAATGTGTATTTGTATAAATATAAATATACAAAATACACATAAAATAACGTAAATTTATATAAAACTATATACAAAAATACACAGAGGTAATTAAATTTGTATGAAAATATATACAAAATACACACAAAATAAGCTAAATTTGAATTGAAATATATATACAAAATACATGAAATAAAGTAAATTTGTATCAAAATATTTATACAAATACACATATAATAACGTAAATTTGTATGAAAATATATAAACAAAATACACATTAAATAATGTAAATACGTATAAAAAATATGAACAAAATACATATATAATCATGTAATTCGTATCGAAATAAATAAACAAAATACCAATAAAATAATATAAATTTGTATGAGTAAACGTGTATGTTGCATATTTTTTCAATACAAATTTACCTTATTATATACGCATTTTGTATATTAATTTTAATACAAATTTATTTATTCGATGTGTATTTTTGTGTCTGTATTTTTATAAACGTATGCTTTATTTTTTGGGTATTTTGCA
This sequence comes from Eriocheir sinensis, assembly GCF_024679095.1. Classification (NCBI taxonomy): domain Eukaryota; kingdom Metazoa; phylum Arthropoda; class Malacostraca; order Decapoda; family Varunidae; genus Eriocheir; species Eriocheir sinensis. The sequence continues at coordinate 62,404 of NW_026111050.1, read as the reverse complement.
TCTTTATTTTCAAACAAAGTTACATTATTTTATTGATAATCTGCTTATTCATTTTGATACGAATTGACATTATTCTATGTGTATTTTGTATATATTTTTCATACAAATTTACGTTATTTTATGTGTATTTGCTTATATATTTTGACACAAATTTACAATATTTTATGGGTATTTTGTATATACATTTCAAAAGAAATTTACCTAGTTTTATATGTTTTTTGTATATCTATTTTCATACAAACTCAAATTATTTCTATGTATTTTTGTATATATTTTAATACAAATTTTAGTTATGTTATGTGTATTTTGTAAATTTATTTTCATTCAAATATATATTATTTTATTGGTGTTTTGTTGATTTATATTGATACGAATTTACATTATTTTATATGTACTTTGTATATATACTTTTATACGCTTTTACATTATTTAATATTTATTTTGAATATATATTTTTATACAAATTCATGGTATTTTATGTGTATTTGTATATATATTTTTATATAAATTTACATTATTTTATGTGTATTTTGTACATATAATTTTTTACAAATCTACCTTATTTTATGTTTATTTTGTATGTGTATTTTGTATATTTATATTTATCCAAATACACATTCTCTTATTGGTATTTTGTTTATTTATTTTACTTCGAATTTACATTATTTTATGTGTATTTTGTATACATTTTTTTATACGTATTTACTTAATTTTATGTGTATTTTGTATATATATTTTTATAGAAATCTACGTTTTTTTATTTGTATTCGTGTATATATTTTGAAACAAATTTACATTATTTTATATGTGTTTTTGCAAATCTCTTTCATTACAAATTTACCTTATTGTATGTGCATTTTGTATATTTATTTCAATGCAAATTAAAATATTTTATGTGTATTTTGGAATAAATATTTTTATAAGATTACGAAAATTTGAATAAAAATAAATACAAAAAAACAAAAAAATAAATTTCAATTTGCATGAAAATAGATATACAAAATACACATATAATTATTTAAATTTGTATTTAAATACATGTACAAAATACACATAAAATAATGTAAATTTGTATGAAATGAAAACAAATTCACATAAAACTCGCGTCAAAATAAATAACCAAAATATCAATAAAAGAATGTGTATTTGTATGAAAATAGATATACAAAATACTCATAAAATAGCCTAACTTTGTATCAAACTATATACAAAAATAAACAAAAATATTTTGAATTTGAATGAAAATAAATATACAAAATACAAATAAAATTAGGTAAATTTGTATTGAAATACATATAGAAAATACACATAAAATAATGTAAATTTGAATGAAAATACATAAACAAATACACTTAAAATAACGTAAATTTGTTTAAAAAAAATATGTATAAAACACAAATAGAATAATGTAAAATCGTATCAAAATAAATACACAGAATATTAATAAAATAATGTAAATTTGTATGAAAATAAAGAAGCAAAATACCCATAAAATAACGTATTTTTTTATTTATAAAATATATATATACCAAAATACACATAAAAAATTAAATTTGTATTAAAATAAATATACAAAAAACACATACAATAAGGTAAATTTTTATTGAAATAGATATGCAAAATACATATAAAACAATGTAAATTTGCTTCAAAATATATATACGAATACACATAAAATAAAGTAGATTTCTATAAATATATATATACAAAATACGCATAAAATGAAGTAAATACGTATAAAAAAAATGTATACAAAATACACATAAAATAATGTAAATTCGTATCAAAATAAATAAACAAAATACCAATAAAAGAATGTGTATTTGTATAAATATAAATATACAAAATACACATAAAATAACGTAAATTTATATAAAACTATATACAAAATACAGAAGTAATTAAATTTATGAAATATATACAAAATACACACAAATAATAAATTTGAATTGAAATATATATACAAAATACATGAAATAAAGTAAATTTGTATCAAAATATTTATACAAATACACATATAATAACGTAAATTTGTATGAAAATATATAAACAAATTACACATTTAATAATGTAAATACGTATAAAAAATATGTACAAAATACACATTATTTTATTAATATTCTGTGTATTTATTTTGATACGATTTTACATTATTCTATTTGTGTTTTTTGTATATATTTTTTTATACAAATCTACGTTATTTTAAATGTATTTGTTAATGTATTTTTATTCAAATTTACAGTATTTTATGTGTATTTTGTATATGTATTTCAATACAAATTTACCTAATTTTATGTGTATTTTGTATATTTATTTTCATACAAATTTAAATTATTTTTGTGTATTTTTGTATATAGTTTTATACAAATTTATGTTATCTTATGTGTATTTTGAATATTTATTTTCATACAAATTCACATTCTTTTATTGACATTTTGTTTATTTATTTTGACGCGAATTTACATTATTTAATGTGTGTTTTGTATATATATTTTTATACGTATCTACATCCTTTCTTGTGTATTTTGTATATTTATAAAAAATGCGTTATTTCATGGGAATTTTGCATCTTTATTTTCATACAAATTTACATTATTTTATTTACATTCTGTGTATTTATTTTAATACGATTTTACATTATTCTATTTGTGTTTTGTATATATATTTTTTATATATATTTACATTATTTAATGAGTGTTTTTTATATATATTTTATACAAATTTATGTTAATTTAAGTGTATTTGTTTATATATTTTCATTCAAATTTACATTATTTTATGTGTGTTTTGTATATGTATTTCTTTACAAATTTACCTAATTTTATGTGTATTTTGTATATTTATTTTCATACAAATTTAACTTATTTTTTGTGTATTTTTATATATAGTTTTATACAAATTTACGTTATTTTATGTGTTTTTTGTATATGTATTTTCATACAAATACACATTCTTTTATTGATATTTTAATTATTTATTTTGACACGAATTTACATTATTTAATGTGTATTTTGTATATATATTTTTATACGTATTTACAACATTTCATGTGTATTTTGTATATATATTTCTATAGAAATCTACGTTATTTTATGTGTATTCGTATATATATTTTGAAACAAATCTACATTATTTTATGTGTACTTTGTATATATATTTCATTATAAATTTGCCTTATTTTAAGTTTATTTTTATATCTTATAAAAATATATATACCAAAATACACATAAAATATTTAAATTTGCATTGAAATAAATGTACAAAATGCAAATACAATAAGGTAAACTTCTATTGAAAGAGATATGCAAAAATACATATAAAACAAAGTAAATTTGTTTCAAAATATATATACGAATACACATAAAATAACGTAGATTTCTATAAAAATATATATAAAATACACATAAAATTAGGTAAATACGTATAAAAAAATGTAAACAAAATACACATAAAATAATATAAATTCGAAACAAAATAAATAAACAAAATACCAATAAAAGAATATAAATTTCCATGAGTAAACGTGTATGTTGCATATTTTTTAATACAAATTTATCTTATTATATACGCATTTTGTATATTAATTTTAATACAAATTTAATTATTCGATGTGTATTTTTGTATCTGTATTTGTATATATATTTTTATACGATTTTACATTATTTAATATTTATTTTGAATATATATTTTTATACAAATTCATGGTATTTTGTGTGTATTTGTATATATATTTTTATATAAATTTACATTATTTTATGTGTATTTTGTACATATATTTTTTTACAAATTTACCTTATTTTATGTTTATTTTGTATGTGTAATTTGTACATTTATATTTATACAAATACACATTCTTTTATTGGTATTTTGTTTATTTATTTTGTTTCGAATTTACCTAACTTTATGTGTATTTTGCATATCTATTTTCAAATAAATTTAAATTATTTTTGTGTATTTTGTATTTATTTTTATATAAATTTTAGTTATTTTATTTGTATTTTGAAAATATATTTTCCTACAAATATACATTCTTTTATTATAACTTTGTTTATTTATTTTGATACGAGTTTACATTATTTTATGTGTATTTTGTATATATATTTTTCTACGTATTTTTCTACGTATTTCTACGTATTTATAAATACAAATTTACACATAAAATAAATATTTAATGTGTATTTTCAATATATATTTCATACAAATTTACGTTATTTTAAGTGTATTTGTTTATATATTTTCATTCAAGTTTATATTATTTTATGTGTATTTTGTATATGTATTTCCATAGAAATTTACCTAATTTTATGTGTATTTTGTATATATATTTTTATACAAATTTAAATTATTTTTTGTGTATTTTTGTATAGAGTTTTATACAATACAATTTACAATATTTTGAGTGTATTTTGTATATCTATTTTTATTCAAATACACTTTCTTTTATTGATATTTTGTTTATTTATTTTGATGCGAATTTATATTATTTAATGTGTATTGTGTATATATATTTTTATACGTATTTACGTCATTTCAAGTGTATTTTGTATATATATTTCTATAGAAATATACGTTATTTTAGGTGTATTCGTATATATATTTTGAAACAAATATACATTGTTTTATGTATATCTATTTTTATTCAAATACACTTTCTTTTATTGATATTTTGTTTATTTATTTTGATGCGAGTTTATATTATTTAATGTGTATTGTGTATATATATTTTTATACGTATTTACGTCATTTCAAGTGTATTTTGTATATATATTTCTATAGAAATATACGTTATTTTAGGTGTATTCGTATATATATTTTGAAACAAATATACATTGTTTTATGTGCATTTTGCATATTTTTTCAATACAAATTTGCCTTATTGTACGTGCATTTTGTATAGTAATTTTAATACAAATTCAATTATTCTATGTGTATTTTTGTATATGAATTTTTATAAAAATATGCTTTATTTTATGGGTATTTTGCATCTTTATTTTCATACAAAATTACATTATTTTATTGATATTCTGTGTATCTATTTTGATACGATTTTACAATATTCTATGTATATTCTGTATATATATATTTCATACAAATGTACATTATTTTATGTGAATTTGTTTTCATTTCATACAAATTTACATTATTTTATGTGTATTTTGTACATTTATTTAAATACAAATTTAACTAATTATATGTGTATTTTGTATATCTATTTTCATACAAATTGAAATTAACTTTGTGTATTTTTGTATATATTTTTATTCAAATTTTCGTAATTTTATGTGTATTTTGTATATTTATTTTCCTACAAATATACATTCTTTTATCGGAATTTTGTTTATTTATTTTGATACGAATTTTCATTATTTTAGGTGTATTTGATATATATATTTTTATACTTATTTACATAATTTTATATGTATTTTGAATATATATTTTCATAGAAATTTACTCTATTTTATGTGTGTTCGTATATATATTTTGATACAAATTTACATTATTTATAATTATTTTCCATATCTATTTCAATACAAATTTTCTTTATTGTATGTGCCTTTTGTATATTTATTTTAATACAAATTTAATTATTTTATGTGTATTTTTGTATATATATTTTAAACAAATATGCGTTATTATATGGGTATTTTGCATCTTTATTTTCATACAAATTTACATTATTTTATTGATATTCTGTTTATTTATTTTGATACGATTTTACGTTATTCTGTGTATTTTGTATATATATTTTTAGACATATTTACATTATTTAATGTATATTTTGTATATATATTTTATGGAAATTTACGTTATCTTATGTGTATTTGTTTATATATTTTCATACAAATATACATTGTTTTATGTGTATTTTGTATATGTATTTCAATAAAAATTTACCTAAATTCATGTGCATTTTGCATATCTATTTTCAAACAAATTTAAATTATTTTTGTGTATTTTTGTATATATTTTTATACAAATTTTTGTTATTTTATTTGCATTTTGTATATATATTTTCCTACAAATATACATTCTTTTTGTGGAAATTTTTTTATTTATTTTGATACGAATTTACATTATTTTATGTATTTTCTATATTTATTTTCATAAAAATTTACGTTATTTTATTGTGTATTCGTATATATTATATATATTATGATATATATGATATGATATATATATATATATATATATATATATATATATATATATATATATATATATATATATATATATATATATATATATATATATATATATATATATATATATATATATATATATATATATATTAATAAAAATTTAATTATTTTATGTGTATTTTTGTATATATTTTTTTTCAAATATGAGTTATTTTATGGGTATTTTGCATCTTTATTTTTATAAATTTTTACATTACGTTCATATCTTTTATACGTATTTACTTTATTTAATGTGTATTTTGTTTATATATTTTTATACAAATTTACGTAATTATATGTGTATTTGAATATATGTTTTGATACAAATTTACATTATTTTATGTATTTTCTATATTTATTTCAATTCTAATTTAGCTTATTTTATGTGTCTTTTGTATATCTATTTTCATGCAAATTTAATTCTTTTTGTTTATTTTTTAATATAGTTTTATACAATTTTACGTTATTTTATGTGTATTTTGTATATTTATATTTATACAAGTACACATTCTTTTACTGGCATTTTTTTTTTTATACGAATTTACATTATTTTATGTGAATTTTGTATACATTTTCTTATACGTATTTACTTCATTTTATGTGTATTTTGTATATATATTTTTATAGAAATCTACGTTATTTTATGTGTATTCGTATATATATTTTGAAAGAAATTTACTTTGTTTTATATGTATTTTGCATATCTATTTAAATGTTGTAAATACGTATAAAAATATATATACAAAATACACATTAAATAATGTAAATTCGTGTCAAAATAAATAATTAAAATATCAATAAAAGAATGTGTATTTGTATTAAAATAAATATACAAAATACATATACAATAAGGTAAATCTGTATTGAAATAGATATGCAAAATACGTATAAAACAATGTAAATTTGTTTCAAAATATATATACGAATACACATAAAATAACGTAGATTTGTATAAAAATAAATATACAAAATGCACATACAATAAGGTAAATTTGTATTGAAATTGATATGCAAAATACATATAAAATAATGTAAATTTGTTTCAAAATATATATACGAATACACATAAAATAACGTAGATTTCTATAAAAATACATATACAAAATACACATAATATTAAGTAAATACGTATAAAAAAATATATACAAAATACACATAAAATAATGTAAATTCGTATAAATGTAAATAAACAATATACCAATAAAAGAATGTGTATTTGTAAAATACACATAAAATAACGTAGATTTCTATAAAAATAAATACACATAAAATGATGTAAATACGTATAAAAAAAGGAATACAAAAAATACATAAAAATCGTATCAAAATAAATAAACAAAATACCAGTAAAAGAATGTGTATTTGTATAAATATAAATATACAAAATACACATAAAATATCGTAAATTTGTATAAAATTATATACAAAAATACACAGAAGTAATTAAATTTGTATGAAAATATATATACAAAATACAGCTAAAATGAGCTAAATTTGATTTGAAATGTACATACAAAATACATAAAATAATGTAAATCTGTATCAAAATATTTATACAAATACATAATATAATAACGTAGATTTGTTTAAAAATATATAAACAAAATACACATTAAGTAATGTAAATACGTATAAAAAATATGTACAAAATACACATATAATCATGTAATTCGTATCAAAATAAATAAACAAAATAGCAATAAAATAATGTAAATTTGTATGAGAAAACATATACAAATAACGCAAATTTCTATAAAAATATATGTACAAAAATGCACATAAAATAAAGTAAATTTGCAAAAAAATATATATACAAAACACACACTAAATAATGTAAATGCGTACATAAAATAACCTAAATTTGTATAAAACTATATACAAAAATACACAAAAATAATTTAAATTTGGTTGAAAAGAAATATACAACATACACATAAAACTAGGTAAATTTGTATTGAAATACATATACAAAATACACATCAAATAATGTAAATTTGAATGAAAATATATAAACAAATACACTTAAAATAACGTAAATTTGTATAAAATATATATGCAAGATACACATTAAATAATGTAAATGTGTATAAAAAATATATATACAAAAAACAAATAGAATAATGTAAAATCGTATCAAAATAAATACACAGAATATCAATAAAATAATGTAAATTTGTATGAAAATAAAGATGCAAAATTCCCAAAAAATTATCGCATTTTTTATAAAAATATATTTACCAAAATACACATAAAATATTAAAATTTGTATTGAAATAAATATACAAAATCCATATACAGTAAGGTAAATTTGTATAGAAAAAGATATTCAAAAATACATATAAAACAATGTAAATTTGTTTCAAAATATATATACGAATACACATAAAATAAAGTAGATTTCTATAGAAATATATATACAAAATACATATGAAATTATGTAAATACGTATAAAAATATATATACAAAATACATATCAAATAATGTAAATTCGTGTCAAAATAAATAAACAAAATATCATGAAAAGAATGTGTATTTGTATGAAAATAGATAATAGATAATAAATTTGTATAAAATATATATGAAAGATACACATTAAATAATGTAAATATGTATAAAAAAGTATATACAAAAAACAAATAGAATAATGTAACATCGTATCAAAATAAATGCACCGAATATTAATAAAATAATGTAAATTTGTATGAAAATAAAGATGCAAAATTCCCATAAAATAGCGCATTTCTTAAGAAAATATATATACCAAAATACACATAAAATATTTAAATTTGTATTGAAATAAATATACAAAATGCACATACAATAAGGTAAATTTGTATTGAAAGAGATATGCAAAAATACATATAAAACAATGTAAATTTGTTTCAAAATATATATACGAATACAAATAAAAAAACGTAGATTTCTATAAAAATATATATACAAAATACACATAAAATTAGGTAAAAACGTATAAAAAAATGTATACAAAATACACATAAAATATGTATTTGGATAAATATAAATATACAAAATACATATACAAAATAAACATAAAATAAGGTAGATTTGTAATAAAATATATGTACAAAATACACATAAAATAATGTAAATTTATATGAAAATATATATACAAATACACATAAAATACCATGAATTTGTATAAAAATTTATATTCAAAATAAATATTAAATAATGTAAAAGCGTATAAAAATATATATACAAAGTACATATAAAATAATGTAAATTCGTATCAATATAAATCAACAAAACACCAATAAAATAATATATATATATGAATGAAAATAAATTTACAAAATACACATAACATAACTAAAATTTGTATTAAAATATATACAAAAATACATAGAAATAATTTGTGTTTGTATGAAAATAAATATACAAAATACACATAAAGCTAGGTAAATTTCTTTTGAAATGTAGATACAAAATAGCCATAAAATATTGTAAATTTGTGTCAAAATAGATAAACAAATACACATAAAATAACGTAAATTTGTATGAAAAATACATACAAAATACACATAGAATAATGTCAATTCGTATCAAAATGAATGAGCAGAATATCAATAAAATAATGTATATTTGTATGAAAATAAAGATGCAAAATACCCAAAATATAAAGCACTTGTTTATAAAAATACGGATACAGAAATACACATCGAATAATTAAATTTGTATCAAAATTAATATACAAAATGCGTATATAATAAGGTAAATTTGTATTGAAAAAATATGCAACATACACGTTTACTCATACAAATTTATATTATTTTATTGGTATTTTGTTTATTTATTTTGATACGAATTACATGATTATATGTGTATTTTGTACACATTTTTTTATACGTATTTACATTATTTAATGTGTATTTTGTTTATATATTTTCATACAAATTTACGTTATTATATGTGTATTTGTATAAATATTTTGATACAAATTTACTTTATTTCATGTATTTTGTATATATATTTCAATTAAAATTTAGCTTATTTTGTGTGTATTTTGTATATATTTTCAAACAAATTTAATTACTTCTGTGTATTTATGTATATAGTTTTATATAAATTTACGTTATTTTATGTGTATTTTGTATATTTATATTTATACAAATACACATTCTTTTATTGGTATTTTGTTTATTTATTTTGATACGAATTTACATTATTTTATGTGTATTTTGTATACATTTTTTATACGTATTTACTTCATTTTATGTGTATTTTGTATATATATATTTATAGAAATCTACGTTATTTTATGTGTATTCGTATACATATTTTGAAACAAATGTGCTTTGCTTTATATGTATCTTCCGTATCTATTTTAATACAAATTTACCTTATTGTATGTGTTTTTTATATATTTATTTTAATACAAATCTAATTTTTTGATGTGTATTTTGGTATATATATTTTTATAAATAAAAAAATTGCGTTATTTTATGGGTATTTTGCCTCTTTATTTTCATACAAATTTACATTATTTTATTAATATTCTGTGTATTTATTTTGATACGATTTTACATTATTCTATTTGTGTTTTGTTTATATTTTTTTATACAAATTTACGTTATTTTAAGTGTATTTGTTTGTGTATTTTCATTCAAATTTACATTTTTTTATGTGTATTTTGTATATGTATTTCCATACAAATTTACCTAATTTATGTGTATTTTGTATATTTATTTTCATACAAATTTAAAATATTTTTGTGTATTTTTGTATATAGTTTGATACAAATTTAGGTTATTTTATGTGTATTTTGAATATCTATTAAATATATATACAAAATACATATGAAATTATGTAAATACGTATAAAAATATATATACAAAATACATATCAAATAATGTAAATTCGTGTCAAAATAAATAAACAAAATATCATGAAAAGAATGTGTATTTGTATGAAAATAGATAATAGATAATAAATTTGTATAAAATATATATGCAAGATACACATTAAATAATGTAAATATGTATAAAAAAGTATATACAAAAAACAAATAGAATAATGTAAAATCGTATCAAAATAAATACACAGAATATTAATAAAATAATGTAAATTTGTATGAAAATAAAGATGCAAAATTCCCATAAAATAGCGCATTTCTTACAAAAATATATATACCAAAATACACATAATTTTTTTAAATTTGTATTGAAATAAATATACAAAATGCATATACAATAAGATAAATTTGTATTGAAAGAGATATGCAAAAATACATATAAAACAATGTAACTTTGTTTCAAAATATATATACGAATACAAATAAAAAAACGTAGATTTCAATAAAAATATATATACAAAATACACATAAAATTAAGTAAATACGTATAAAAAAATGTATTCAAAATACACATAAAATAATGTAAATTCGAATTAAAATAGATAAACAAAATAACAATAATAGAAGGTGTATTTGGATAAATATAAATATAAAAAATACACACAAAATAAACATGAAATAAGGTAGATTTGTAATAAAATATATGTACAAAATACACATACAATAATGTAAATTTATATGAAAATATATATACAAATACACATAAAATACCATGAATTTGTATAAAAATATATATTCAAAATAAATATTAAATAATGTAAGAGCGTATAAAAATATATATACAAAGTACATATAAAATGAAAATTAAGATGGAAAATACCTATAAAATAACGCATTTTTTTTATAAAATTATTGATACCAAAATACACAAAATATTTGAACTTGTATTAAAATAAATATATAAAATGCACAAACAATAAGGTAAATTTGTATTGAAATAGATATGCAAAATACATATAAAATAATGTAAATTTGTTTCAAAATATATATACAAAAAACACAAAATAATGTTAAATCGTATCAAAATAAATAAAGAGAATATCAATAAAATAATGTAAATTTGTATGAAAATAAAGATGCAAAATATCCATATAATAACGCATATTTGCATAAAAATATATATACAAAAATACATAAAAAATAATTAAATTTGTATTATAATAAATATACAAAATGCACGTACAATAAAGTAAATTTGTATTGAAATAGATATGCAAAATACACATATAACTAGTTAAATTTGTATTTAAATACATGTACAAAAAACACATCAAATAATGTAGATTTGTATGAAATGAAAACAAATACATTTTATATAAAATATATATACAAAATACACATAGAATAATGTAAAATCATATCAAAATAAATACACAGAATATCAATAAAATAATGTAAATTTGTATGAAAATAAAGATGCAAAATACCTATAAAATAAAGCATATTTTTATAAAAATACATATACAAAAATACACATAGATTAATCAAATTTGTATTAAAATTAATATACAAAATGCACATACAATAAGGTAAATTTGTATTGAAAAAATATGCAAAATACACATAAAATAATGTAAATTTGTTTCAAAATATATATACGAATACACATAAAATAACGCAGATTTCTATAGAAATATATATACAAAATACACTTGAAATAATGTAAATACGTATAAAAATATATATACAAAATACACATTAAATAATGTTAATTCGTGTCAAAATAAATAAACAAAATATCATGAAAAGAATGTGTATTTGCATGAAAATAGATATACAAAATACACATAAAATAACCTAAATTTGTATAAAACTATATACAAAAATACACAAAAATAATTTAAACTTGTATGAAAATAAATATACAAAAAACATATAAAAATAGGTAAATTTGTATTGAAATACATATTCAAAATACACATAAAATAATGTAAATTTGAATGAAAATATATAAACATATAGACTTAAAATAACGTAAATTTGTATCAAATATATATACAAAAAAAACATTAAATAATGTAAATATGTGTAAAAAAAATATATACAAAACACAAATAAAATAATGTAAAATCGTATCAAAATAAATACAGAAAATATTAATAAAATAATGTAAATATGTATGAAAATTAAGATGCAAAATACCCATAAAATAACGCATTTTTTATAAAAATATAAATACGAAAAAACATAAAATATTTGATTTTGTATTAAAATAAATAGATATACAAAATACACATAAAATAAGCTAAATTTGAATTGAAATATATATACAAAATACATAAAATAATGTAAATATGTATCAAAATACCTATACAAATACACATATAATAACGTAAATTTGTATAAAAATATATAAACAAAATACACATTAAATAATGTAAATACGTATAAAAAAATGTAAAAAATACACAATCATGTAATTCGTATCAAAATAAATAGACAAAATACCAATAAAATAATGTAAATTTCTATGAGAAAACATATACAAAATACACATAAATAACGCAAATATCAATAAAAATATATATAATATAATATATTTTTATACATATTTAAAATATTTAATGTATATTTTGTATATATATTTTTTATCCAAATTTACGTGATTTTATATGTATTTGTTTATATATTTTCATACAAATTTACATTATTTTATGTGAGTTTTGTATATGTATTTCAATACAAATTTGCCTAACTTTATGTGTATTTTGCATATCTATTTTCAAACAAATTTAAATTTTTTTGTGTATTTTTGTATATATTTTTATACAAATTTTAGTTATTTTATTTGTTTTTTGTATATATATTTTCCTACAAATATACATTCTTTTATTGGAATTTAGTGTATTTAATTTTTTACGAATTTACATTATTTTATGTGTATTTTGTATATATATTTTTCTACGTATTTAAACTAGTTTATGTGTATTTTATATATACATTTTCATAAAAATTTACGTTATTTTATTGTGTGTATTCGTATATATTTTGAAACATTTTATACAAATTCATGCTATTTTATGTGTATTTGTATATATATTTTCATACAAATTTATATTATTTTATGTGTATTCTTACATATATTTTATTACAAATTTACCTTATTTCATGTTTATTTTGTATATTTATTTCATTCAATTTTAAATTATTTAATGTGTATATTTGTATTTGTATTTAGGTTATTTTATGTGTGTTTTTTATATATATTTTCATCCAAAATTACATTATTGTATTGTTATTTTCTTAATTTAACTCGATACGAATTTAGATTATTTCATAGATATTTTGTATACATATTTTTATACTCATTTACATTATTTAATGTGTGTTTTGTATATATTTTTTTATGCAAACTAATTTTATGTGCATTTTTGTACATATATTTTTATAGAAACTTAAAACGTTATTTTATGTGTATTTTGTATACGTTTTCTCATACAAATTTACATTATTTAATTAGTTTTTTGTTTATTTATTTTGATACGAATGACTTGATTATTGGTGTATTTTGTAAATATTTTTTCATACGTATTTACATTACTGAATGTGTATTTTGTTTATATATTTTTTTTACAAATTTACGTTATTATATGTGAATTTGTTAAAAATATTTTGAAACGAATTTACTTTATTTTATGTATTTTATATATATATTTCAATTCAAATTTAGCTCATTTTGTGTGTATTTTGTATATCTATTTTCATACAAATTTAATTACTTCTGTGTATTTTTGTATATAGTTTTATACAAATTTACGTTATTTTATGTGCATTTTGTATATTTATATTTACACAAATACACATTCTCTTATTGGTATTTTGTTTATTTATATTTATACGAATTTGCGTTATTTTATGTGTATTTTGTATACATTTTTGATTCGTATTTACTTAATTTTATTTGAATTTTGTATATATATATTTATAGAAATCTACGTTATTTTATGTGTATTCGTATATATATTTTGAAAAAAATTAACATTGTTTTATATGTTTTTTGCATATCTATTTCAATACAAATTTACCTTATTGTATGTGCATTTTGTATATTTATTTTTATACAAATTCAAATATTTTATGTGTATTTTGGTATATATAATTTTTAAAAAAATGCGTTATTTTATATTTATTTTGCATCTTAGTTTTCATAGAAATGTACATTATTTTATTAATATTCTGTGTATATATTTTGATACGATTTTATATTATACTATTTGTGTTTTGTATATATTTTTTTATACATTATTTATACATTATTTAATGTGTATTTTTTATATATATTTTATACAAATTAACGTCATTTTAAGTGTATTTGTTTATCTAATTTCATTCAAATTTACATTATTTTAAGTGTATTTTGTATATGTATTTCAATACAAATTTACCTAATTTTATGTGTATTTTGTATATTTATTTTCATAAAAATTTAAATAATTTTTGTGTTTTTTTTTATATACATATAGAGTAAATTTCTATGAAAATATATATTCAAAATACATATAAAATTATGTAAATAAGTATAAAAATATATATATTAAATACACCTAAAAAAATGAAAATTCGTATCAAAATAAATAAACAAAATTCCGATAAAAGAACGTATATTTGTAGGAAAATAAATATACAAAATACACATAAAATGACGAAAATTTGAATAAAAGTATATACAAAAAACAAAAAAATAAATTTCAATTTGTATGAAAATAGATATACAAAATACACATATAATTAGTTAAATTTGTATTTAAATACATAAACAAAATACACATAAAATAATGTAAACTTGTATGAAATGAAAACAAATTCACATAAAATAACGTACATTTGTATAAAATAGATATACAAAATATACATAGAATAATGTAAAATCGTATCTAAATAAATACACAGAATATCAATAAAATATTGTAATTTTGTATGAAAATAAAGATGCAAAATACCCATAAAATAAAGCATATTTTTTTTAAATACATATACAAGAATACACATAGAATAATTAAATTTGTATTAAAATTAATATACAAAATGCACGTACAATAAGGGAAATTTGTATTGAAAAAATATACAAAATGCAGATAAAACAATGTATATTTGTTTTAAAATATATATACGAATACACATAAAATAACGTATATTTCTATAGAAATATATATACAAAATACACATGAAATGACGTTAATACGTATAAAAATATATATACACAATACACATTAAATAATGTAAACTCGCATCAAAATAAATAAACAAAATATCAATAAAAGAATGTGTATTTGTATGAAAATAGATATACAAAATACACATAAAATATTGCAAATTTGCATAAAACTCTATTAAAAAAATACACAGAAATAATTTAAATTTGTATAAAAATAAAAATACAAAATACACATAAAACTAGTTAAATTTCTATTGAAATACATATACAAAATACACATAAAATAATGTAAATTTGAATGAAAATATATAAACAAATACACTTAAAATAACGTAAATTTGTATGAAATATATATAGAAAATACACATTAAATAATGTAAATATGTATAAAAAAATATATACAAAACACAAATAGAATAATGTAAAATAGTATCAAAATAAATACACAGAATATTAATAAAATAATGTAAATTTGTATGAAAATAAAGATGCAAAATACCCATAAAACAACGCAATTTTTATGAAAATATATATACCAAAACACACATAAAATATTTAAATTTGTATTACAATAAATATACAAAATGCACATACAATAAGGTAAATTTGTATTGAAATAGATATGCAAAATACACATAAAACAATGTAAATTTGTTTAAAAATACATATACGAATACACATAAAATAACGTAGATTTATATAAAAATATATATAAAAAATACACATAAAATGAAGTAAATACGTATAAGAAAATGTATACAAAATACACATCAAATAATGTAAATTCGTATTAATATAGATAAAAAAAATAGCAATAAGAGAATGTGTATTTGTATAAATATAAATATAAAATACAAATAAAATATCGTATATTTGTATAACACTATATACAAAAATAAACAAGTAATTAAATTTGTATGAAAATATATACAAAACACACAAAATAAGCTAAATTTGAATTGAAATATATAAACAAAATACATAAAATAATGTAAATTTGTATCAAAATATTTATTCAAATACACATATAATAACGTAAATTAGTATGAAAATATATAAACAAAATACACATTTAATAATGTAAATACGTAAAAAAATATGTACAAAATACACATATAATCATTTTATTGGTATCAAAATAAATAAACAAAATACCAATAAAATAATATAAATTTGTATGAGTAAATGTGTATGTTGCATATTTTTCAATACAAATTTACCTTATTATATACGTATTTTGTATACTAATTTTAATATATGTGTATTTGAATATATATTTTGATACAAATTTACATTATTTTATGTATTTTGTTTATTTATTTCAATTCTAATTGAGCTTATTTTATTTGTCTTTTGTATATCTCTTTTCATACAAATTTAATTATTTCTGTGTATTTTGTATATAGTTTTATATAATTTTACGTTATTTTATGTGTATTTTGTATATTTATATTTATACAGGTAAACATTCTTTTATTGGCATTTAGTTTATTTATTTTGATACGAATTTACATTATTTGATGTGTATTTTGTATACATTTTTTATACGTATTTACTTCATTTTATGTGTATTTTTATATATATTTTATATAAATCTACGTTATTATATGTGTATTCGTATATGTATTTTAAACAAATTTACATTGTTTTATGTGTATTTTGCATATCTATTTCAATACAAATTTTTTATTGTATCTGCATTTTGTATATTTATTGTAATACAAATTTAAATATTTGATGTGTATTTTGGTATATATATTTTCATAAAATTGCGTTGTTTTATGGGTATTTTGCATCTTTATTTTCATACAAATTTACATTATTTTATTAATATTCTGTGTATTTATTTTGATACTATTTTACATTATTCTATTTGTCTTTTGTATATATTTTTTTATACATATTTACATTATTTAATGTGTATAATCTTCATATATTTCATACAAATCTACGATATTTTAAGTGTATTTGTTTATATATTTTCATTCAACTTTACATTATTTTATGTGTATTTTGTATATGTATTTCAATAGAAATTTACCTAATTTTATGTGTATTTTGTATATATATTTTTATACAAATTTAAATTATTTTTGTGTATTTTTGTATATAGTTTTATACAAATATAGTTTATTTTATGTGTATTTTGTATATCTATTTTCATACAAATACACATTCTTTTATTGATATTTTGTTTATTTATTTTGATGCGAATTTACATTATTTAATGTGTATTGTGTATATATATTTTTATACGTATTAACGTCATTTCATGTGTATTTTGTATATATATTTCTATAGAAATATACGTTATTTTATGTGTATTCGTATATATATTTTAAAACAAATATACATTGTTTTATCTGCATTTTGTATATTTTTCAATACAAATTTCCTTATTGTACGTGCATTTTGTATATTAATTTTAATACAAATTTAATTATTCTATGTGTATTCTTGTATATGTATTTAAAAAAATATGCTTTATTTTATGGGTATTTTGCATCTTTATTTTCATACAAAATTACATTATTTTATTGATATTCTGTGTATTTATTTAGATACGATTTTACATTATTCTATGTATATTTTGTATATCTATTTTATACAAATGTACGTTATTTTATGTGAATTTGTTTTCATTTCATACAAGTTTACATTATTTTATGTGTATTTTGTTTATGTATTTAAATACAAATTTAACTAATTATATGTGTATTTTGTATATCTATTTTCATACAAATTGAAATTTATTTTTTTGTTTTTTGTATATACTTTTATTCAAATTTTCGTCATTTTATGTGTATTTTGTATATTTATTTTCCTACAAATATACGTTCTTTTATCGGAATTTTGTTTATTTATTTTGATACGAATTTTCATTTTTTTAGGTGTATTTAATATATATATTTTTGTACTTATTTACATAATTTTATATGTATTTTGAATATATATTTTCATAGAAATTTACTCTATATGTATATAAAAAAAACACAAAAATTATTTAAATTTTTATGAAAATAAATATACAAAATACACATAAAATTAGGTAAATTTGTATTGAAATACATATACAAAATACACTTAAAATAATGTAAATTTGAATGAAATTAGATAAACAAATACACTTAAAATGACGTTAATTTGTATAAAATATATATAAAAAATACACATTAAATAATGAAAATATGTATAAAAAAATATATACAAAACACAAATAGTATAATATAAAATCGTATCAAAATATATACACAGAATATTAATAAAATAATGTACATTTCTATGAAAACTAAGATGCAAAATAAATATAAAATAACGCATTTTTTTAAAAATTATATATACCAAAATACACATAAAATATTTGAATTTGTATAAAAATAAATATACAAAATGCACATACAATAAGGTAAATTTGTATTGAAATAGATATGCAAAAAACATATAAAACAATGTAAATTTTTTTCAAAATATATATACGAATACACATAAAATAACGTAGATTTCTATAAATATATATATACAAAATTCAAATAAAATTAAGTAAATACGAATCAAAAATGTATACAAAATACACATAAAATAACGCAAATTCGTATAAATATAAATAAACAAAATACCAATAAGAGAATGTGTATTTGTGTAAATATAAATATACAAAATGCACATAAAATAACGTAAATTTGTATAAAACTATATACAAAAATACACAGAAGTAATTAAATTTGTATGAAAATAGATATACAAAATACACACAAAATGAGCTAAATTTGAATTGAAATATATATATAAAATACATAAAATAAAGTAAATTCGTTTCAAAATATTTTTAACAAATTCACATATAATAACGTAAATTTGTAAAAAAAATATATAAACAAAATACACATTCAGTAATGTAAATACGTATGAAAAAATATTTACAAAATACACCAATAATCAAGTCATTCGTATCAAAATAAATAAACAAAAAACTAATTAAATAATGTAAATTTGTATGAGAAAACGTATACAAAATACACATAAAATAACGTTTTAAGTTTCTATAAAAATATATGTACAAAAATGCACATAAAATTAGTTTGCATAAAAAAATATATACAAAACACACATTAAATAATGTAAATGAGTATAAAAATATGTATACAAAATATCTATGAAATAATCTAAATTCGTATCGAGTTAAATTAAGAAAATAACAATACAATAATGTAATTTTGGATGAAAATATATATAAAAAACACACATAAAATAACCTAAATACAAATACAAATATACACATTAAATAATTTAAAATTGAATGAAATAAATATACAAAATAAACATGAAATAAGGTAAATTTGTAATAAAATATATGTAAGAATACACATAAAATAATATAAATTTGTATGAAAATATATATACAAATACACATAAAATAGCATGAATTTGTATAAAATGTTTCAAAATATATACGAATACACACAATAAAATAACGTAAATTTTTATGAAAATGTATATATAAAATACACATAAACTAGTTTAAATACGTAGAAAAATATATATACAAAATACACATAAAATAATGTAAATTCGTAAAAAATTAAATACACTAAATTCCAATAAAAGAATGTATATTTAGGAAAATATATATAAAAAACAAATAAAATAACTAAAATTTGTATAAAATATATACAAAAATACACAAAAAAATTTAAATTTGTTTGAAAATAGATATGCAAAATACACATAAAGTTAGGCAAATTTGTATTGAAATACATATACAAAACTCACATAAAATAATGTAAATTTGTATGAAAATATATAAACAAATACATATAAAATCACGTAAATTTGATAAATATATATACAAAATATACATTAAATATTTTAAATATGTATAAAATATATTATATTATATATTTTTATTGATATTTGCGTTATTTATGTGTATTTTGTATATGTTTTCTCATAGAAATTTACATTATTTTATTGGTATTTTGTCTATTTATTTTGATACGAATTACATGATTGTGTATTTTTTACATTTTTTATACGTATTTACATTATTTAATGTGTATTTTGTTTATATATTTTTATACAAATTTACGTTATTATATGTGTATTTGTATAGGTATTTTGATACATATTTACATTATTTTATGTATTTTGTATATATATTTCAATTCAAATTTAGCTTATTTTATGTGTATTTTGTATATCTATTTATTTTAATACAAAATCAAATATTTTATGTTTTTTCGTATATATATTTTTATAAAAAATGCGTTATTTTATGGGTATTTTGCATCTTAATTTTCATACAAATTTACATTATTTTATTAATATTTTCTGTATTTATTTTCATACGATTTTACATTATTTTATTTGTGTTTTGTATATATTTTTTTATACATATTTACATTATTTAATGTGTTTTTTGTATATATATTTGATACAAATTTACGTTATTTTAAGTCTATATGTTTATATATTTTCATTCAAATTTACATTATTTTATGTGTATTTTGTATATGTATTTCAATACAAATTTACCTATTTTTATATGTTTTTTGTATATTTATTTTCATACAAGTTTAAATTATTTTTGTGTATTTTGTTTATAGTTTTATACAAATTTAGGTTATTTTATGTGTATTTTGTATATCTATTTTCATACAAATACACATTCTTTTCATGATATTTTGTTTATTTATTTTGACACGAATTAACATTATTTAATGTGTATTTTGTATATATTTTTATACGTATTTACATTATTTGAAGTGTGTTTTGTATATATATTTATATAGAAATCTCCGTTATTTTATGTGTATTCGTATATATATTTTGAAACAAATTTACATTGTTTTATGTGTATTTTGAATATTTTTTCAATACAAATTTACCTTATTGTATGTGCATTTTGTATATTAATTTTAAGACAAAATTGATTAATCTATGTGTATTTTTGTATTTGTCTTTTAATAAAAATATGCTTTATTTTATGTGTATTTAGAATCTTTATTTTCATACAAATGTACATTATTTTATTGAGATTCTGTGTATTTATTTTGATATATTATAACATTATTCTATGTGTATTTTGTATATATATTTTATATAAAATGTATTTGGTTTTATTTCATACAAATCTACATTATATTATGTGTTTTTTGCACATGTATTTAAATACAAATTTAACTAGTTATATGTGTATTTTGAATATCTATTTTGTATGTATATTTTCATAGAAATTTACTCTATTTTATGAGTATTCGTATATATATTTTGATACAAATTTACATTATTGATGTGTATTTTGCATATCTATTTCAATACAAATTTACTTTATTGTACGTGCATTTTGTATATTTATTTTAATACAAATTTAATTATTTTATATGTATTTTGTATATATATTTTGATGCAAATATGCGTTATTATATGGATATTTTGCATCTTTATTTTCATACAAATTTACATTATTTTATTGATATTCTCTTTATTTATTTTGATACGATTTAACATTATTCTATGTGTTTTTTGTATATATTTTTTTATACATATTTACATTATTTAATGTTCATTTTGTATATATATTTTATCCAAATTTACATTATTTTATGTGTATTTGTTTATATATTTTCATTCATATTTACATTATTTTATGTGTTTTTTGTATATATATTTTTCTACATATTTAAATTATTTTATGTGTATTTTGTATATACATTTTCATAAAAAAATTACGTTATTTTATTGTGTGTATAAGTATATATTTTGATACAAATTTTATACAAATTCATGTTATTTAATGTGTATTTGTATATATATTTTCATACAAATTTATATTATTTTATGTGTATTCTTTCATATATTTCATTACAAATTTACCTTATTTTATGTTTATTTTGTATATTTAATATACAAAATTCAAATAAAATAACGTAAATTTATATAAAACTATATGCAAAAATACACAAAAGTAATTAAATTTGTGTGAAAATAGATATACAAAATACATGTGTATTTTGTATATTTATTTTCATACAAATTGAAATTATTTTTGTTTATTTTTTTATATATTTTCAAACAAATTTTCGTTATTTTATGTGTATTTTGTATATTTATTTTTTCTACAAATATACTTTCTTTTATCTGAATTTTGTTTGTTGAATTTTAAACGAATTTACCTTATTTTGTATATCTATTTTCATACAAATTGAAATACTTCTGTGTATTTTTGTAATACACAGAAATACACTTAAAATAACGTAGATTTGTATAAAATATATATGCAAGAAACACATTAAATAATGTAAATGTGTATAAAAAATATATATACAAAAAACAAATAGAATAATGTAAAATCGTATCAAAATAAATACACAGAATATGAATAGAATAATGTAAATTTGTATGAAAATATAGATACAAAATTCCCAAAAATTATCGCATTTTTTTATAAAAATATATTTACCAAAATACACATAAAATATTTAAATTTGTATTGAAATAAATATACAAAATGCATACACAGTAAGATAAATTTGTATTGAAAGAGATATTCAAAAATACATATAAAACAATGTAAATTTGTTTCAAAATATATATACGAATACACATAAAATAAAGTAGATTTCTATAGAAATATATATACAAAATACATATGAAATTATGTAAATACGTATCAAAATATATATACAAAATACATATCAAATAATGTAAATTCGTGTCAAAATAAATAAACAAAATATCATGAAAAGAATGTGTATTTGTATGAAAATAGATAATAGATAATAAATTTGTATAAAATATATATGCAAGATACACATTAAATAATGCAAATATGTATAAAAAAGTATATACAAAAAACAAATAGAATAACGTAACATCGTATCAAAATAAATACACCGAATATTAATAAAATAATGTAAATTTGTATAAAAATAAAGATGCAAAATTCCCATAAAATAGCGCATTTCTTATAAAAATATATATACCAAAATACACATATAATATTTAAATTTGCATTGAAATAAATATACAAAATGCACATACAATAAGGTAAATTTGTATTGAAAGAGATATGCAAAAATACATATAAAACAATGTAAATTTGTTTCAAAATATATATACGAATACAAATAAAAAAACGTAGATTTCTATAAAAATATATATACAAAATACACATAAAATTAAGTAAATACGTATAAAAAAATGTATACAAAATACACATAAAATAATGTAATTTCGAATTAAAATAAATGTAAATTTGAATGAAAATATAAAAACAAATACACTTAAAATAACGTAAATTTGTATTAAATATATATGCAAGATACATATTAAATAATGTAAATGCGTATAAAAAAATATATACAAAAATCAAATGGAATAATGTAAAATCGTATCAAAATAAATACACAGAATATCAATAAAATAATGTAAATTTGTATGAAAATAAAGATGCAAAATTCCCAAAAATTTTCGCATTTTTTATAAAAATATATATACCAAAATACACATAAAATATTTAAATTTGTATTGAAATAAATATACAAAATGCATATACAGTAAGGTAAATTTGTATTAAAAGAGATATTCAAAAATACATATAAAACAATGTAAATTTGTTTCAAAATATATATACGAATACACATAAAATAAAGTAGATTTCTATTGAAATATATATACAAAATACATATGAAATTATGTAAATACGTATAAAAATATATATACAAAATACATATCAAATAATGTAAATTTTTGTATATGTATTTTTATAAAAATATGTTTAATTTTATGGGTATTTTGCATCTTTATTTTCATACAAATTTACCTTATTTTATTGATATTCTGCTCATTCATTTTGATACGATTTGACATTATTCTAGGTGTATTTTGTATATATTTTTCATACAAATTTGCGTTAATTTATGTGTATTTGTTTATATATTTTGACACAAATTTACAATATTTTATGGGTATTTTGTATATATATTTCAAAAGAAATTTACCTAGTTTTATGTGTATTTTGAATATCTATTTTCATACAAACTCAAATTATTTATATGTATTTTTGTATATATTTCAATACAAATTTTAGTTATGTTATTTGTATTTTGTAAATCTATTTTCATTCAAATATATATTATTTTATTGGTATTTTGTTGATTTATATTGATACGAATTTACATTATTTTATATGTACTTTTTATATATATTTTTAAACGCATTTACATAATTTAATATTTATTTTGAAAGTATAATTTTATACAAATTCATGGTATTTTATGTTTATTTGTATATATATTTTCATATAAATTTACATTATTTTATGTGTATTTTGTACATATATTTCATTACAAATTTACCTTATTTTATGTTTATTTTGTATGTGTATTTTGTACATTTATATTTATACACGTTTACTCATACAAATTTATATTATTTTATTGGTATTTTGTTTATTTATTTTGATACGAATTACATGATTATATGTGTATTTTGTTCACATTTTTTTATACGTATTTACATGATTTAATGTGTATTTTGTTTATATATTTTCATACAAATTTACGTTATTATATGTGTATTTGTATAAATATTTTGATACAAATTTACTTTATTTCATGTATTTTGTCTATATATTCCAATTCAAATTTAGCTTATTTTGTGTGTATTTTGTATATATTTTCATACAAATTTAATTACTTCTGTGTATTTTTGTATATAGTTTCATATAAATTTACGTTATTTTAAGTGTATTTTGTATATTTATATTTATACAAATACACATTCTTTTATTTGTATTTTGTTTATTTATTTTGATACGAATTTACATTATTCTATGTGTATTTTGCATACATTTTTTTATACGTATTTACTTCATTTTAGGTGTATTTTGTATATATATTTTTTATAGAAATCTACTTTATTTTATGTGTATTCGTAGACATATTTTGAAACAAATTTACATTGCTTTATATGTATTTTGCATATCTATTTCAATACAAATTTACCTTATTATACATATAAAACAATGTAAATTTGTTTCAAAATATATGTACGAATACAAATCAAATAACGTAGATTTCAATAAAAATATATATACAAAATACACATAAAATTAAGTAAATACGTATAAAAAAATGTAAACAAAATACACATAAAATAATGTAAATTCGAAACAAAATAAATAAACAAAATACCAATAAAAAAACGTGTATTTGTATAAATATAAATGTACAAAATACACATACAAAATAAACATAAAATAAGGTAAAATTGTAATGAAATATATGAACAAAATACACATAAAATAATGTAAATTTATATGAAAATATATATACAAATACACATAAAATACCATGAATTTGTATAAAATTATATATTCAAAATAAATATTAAATAACGTAAATGCGTATAAAAATATATATACAAAGTACTTATAAAATAATGTAAATTCGTATCAATATAAATGAACAAAATACCAATAAAATAATATATATTTGAATGAAAATAGATTTACAAAATACACATAACCTAACTAAAATTTGTATTGAAATATATACAAAAATAATTAAAAATAATTTGAGTTTGTATGAAAATAGATATTCAAAATACACATAAAACTAGGTAAATTTCTTTTGAAATATATATACAAAATACACATAAAATATTGTAAATTTGTATCAAAATATATAAACAAATACACATAAAATAACGTAAATTTGTATGAAAAATATATACAAAATACACATAGAATAATGTCAAATCGTATCAAAATGAATTAGCAGAATATCAATAAAATAACGTAAATTTGTATGAAAATATAGATGCAAAATATCCATAAAATAAAGCATATTTTTATAAAAATACATATAGAAAAATACACATAGAATAATTAAATTTGTATTAGAATTAATATACAAAATGAATATACAATAAATTTAAATTTGATTATATTAAATGAAATAAATATACAAAATAAACATAAAATAAGGTAAATTTGTAATAAAATATATGTAAGAATACACATAAAATAATGTAAATTTGTATGAAAATATATATACAAATACACATAAAATAACATGAATTTGTATAAAATTTGTTTCAAAATATATACGAATACACACAATAAAATAACGTAAATTTTTATGAAAATGTATATATAAAATACACATAAAATAATTTAAATACGTGAAAAACATATATACAAAATACATAAAATAATGTAAATTCGTAAAAAATTAAATACACAAAATTCCAATAAAAGAATGTATATTTGTAGGAAAATATATATACAAAAAACAAATAAAATAACTAGAATTTGTATAAAAATATATACAAAAATACACAAAAATAATTTAAATTTGTTTGAAAATAGATATGCAAAATACACATAAAGTTAGGCAAATTTGTATTGAAATCCATATACAAAACTCACATAAAATAATGTAAATTTGTATTAAAATATATAAACAAATACATATAAAATAACGTAAATCTGATAATATATATACAAAATATACATTAAATATTTTAAATATGTATAAAAATATATTATATTATATATATTTTTATTGATATTTGCGTTATTTATGTGTATTTTGTATATGTTTTCTCATAGAAATTTACATTATTTTATTGGTATTTTGTCTATTTATTTTGATACGAATTACATGATTATGTGTGTATTTTGTACATCTTTTTATACGTATTTACATTATTTAATGTGTATTTTGTTTATATATTTTTATACAAATTTACGTTATTATATGTGTATTTGAATAAGTATTTTGATACAAATTTACATTATTTTATGTATTTTGTAAATATATATCAATTCAAATTTAGCTTATTTTATGTGTATTTTGTATATCTATTTATTTTAATACAAAATCAAATATTTTATGTTTTTTTGTATATATATTTTTATAAAAAATGCGTTATTTTATGGGTATTTTGCATCTTAATTTTCATTCAAGTTTACATTATTTCATTAATATTTTCTGTATTTATTTTGATACGATTTTACATAATTTTATTTGTGTTTTGTATATATTTTTTTATACATATTTACATTATTTAATGTTTTTTTTGTATATATATTTGATACAAATTTATGTTATTTTAAGTCTATATGTTTATATATTTTCATACAAATTTACATTACTTTACGTGTATTTTGTATATGTATTTTAATACAAATTTACCTATTTTTATATGTTTTTTGTATATTTATTTTCATACAAGTTTAAATTATTTTTGTGTATTTTTGTATATAGTATTATACAAATTTAGGTTATTTTATGTGTATTTTGTATATCTATTTTCATACAAATACACATTCTTTTCATGATATTTTGTTTATTTACTTTGACACGAATTAACATTATTTAATGTGTATTTTGTATATATATTTTTATACGTATTTACATTATTTCAAGTGTATTTTGAATATATATTTCTATAGAAATCTGCGTTATTTTATGTGTATTCTTATATATATTTTGAAACAAATTTACATTGTTTTATGTGTATTTTGCATATTTTTTCAATACAAATTTACCTTATTGTATGTGCATTTTGTATATTAATTTTAATACAAATTTGATTAATCTATGTGTATTTTTGTATATGTATTTTTATAAAAATATGCTTTATTTTATGGGTATTTTGCATCTTTATTTTCATACAAATTTACATTATTTTATAGATATTCTGTGTATTTATTTTGATATGTTTTTACATTATTCTATGTGTATTTTCTATATATATTTTATATAAAATGTATTTGTTTTCATTTCATACAAATCTACATTATTTTATGTGTTTTTTGTACATGTATTTAAATACAAATTTAACTAGTTATATGTGTATTTTGTATATCTATTTTGTATGTATATTTTCATAGAAATTTACTCTACTTTATGAGTATTCGTATATATATTTTGATACAAATTTACATTATTAATCTGTATTTTGCATATCTATTTCAATTCAAATTTACTTTATTGTACGTGCATTTTGTATATTTATTTAAATACAAATTTAATTATTTTATACGTATTTTTGTGTATATATTTTTATGCAAATATGCGTTATTATATGGATAGTTTGCATCTTTATTTTCATACAAATTTACATTACTTTATTGATATTCTCTTTATTTATTTTGATACGATTTAACATTATTCTATGTGTTTTTTGTATATATTTTTTTTATACATATTTACATTATTTAATGTTCATTTTGTATATATATTTTATCCAAATTTACATTATTTTATGTGTATTTCTTTATATATTTTCATACATATTTACATTATTTTATGTTTTTTGTATATATATTTTTCTACGTATTTAAATTATTTTATGTGTATTTTGTATATACATTTCATAAAAAAAACTACGTTATTTTATTGTGTGTATAAGTATGTATTTTGATACAAATTTTATACAAATTCATGTTATTTAATGTGTATTTGTATATATATTTTCATACAAATTTATATTATTTTATGTGTATTTTTTCATATATTTCATTACAAATTTACCTTATTTTATGTTTATTTTGTATATTTATTTCATTCAATTTTAAAGTATTTTATGTGTATATTTGTATTTGTATTTAGGTTATTTTATGTGTATTTTGTATATATATTTTCATCCAAAATTACATTATTATATTGGTATTTTCTTAATTTAATTCGATACGAATTTAGATTATTTCATAGGTATTTTGTATACATATTTTTATACTCATCTACGTTATCTTATGTGTGTTTTGTATATATATTTTTATGCAAATTTATTTTGTTCATTTTTGTACATATATTTTTATAGAAATTTGCGTTATTTTATGTATATAGTTTTATATAAATCTACGTTATTTTATGTGCATTTTGTATATTTATATTTATACAAATACACATTCTTTTATTGCTATATTGTTTATTTATATTTATACGAATTTACATTATTTAATGTATATTTTGTATACATTTTTTTATACGTATTTACTTAATTATATGTGTATTTTGTATATGTATTTTTATAGAAATCTACGTTATTTTATGTGTATTCGCATATATATTTTGAAACAAATTTACATTATTTTATATGTATTTTGCATATCTATTTCAATACAAATTTACCTTATTGTATGTGCATTTTGTATATTTATTTTGATACAAATTCAAATATTTTATGTGTATTTTGGTATCAATAATTTTATAAAAAAAATGCGTTATTTAATAGGTATTTTGCATCTTAATTTTCATACAAATTTACATTATTTTATTAATATTCTGTGTATATATTTTGATACGATTTTGCATTATTCTATTTGTGTTTTGAATATATTTTTTTTATACATATTTACATTATTTAATGTGTATTTTGTATACATATTTCATACAAATTTACGTTATTATATGTGTATTTGTTTATATATTTTCTTTCAAATTTACATTATTTTATATGTATTTTGTATATGTATTTCAATAGAAATTAACCTAATTTTATGTGTATTTTGTATATTTCTTTTCATACAAATTTAAATTATTTTTGTGTATTTTTGTATATAGTTTTATACAAATTTAGCTTATTTTATATACGGATTTACATTATTTAATGTGTGTTTTGTATATATATTTTTATCCAAAGTTACTTTATTTTACGTTCATTTTTGGACATATATTTTTATGGAAATTAGCGTTATTTTATATGTATTTGTATATGTTTTCTCATACAAATTTACATTATTTTATTGATATTTTGTTTATTTAGTTTGATACGAATTACATGATTATATGTGTATTTTGTACATATTTTTTATACGTATTTACATTACTTAATGTGTATTTTGTTTATATATTTTTAAACAAATTTACGTTATTATATATATTTTTATAAATATTTTGATACAAATTTACATTATTTTATGTATTTTCTATATACATTTCAATTCAAATTTAGCTTATTTTATCTGTATTTTGTATATCTATTTTCACACGAATTTAATAACTTCTGTGTATTTTTGTACATAGTTTTATACAAATTTACGTTATTTTATGTGTATTTTGTATATTTATATTTATACAAATACACATTCTTTTATTGGTTTTTTGTTTATTTATTTTGATACGAATTTACTTTATTTTATGTGTATTTTGTATACATTTTCTTATACGTATTTACTTCATTTTATGTGTATTTTGTATATATATTTTTATACAAATCTACGTTATTTTATGTGTATTCGTATATATATTTTGAAACAAATTTACATTGTTTTATATGTATTTTGCATATCTATTTCAATACAGATTTACCTTATTGTATGTGTATTTTGTATATTTATTTTAATACAAATTAATTTTTTCATGTGTATTTTGGTATATATATTTTTTTAAAAAATGCGTTATTTAATAGGTATTTTGCATCTTTATTTTCATACAAATTTACATTGTTTTATTAATATTCTGTGTATTTATTTTAATACGATTTTACATTATTCCATTTGTGTTTTGTATATATTTTTTTATACATATTTACATTATTTAATGTGTATTTTGTATATTTTAAAAAAAATTTACGTTATTTTATGCGCATCTGTTAAAATATTTTGATACAAATTTACATTATTTTATGTATTTTGTATATATATTTCAATACAAATTTAGTTTATTTTATGTATATTTTGTATATCTATTTTCATTCGTATCAAAATAAATAAACAAAATAGCAATCAAATAATGTAAATTTGTATAAGAAAACATATACAAATACACATAAATTAACGCAAATTTCTAAAAAAAATATATGTACAAAAATGCACATAAAATAAAGTAAATTTGCATAAAAATATATATACAAAACACACTTTAAATAAAGTAAATGCGTACATAAAATCACCTAAATTTGTATAAAACTATATACAAAAATACAAAAAAATATTTAAAATTTGTATGAAAAGAAATATACAAAATACACACAAAATAAGCTAAATTTGAATTGAAATATATATACAAAATACACATATTTTGCATATCTATTTTCAAACAAATTTAAATTATTTTTGTGTATTTTTGTATATATTTATTTTTGTTATACATAGAATAATGTAAAATCGTATTAAAATAAGTACACAGAATATCAATAAAATAATTTAAATTTGTATGAAAATAAAGATGCAAAATACCCATAAGATAAAGCATATCTTTTTTTTAAATACATATACAAAAATACACATAGAATAATTAAATTTGTATTAAAATTAATATACATAATGCACACATACAAAAAGGTAAATTTGTATTGAAAAAAAAAAACGCAAAATACAAATAAAACAGTGTAAATTTGTTTCAAAATATATATACGAATACACATAAAATAACGTGTATATTGTATATCTATATATATATATATATATATATATATATATATATATATATATATATATATATATATATATATATATATATATATATATATATATATATATATATATATATATATATATATATATATATATATATATATATATATATATATATATATATATATATATATATATATATATATATATATATATATATATATATATATATATATATATATATATATATATATATATATATATATATATATATATATATATATATATATATATATATATATATATATATATATATATATATATTTTTTTTTTATACGTGTTTACATCATTTGATGTGTATTTTGTATATATATTTCTATAGAAATCTACGTTGATTTATAAGTATTCGTATATAGATTTTGAAATAAATTTAAACTGTTTTATGTGTATTTTGCATATTTTTTTAATACAAATCTACCTTATTGTATATACATTTTGTATATTAATTTTAATACAAATTTAATTATGATATGTGTATTTTTGTATATGTATTTTTATAAAAATATGCTTTATTTTATGGGTATTTTGCATTTTTATTTTCATACAAGTTTACATTATTTTATTTATATTCTGTTTATTTTTTTTTAAACAATTTTACATTATTCTATGTGTATTTTGTATATCTATATATATACGTATTTACTTAATTTTATGTGTATTTTGAATATATATTTTTATAAATATCTACGTTATTTTATGTGTATTCGTATATATATTTTGAAACAAATTTACATTGTTTTATATGTATTTTTGCATATCTCTTTCAATACAAGTTTACCTTATTGTATGTGCATTTTGTATATTTATTTCAATACAAATTTAAATATTTTATGTGTATTTTGGTATATATATTTTTATAAGAAATGCGCTATTTGATGGGAATTTTGCATCTTTATTTTCATACAAATTTACATTATTTTATTAATATTCGGTGTATTTATTTTGTTACGATTTCACATTATTCTATTTGTTTTTTGTATATGTTTTTTTTTTACATATTCACATTATTTAAAGTGTATCTTGCATATATATTTCATACAAATTTATTATCTATTATTTATTTTCATGCAAACACACATTCTTTTCATGATATTTTGTTTATTTATTTTGACACGAATTTACCTAGATATGTATTTTGTATATATATTTTTATACGTATTTACATAATTTCATGTGTATTTTGTATATATATTTCTATAGAAATCTACGTTATTTTATGTATATTCGTATATATATTTTGAAACAAATTAACTTTGTTTTATATGTATTTTTGAATATCTCTTTCAATACATATTTACCTTACTGTATATGCATTTTGTATATTTATTTCAATACAAATTTAAATAATTTATGTGTATTTTGGTATATATATTTTTATAAAAAATGCGCTATTTTATGGGAATTTTGCATCTTTCTTTTCATACAAATTTACATTATTTTTTTATATTCTGTGTATTTATATTGATAGGATTTTACATTATTCTATTTCTTTTTTGAATATATTTTTTTATACACATTTACATTATTTAATATGTATCTTGCATATATATTTTATACAAATTTACGTTATTTTAAGTGTATTTGTTTATATATTTTCATTCAAATTTACATTATTTTATGTGTATTTTGTATATGTATTTTAATACAAATTTACCTAATTTTATGTGTATTTTGTATATTTCTTTTCATACAATTTTAAAAAATTTTGTGTATTTTTGTATATAATTTTATACAAATTTAGTTTATTTTATGTGCATTTTTGTACATATATTTTTTTAGAAATTTGCGTTATTTTATGTGTATTTGTATATGTTATCTCATACAAATTTACATTATTTTATTGCTATTTTGTTTATTTATTTAGATACGAATGAAAATAGATATACAAAATATACATAAAATAAACTAAATTTGTATTAAAATACATATACAAAATACATAAAATAATGTAAATTTGTATCAAAATATTTTAACAGATGCGCATAAAATAACGTAAATTTGTTTTAAAATATACAAAATACACATTAAATAATGTAAATATGTATAAAAAAATATATACAAAACACAAATAGAATAATGTAAAATCGTATCAAAATAAATACACTGAATATTAATAAAACAATGTAAATTTGTATGAAAATAAAGATGCAAAATACCCATTAAATAACGCACTTTTTTTTATATAAATATATATACCAAAATACACATGAAAAAATTAATTTGTATTAAAATAAATATACAAAATACACATACAATAAGGTAAATCTGTATTGAAATAGATATGCAAAATACATATAAAACAATGTAAATTTGTTTCAAAATATATATACGAATACACATTAAATAACGTAGATTTGTATAAAAATATATATACAAAATACACATAAAATGAAGTAAATACGTATAAGAAAATGTATACAAAATACACATAAAATAAAGTAAATTCGTATCAAAATAAATAAACAAAATACCAATAAAAGAATGTGTATTTGTATAAATATAAATATACAAAATACACATAAAATAACGTAAATTTTTATAAAACTATATACAAAAATACACAGAAGTTATTAAATTCGTATGAAAATAGATATACAAAATACAGATAAAATAAGCTAAATTTGAATTGAAATGTATATAGAAAATACATAAAATAATGTAAATTTGTATCAAAATATTTATAAAAATACATATAATAACGTAAATTTGTTTAAAAATATATAAACAAAATACACATTAAGAAATGTAAATACGTATAAAAAATATGTACAAAATACACATATAATCATGTAATTCGTATCAAACTAAATAAACAAAATATCAATAAAATAATGTAAATTTGTATGAGAAAACATATACAAATACATATAAAATAACGCTAATTTCCATAAAAATACATGTCCAAAAATGAACGTAAAATAAAGTAACTTTGGATAAAAATATATATACAAAACACACATTAAATAATGTAAATATGTACATAAAATAACCTAAATTTGTATAAAACTATATACAAAAATTCACAAAAATAATTTAAATTTGTATGAAAAGAAATATACAAAATACACATAAAATTAGGTTAATTTGTATTGAAATGCATATACAAAATACATATAAAATAATGTAAATTTGAAAGAAAATATATAAACAAATACACATATAATAACGTAAATTTGTGTGAAATATATAATCAAAATACACATTAAATAATGTAAATATGTATAAAAAAATATATACAAAACACAAATAGAATAATGTAAAATCGTATCAAAATATATACACAGAATATTAATCAAATAATGTAAATTTGTATGAAAATTAAGATGCAAAATACCTATAAAATAACGCATTTTTTATAAAAATATTGATACCCAAATACACATAAAATATTTGAATTTGTATTAAAATAAATATACAAAATGCACATACAATAAGGTAAATTTGTATTGAAATAGATATGCAAAATACATATAAAATAATGTAAATTTGTTTCAAAATATACGTATATACGAATACACATAAAATAATGTAGATTTCTATAAAAATACATATACAAAATACACATAATATTATGTAAATACGTATAAAAAAAATGTATACAAAATACACACAAAATAATGTAAATTCGTATAAATGTAAATAAACAATATACCAATAAAAGAATGTGTATTTGTATAAATATAAATATACAAAATGCACATAAAATAACGTAAATTTATATAAAACTATATACATAAAATAGCGCAAATTTATATAAAAATATATGTACAAAAATGAACATAAAATAAATTTGCATAAAAATATATATTCAAAACACACTTTAGATAATGTAAATGAGTATTAAAATATGTATACAAAATACCTATGAAATAATCTAAATTCGTATCGAATTAAATTAAGAAAATATCAATAAAATAATGTAATTTTGGATGAAAATATATATATAAAATACTCATAAAATAACCTAAATACAAATACAAATATACACATAAAATAATTTAAAATTGAATGAAATAAATATACAAAATAAACATAAAATAAGGTAAATTTGTAATGAAATATATGAAAAAATACACATAAAATAATATAAATTTGTATGAAAATATATATACAAATACACATTAAATAACATGAATTTGTATAAAATTTGTATAAAAATAAATACTTATACACACAATATAATAACGTAATTTTTTTATGAAAATGTATATACAAAATACACATAAAATAATTTAAATACGTAGAAAAATATATATACAAAAAAACACATAAAATAATGTAAATTTGTATGAAAATATATAAACAAATACACATAAAATAATGTAAATTTGGATAAAATATATATACAAAATGAACATTAAATAATTTAAATTTGTATAAAAAAAAATATACAAAATACACATAGAATAATGTTAAATCGTATCGAAATAAATAAAGAGAATATCAATAAAATAATGTAAATTTGAATGAAAATAAAGATGCAAAATATCCATATAATAACGCATATTTGCATAAAAATATATATACAAAAATACATATAAAATAGTTAAATTTTATTAAAATAAATATACAAAATGCACGTACAATAAAGTAAATTTGTATTGAAATAGATATGCAAAATACACATCAATAATGTAAATTTGTATCAAAATATATATACGAATACTCATAAAATAGAGTAAATTTCTATGAAAATATACATACAAAATAGATATACAAAATGCACATATAACTAGTTAAATTTGTATTTAAATACATGTACAAAAAACACATAAAATAATGTAGATTTATATGAAATGAAAACAAATACATTTTATATAAAATATATATACAAAATACACATAGAATAATGTAAAATCATATCAAAATAAATACACAGAATATCAATAAAATAATGTAAATTTGTATGAAAATAACGATGCAAAATACCCATAAAATAAAGCATATTTTTATAAAAATACATATACAAAAATACACATAGATTAATCAAATTTGTATTAAAATTAATATACAAAATGCACATACAATAAGGTAAATTTGTATTGAAAAAATATGCAAAATACACATAAAATAATGTAAATTTGTTTCAAAATATATATACGAATGAATACACATAAAATAACGCAGATTTCTATAGAAATATATATACAAAATACACTTGAAATAATGTAAATACGTATAAAAATATATATACAAAATACACATTAAATAATGTTAATTCGTGTCAAAATAAATAAACAAAATATCATGAAAAGAATGTGTATTTGTATGAAAAAAGATATACAAAATACACAGTATGTGTATTTTGTATATTTATTTTAACACAAATTTAATTATTTTATGTGTACTTTGTATACATTTTCTTATACGTATTTACTTCATTTAATGTGCATTTTGTATATATATTTTTATAGAAATCTACGTTATTTTATGTGTATTGGTATATATATTTTGAAGCAAATTTACATTGCTTTATATGTATTTAGCATATATATTTCAATATAAATCTACCTTATTGTATGTGCATTTTGTATATTTATTGTAACACAAATTTAAATATTTTATTATTTTGGTATATATATTTTAATAAAAAGAGTTTTATATAAATTTAAAATATTTTATGTGTATTTTGTATATCTATTTTCATACAAATACACATTTTTTTATTGATATTTTGTTTATTTATTTTGACGCGAATTCACATTATTTAATGTGCATTGTGTATTTATATTTTTATACGTATTTACGTCATTTCATGTGTATTTTGTACATATATTTCTATAGAAATATATGTTATTTTATGTGTATTCGTATATATGTTTTGAAACAAATATACATTGTTTTATGTGCATTTTGCATATTTTTTCAATATAAATTTAACTAATTGTACGTGCATTTTGTATATTAATTTTAATACAAATTTAATTATTCTATGTGTATTTTTGTATATGTATTTTCATAAAAAAATGCTTTATTTTAAGGGAATTTTGCATCTTTATTTTCATACAAATTTACCTTATTTTATTGATATTCTGTGTATTTATTTTGATACGATTTCACTTTATTCTATGTATATTTTGTATATATATTTATTTTGTATATATTTTTATACTTATTTACATAATTTTATATGTATTTTGAATACATATTTTCATAGAAATTTACTCTATTTTATGTGTATTCGTATATATATTTTGATACAAATTTACATTATTTATGTGTATTTCGCATATCTATTTCAATACAAATTTTCTTTATTGTATGTGCCTTTTGTATATTTATTTTGATGCAAATTTAATTATTTTATGTGTATTTTTGTATATATATTTTTAAACAAATATGCGGTATTATATGGGTATTTTGCATCTTTATTTTCATACAAATTTACATTATTTTATTGATTGTCTGTTTATTTATTTTGGTACGATTTTACGTTATTCTGTGTATTTTGTATATATTTTTTTAAACATATTTACATTATTTAATGTATATTTTGTACATATATTTTATGGAAATTTACGTTATCTTATGTGTATTTGTTTATATATTTTCATACAAATTTACATTATTTTATGTGTATTTTGTATATGTATTTCAATAAAAATTTGCCTAATTTCATTTGAATTTTGCATATCTATTTTCAAACAAATTTAAATTATTTTTGTGTATTTTTGTATTATTTTTATACATATTTTTTTTATTTGTATTTTTAATATATATTTTCCTACAGATATACATTCTTTTAGAAGAAATTTTGTTTATTTATTTTGATACGAATTTACATTATTTTATGTGCATTTTTTATATATATTTTTCTATGTATTTACATTATTTTATGTGTATTTTGTATATATATTTTCATAAAAATTTACGTAATTTTATTGTGTGTATTCGTATATATTTTGATAAAAATTTTCATTATTTTAAGTTTTTTGCATATCTATTTCAATAAAAATCTACCTTATTGTATGTGTATTTTGTATATTTATTTTAATACAAATTTAATTATTTTATGTGTATTTTTGTATATATATTTTTTTAAATATGAGATATTTTATGGGTATTTTGCATCTTTAATTTTATAAATTTTTACATGACGTACATATCTTATATACGTATTTACATTATTTAATGTGTATTTTGTTTATATATTTTTATACAAATTTACGTTATTATATGTGTATTTGAATATATATTTTGATACAAATTTACACTATTTTATGTATTTTCTATATTTATTTCAATTCAAATTTAGCTTATTTTATGTGTCTTTTGTATATCTATTTTCATACAAATTTAATTATTTTTGTTTATTTTTGTATTAAGTTTTATACAATTTTACGTTAATTTATGTGTATTTTGTATATTTATATTTATACAAGTAAACATTTTTTATTGGCATTTAGTTTATTTATTTTGATACGAATTTACATTATTTTATGTGTATTTTGTATACATTTTCTATATATATATATATACATCATTTATATATATATATATATATATATATATTATAGAAATCTACGTTATTTTATGTGTATTCGTATGTATATTTTGAAACAAATTTACATTGTTTTATATGTATTTTGCATATCTATTTCAATACAAATTTACCTTATTGTATGTGCATTTTGTATATTTATTGTAATACAAATTTAAATATTTTATGTGCATTTTGGTATATATTTTCATAAAAAATGCGTTGTTTTATGGGTATTTTGCATCTTTATTTTCATACAAATTTACATTATTTTATTAATATTCTGTGTATTTATTTTGATACTATTTTACATTATTCTATTTGAGTTTTGTATATATTTTTTTATTCATATTTACATTATTTAATGTGTATTTTCTATATATATTTCATACAAATTTTCGTTATTTTAAGTGTATTAGTTTATATATTTTTATTCAAATTTATATTCTTTTATGTGTATTTTGTATATGTATTTCAATAGAAATTTACCTAATTTCATGTGTATTTTGTATACATATTTTATACAAATTTAAATTATTTTTTGTGTATTTTTGTATAGAGTTTTATTCAAATTTACAATATTTTATGTGTATTTTGTATATCTATTCTCATACAAATACACATTCTTTTATTGATATTTTGTTTATTTATTTTGATGCGAATTTACATAATTTAATGTGTATTGTGTATATATATTTTTATACGTATTTACGTCATTTCATGTGTATTTTGTATATATATTTCTATAGATATATACGTTATTTTATATGTATTCGTATATATATTTTGAAACAAATCTACATTGTTTTATGTGCATTTTGCATATTTTTTCAATACAAATTTACCTTATTGTACGTGCACTTTGTATATTAATTTTAATACAAATTTAGCTATTCTATGTGTATTTTTGTATATGTATTTTTATAAAAATATGCTTTATTTTATGGGTATTTTGCATCTTTATTTTCAAACAAAATTACATTATTTTATTGATATTCTGTGTATTTATTTTGATACGATTTTACATTATTCTATGTATATTTTGTATATCTATTTTATACCAATGTACGTTATTTTATGTGAATTTGTTTTCATTTCATACAAATTTACATTATTTTATGTGAATTTTGTACATGTATTTAAATACAAATTTAACTAATTATATGTGTATTTTGTATATCTATTTTCATACAAATTGAAATTAATTTTGTGTATTTTTGTATATATTTTATTCAAATTTTCGTAATTTTATGTGTATTTTGTGTATTTATTTTCCGACAAATATACGTTCTTTTATCGGAATTTTATTTATTTATTTATATACGAATTTTCATTTTTTTTAGGTGTATTTGATATATATATTTTCATACTTATTTACATAATTTTATATGTATTTTGAATATATATTTTCATAGAAATTTACTCTATATGTATATGTATAGAAAATACACATGAAATAATCTAAATTCGTATCGAAATAAATGAACAAAATACCGATAAAATAATGTAATTTTGAATGAAAATATATATAGAAAATACACATAAAATAACATAAATACAAATAAATATATACACATAAAATGATT
Source organism: Eriocheir sinensis (assembly GCF_024679095.1). Lineage (NCBI taxonomy): Eukaryota > Metazoa > Arthropoda > Malacostraca > Decapoda > Varunidae > Eriocheir > Eriocheir sinensis. Next base: position 20,702 of record NW_026111050.1, on the reverse strand, counting down.
TGAATTTGAATGAAAATAGATATAAAAATAAACTTGAAATAAGGCAAATTTATAATGAAATATATATACAAAATACACATAAAATAATGTAGATTTGTTTCAAAATATATATACGAATACACATAAAATAACGTAGATTTCTATTGAAATATATATACAAAATACACATGAAATGTTGTAAATACGTATAAAAATATATATACAAAATACACATTAAATAATGTAAATTCGTGTCTAAATAAATAATTAAAATATCAATAAAAGAATGTGTATTTGTATGAAAATACATATACAAAATACACATAAAATAACGTAAATTTGTATAAAACTATATATAAAAATACACAAACATAAGTTAAATTTGTATGAAAATAAATATACAAAATACACATAAAATTAGGTAAATTTGTAAAGAAATACATATACAAAATACACATAAAATAATGTAAATTTGAATGAAAATATATAAACAAATACACTTAAATTAACATAAATTTGTATAAAATATATATTAAAAATACTCATTAAATAATGTAAATATGTATAAAAAATATATATACAAAACACAAATAGAATAATGTAAAATCGTATTAAAATAAAAACACAATGTAAATAAAATAATGTAAATTTGTATGAAAATAAAGATGCAAAATACCCATAAAATAACGCATTTTTTATAAATATACAAAATACACATGAAAGGATGTAAATATGTATAAAAATATATATACAAAATACACATTAAATAATGTAAATTCACGTCAAAATAAATAAAAAAAATGTCAATAAAAGAATGTGTATTTGTATGAAAATAAATATACAAAATACACATAAGATAACATAAATTTGTATAAAACTATATACAAAAATACACAAAAATATTTTAAATTTGTATGAAAATAAATATACAAAATACACATAAAATTAGGTAAATTTTTATTGAAATACATATACAAAATACACATAAAATACTGTAAATTTGAATGAAAATACATAAACAAATACTCTTAAAATAACGTAAATTTGTATAAAAAAATATATACAAAACACAAATAGAATAATGTAGAATCGTATCAAAATAAATACACAGAATATTAATAAAATAATGTAAATTTGTATGAAAATAAAGAAGCAAAATACCCATAAAATACGCATTTTTTTAAAAAATATATGTACAAAAATACACATAAAAAAATTTATTTGTATTAAAATAAATATACAAAATACACATACAATAAGGTAAATCTGTATTGAAATAGATATGCAAAATACATATAAAACAATGTAAATTTGTTTCAAAATATATATACGAACACACATAAAATAACGTAGATTTGTATAAAAATATATATCCAAAATACACGTAAAATGAGGTAAATACGTATAAAAAAATGTATACAAAATACATATAAAATAATGTAAATTCGTATCAAAATAAATAAACAAAATACCAATAAAAGAATGTGTATTTGTATAAATATAAATATACAAAATACACATAAAATAACATAAATTTGTATAAAACTATATACAAAAATACACAGAAGTAATTAAATTCGTTTGAAAATATATATACAAAATACAGATAAAATAAGCTAAATTTGAATTGAAATGTATATACAAAATACATAAAATAATGTAAATTTGTTTCAAAATATTTATAAAAATACATATAATAACGTAAATTTGTTTAAAAATATATAAACAAAATACACATTAAGTAATGTAAATACGTATAAAAAATATGTACAAAATACACATATAATCATGTAATTCGTATCAAACTAAATAAACAAAATAGCAATAAAATAATGTAAATTTGTATGAGAAAACATATACAAATACATATAAAATAACGCTAATTTCTATTAAAATATATGTCCAAAAATGAACGTAAAATAAATTAACTTTGGATAAAAATATATATACAAAACACACATTAAATAATGTAAATGCGTACATAAAATAACCTAAATTTGTATAAAACTATATACAAAAATACACAAAAATAATTTAAATTTGTATGAAAAGAAATATACAAAATACACATAAAATTAGGTAATTTCTATTGAAATACATATACAAAATACTCATAAAATAATGTAAATTTGAAAGAAAATATATAAACAAATACACATATAATAACGTAAATTTGTATGAAATATATATACAAAATACACATTAAATAATGTAAATATGTATAAAAAAATATATACAAAACACAAATAGAATAATGTAAAATCGTATCAAAATATATACACAGAATATTAATAAAAGAATGTAAATTTGTATGAAAATTAAGATGCAAAATACCTATAAAATAACGCATTTTTCATAAATTTATTGATACCAAAATACACATAAAATATTTGAATTTGTATCAAAATAAATATACAAAATGCACATACAATAAGGTAAATTTGTATTGAAATAGATAAGCAAAATACATATAAAATAATGTAAATTTGTTTCAAAATATATATGATAAAACACATATAATAAAGTAGATTTCTATAAAACACATATACAAAATACACATAAAATTAAGTAAATACGTATAAAAAAAATGTATACAAAATACACATAAAATAATGTAAATTCGTATAAAAATAAATAAACAATATAGCAATAAAAGAATGTGTATTTGTATAAATATAAATATACAAAATGCACATAAAATAACGTAAATTTATATAAAACTATATACATGAAATAACGCAAATTTCTATAAAAATATATGTACAAAAATGAACATAAAATAAATTTGCATAAAAATATATATACAAAACACACATTAGATAATGTAAATGAGTATAAAAATATGTATACAAAATACCTATGAAATAATCTAAATTCGTATCGAATTAAATTAAGAAAATACCAATATAATAATGTAATTTTGGATGAAAATATATATACAAAATACATATAAAATAACCTAAATACAAAAACAAATATACACATGAACTAATTTAAAATTGAATGAAATAAATATACAAAATAAACATAAAATAAGGTAAATTTGTAATGAAATATATGAAAAAATACACATAAAATAATATAAATTTGTATGAAAATATATATACAAATACACATTAAATAACATGAATTTGTATAAAATTTGTATGAAAATATATACTTATACACACAATAAAATAACGTAATTTTTTTTATGAAAACATATATACAAAATACACATAAAATAATTTAAATACGTAGAAAAATATATATACAAAAAACACATAAAATAATGTAAATATGTATGAAAATATATAAACAAATACACATAAAATAATGTAAATTTGGATAAAATATATATACAAAATGAACATTAAATAATGTAAATATGTATAAAAAAATATATACAAAAAACACATAGAATAATGTTAAATCGTATCAAAATAAATAAAGAGAATATCAATAAAATAATGTAAACTTGTATGAAAATAAAGATGCAAAATATCCATATAATAACGCATATTTGCATAAAAATATATATACAAAAATACATATAAAATAATTAAATTTGTATTAAAATAAATATACAAAATGCACGTACAATAAAGTAAATTTGTATTGAAATAGATATGCAAAATACACATTAATAATGTAAATTTGTATCAAAATATATATACGAATACTCATAAAATTTCTATGAAAATATACACACAAAATAGATATACAAAATACACATATAACTAGTTAAATTTGTATTTAAATACATGTACAAAAACCACATAAAATAATGTAGATTTGTATGAAATGAAAACAAATACATTTTATATAAAATATATATACAAAATACACATAGAATAATGTAAAAACATATCAAAATAAATACACAGAATATCAATAAAATAATGTAAATTTGTATGAAAATAAAGCTGCAAAATACCCATAAAAAAAGCATATTTTTATAAAAATACATATACAAAAATACACATAGATTAATCAAATTTGTATTAAAATTAATATACAAAATGCACATACAATAAGGTAAATTTGTATTGAAAAAATATGCAAAATACACATAAAACAATGTAAATTTGTTTCAAAATATATATACGAATACACATAAAATAACGCAGATTTCTATAGAAATATATATACAAAATACACTTGAAATAATGTAAATACGTATAAAAATATATATACAAAATACACATTAAATAATGTTAGTTCGTGTCAAAATAAATAAACAAAATATCATGAAAAGAATGTGTATTTGTATGAAAATAGATATACAAAATACACATAAAATAACCTAAATTTGTATAAAACTATATACAAAAATACACAAAAATAATTTAAACTTGTATGAAAATAAATATACAAAAAACATATAAAAATAGGTAAATTTGTATTTAAATACATATACAAAATACACATAAAATAATGTAAATTTGAATGAAAATACATAAACAAATACACTTAAAATAACGTAAATTTGTATAAAAAAATATATACAAAACACAAATAGAATAATGTAAAATCGTATCAAAATAAATACACAGAATATTATTAAAATAATGTAAATTTGTATGAAAATATAGAAGCAAAATACTCATAAAATAACGCTTTTTTTTCAAATATATATACAAAAATACATATAAAAAAAAAATTTTGTATTAAAATAAATATACAAAATACACGTACAATAAGGTAAATCTGTATTGAAATAGATATGCAAAATACATATAAAACAATGTAAATTTGTTTGAAAATATATATACGAATACACATAAAATAACGTAGATTTGTATAAAAATATATATACAAAATACACATAAAATGAAGTAAATACGTATAAAAAAATGTATACAAAATACACATAAAATAATGTAAATTCGTATCAAAATAAATAAACAAAATACCAATAAAAGAATGTGTATTTGTATAAATATAAATATACAAAATACACATAAAATAACGTAAATTTGTATAAAACTATATACAAAAATACACAGAAGTAATTAAATTCGTATGAAAATAGATATACAAAATACAGATAAAATAAGCTAAATTTGAATTGAAATGTATATACAAAATACATCAAATAATGTAAATTTGTATCAAAATATTTATAAAAATACATATAATAACGTAAATTTGTTTAAAAATATATAAACAAAATACACATTAAGTAATGTAAATACGTATTTTTTATTGATATTCTGTTTATTTATTTTGATACGATTTTACGTTATTCTGTGTATTTTGTATATATATTTTTAGACATATTTACATTATTTAATGTATATTTTGTATATACATTTTATGGAAATTTACGTTATCTTATGTGTATTTGTTTATATATTTTCATACAAATTTACATTATTTTATGTGTATTTTGTATATGTATTTCAATAAAAATTTGCCTAAATTCATGTGTATTTTGCATATCTATTTTCAAACAAATTTAAATTATTTTTGTGTATTTTTGTATATATTTTTATACAAATTTTTGTTATTTTATTTGTATTTTGTATATATATTTTCCTACAAATATACATTCTTTTTGTGGAATTTTTTTTATTTATTTTGATACGAATTTACATTATTTTTGAGTATTTTGTATATATATTTTTCAATGTATTTACATTATTTTATGTGTATTTTGTATATATATTTTCATAAAAATTTACGTTATTTTATTGTGTGTATTCGTATATTTTGTTAATAATTTACATTATTTTATGTTTTTTGCATATCTATTTCTATAAAAATCTACCTTATTATATGTGTATTTTGTATATATATATATATATATATATATATATATATATATATATATATATATATATATATATATATATATATATATATATATATATATATATATATATATATATATATATATATATATATATATATATATATATATATATATATATATATATATATATATATATATATATATATATATATATATATATATATATATATATATATATATATATATATATATATATATATATATATATATATATATATATATATTTTTTTTTTTTTAATAAAAATTTAATTATTTTATGTGTATTTTTGTATATATATTTTTTTAAATATGAGTTATTTTATGGGTATTTTGCATCTTTATTTTTATAAATTTTTACATTACGTTCATTTCTTTTATACGTATTTACATTATTTAATGTGTATTTTGTTTATATATTTTTATTCAAATTTACGTTATTATATGTGAATTTGAATATATATTTTGATACAAATTTACATTATTTTATGTATTTTCTATATTTATTTCAATTCTAATTTAGCTTATTTTGTCTTTTGTATATCTATTTTCATGCAAATTTAATTCTTTTTGTTTATTTTTTAATATAGTTATATACAATTTTACGTTATTTTATGTGTATTTTGTATATTTATATTTATACAAGTACACATTCTTTTACTTGCATTTTGTTTATTTTTTTTCATACGAATTTACATTATTTTATGTGAATTTTGCATACATTTTCTTATACGTATTTACTTCATTTTATGTGTATTTTGTATATATATTTTTACAGAAATCTACGTTATTTTATGTGTATTCGTATATATATTTTGAAAGAAATTTACATTGTTTTATATGTATTTTGCATATCTATTTCAATGTTGTAAATACGTATAAAAATATATATACAAAATACACATTAAATAATGTAAATTCGTGTCAAAATAAATAATTAAAATATCAATAAAAGAATGTGTATTTGTATTTAAATAAATATACAAAATACATATACAATAAGGTAAATCTGTATTGAAATAGATATGCAAAATACGAATAAAACAATGTAAATTTGTTTCAAAATATATATACGAATACACATAAAATAACGTAGATTTGTATAAAAATAAATATACAAAATGCACATACAATAAGGTAAATTTGTATTGAAGTAGATATGCAAAATACATATATAATAATGTAAATTTGTTTCAAAATATATATACGAATACACATAAAATAACGTAGATTTCTATAAAAATACATATACAAAATACACATAATATTAAGTAAATACGTATAAAAAAATATATACAAAATACACATAAAATAATGTAAATTCGTATAAATGTAAATAAACAATATACCAATAAAAGAATGTGTATTTGAAAATACATATAAAATAACGTAGATTTCTATAAAAATAAATACACATAAAATGATGTAAATACGTATAAAAAAATGAATACAAAAAATACATAAAAATCGTATCAAAATAAATAAACAAAATACCAGTAAAAGAATGTGTATTTGTATAAATATAAATATACAAAATACACATAAAATATCGTAAATTTGTATAAAATTATATACAAAAATACACAGAAGTAATTAAATTTGTATGAAAATATATATACAAAGTACAGCTAAAATGAGCTAAATTTGATTTGAAATGTACATACAAAATACATAAAATAATGTAAATCTGTATCAAAATATTTATACAAATACATATAATAACGTAGATTTGTTTAAAAATATATAAACAAAATACACATTAAATAATGTAAATACGTATAAAAAATATGTACAAAATACACATATAATCATGTAATTCGTATCAAAATAAATAAACAAAATAGCAATAAAATAATGTAAATTTGTATGAGAAAACATATACAAATAACGCAAATTTCTATAAAAATATATGTACAAAAATGCACATAAAATAAAGTGAATTTGCAAAAAAATATATATACAAAACACACACTAAATAATGTAAATGCGTACATAAAATAACCTAAATTTGTATAAAACTATATACAAAAATACACAAAAATAATTTAAATTTGTTTGAAAAGAAATATACAAAATACACATAAAACTAGGTAAATTTGTATTGAAATACATATACAAAATACACATCAAATAATGTAAATTTGAATGAAAATATATAAACAAATACACTTAAAATAACGTAAATTTGTATAAAATATATATGCAAGATACACATTAAATAATGTAAATGTGTATAAAAAAATATATACAAAAAACAAATAGAATAATGTAAAATCGTATCAAAATAAATACACAGAATATCAATAAAATAATGTAAATTTGTATGAAAATATAGATACAAAATTCCCAAAAAATTATCGCATTTTTTAAAAAAATATATTTACCAAAATACACATAAAATATTTAAATTTGTATTGAAATAAATATACAAAATGCATATACAGTAAGATAAATTTGTATTGAAAGAGATATTCAAAAATACATATAAAACAATGTAAATTTGTTTCAAAATATATATACGAATACACATAAAATAAAGTAGATTTCTATAGAAATATATGTACAAAATACATATGAAATTATGTAAATACGTATAAAAATATATATACAAAATACATATCAAATAATGTAAATTCGTGTCAAAATAAATAAACAAAATATCATGAAAAGAATGTGTATTTGTATGAAAATAGATAATAGATAATAAATTTTTATAAAATGTATATGCAAGATACACATTAAATAATGTAAATATGTATAAAAAAGTATATACAAAAAACAAATAGAATAACGTAACATCGTATCAAAATAAATACACCGAATATTAATAAAATAATGTAAATTTGTATGAAAATAAAGATGCAAAATTCCCATAAAATAGCGCATTTCTTATAAAAATATATATACCAAAATACACGTAAAATATTTAAATTTGCATTGAAATATATATACAAAATGCACATAAAATTAAGTAAATACGTATAAAAAAAATTATACAAAATACACATAAAATAATGTAATTTCGAATTAAAATAAATGTAAATTTGAATGAAAATATAAAAACAAATACACTTAAAATAACGTAAATTTGTATAAAATATATATGCAAGATACACATTAAATAATGTAAATGTGTATAAAAAAATATATACAAAAAACAAATAGAATAATGTAAAATCGTATCAAAATAAATACACAGAATATCAATAAAATAATGTAAATTTGTATGAAAATAAAGATGCAAAATTCCCAAAAATTTTCGCTTTTTTTATAAAAATATATATACCAAAATACACATAAAATATTTAAATTTGTATTGAAATAAATATACAAAATGCATATACAGTAAGGTAAATTTGTATTAAAAGAGATATTCAAAAATACATAATAAATAATGTAAATTTGTTTCAAAATATATATACGAATACACATAAAATAAAGTAGATTTCTATTGAAATATATATACAAAATACATATGAAATTATGTAAATACGTATAAAAATATATATACAAAATACATATCAAATAATGTAAATTTTTGTATATGTATTTTTATAAAAATATGTTTTATTTTATGGGTATTTTGCATCTTTATTTTCATACAAATTTACATCATTTTATTGATATTCTGCTCATTCATTTTGATACGATTTGACATTATTCTATGTGTATTTTGTATATATTTTTCATACAAATTTACGTTATTTTATGTGTATTTGTTTATATATTTTGACACAAATTTACAATATCTTATGGGTATTTTGTATATATATTTCAAAAGAAATTTACCTAGTTTTATGTGTATTTTGAATATCTATTTTCATACAAACTCAAATTATTTATATGTATTTTTGTATATATTTCAATACAAATTTTAGTTATGTTATGTGTATTTTGTAAAACTATTTTCATTCAAATATATATTATTTTATTGGTATTTTGTTGATTTATATTGATACGAATTTACATTATTTTATATGTACATTTTACATATATTTTTATAAGCATTTACATTATTTAATATTTATTTTGAATGTATAATTTTATACAAATTCATGGTATTTTATGTGTATTTGTATATATATTTTCATATAAATTTACATAATTTATGTGTATTTTGTACATATATTTCATTACAAATTTACCTTATTTTATGTTTATTTTGTATGTATATTTTGTACATTTATATTTATACACGTTTACTCATACAAATTTATATTATTTTATTGGTATTTTGTTTATTTATTTTGATACGAATTACATGATTATATGTGTATTTTGTACACATTTTTTTATACGTATTTACATTATTTAATGTGTATTTTGTTTATATATTTTCATACAAATTTACGTTATTATATGTGTATTTGTGTAAATATTTTGATACAAATTTACTTTATTTCTTGTATTTTGTCTATATATTTCAATTCAAATTTAGCTTATTTTGTGTGTATTTTGTATATATTTTCATACAAATTTAATTACTTCTGTGTATTTTTGTATATAGTTTTATATAAATTTAAGTTATTTTAAGTGTATTTTGTATATTTATATTTATACAAATACACATTCTTTTATTTGTATTTTGTTTATTTATTTTGATACGAATTTACATTATTCTATGTGTATTTTGCATACATTTTTTTATACGTATTTACTTCATTTTAGGTGTATTTTGTATATATATTTTTTATAGAAATCTACGTTATTTTATGTGTATTCGTATACATATTTTGAAACAAATTTACATTGCTTTATATGTATTTTGCATATCTATTTCAATACAAATTTACCTTATTGTACATATAAAACAATGTAAATTTGTTTCAAAATATATGTACGAATACAAATCAAATAACGTAGATTTCTATAAAAATATATATACAAAATACACATAAAATTAAGTAAATACGTATAAAAAAATGTAAACAAAATACACATAAAATAATGTAAATTCGAAACAAAATAAATAAACAAAATACCAATAAAAAAACGTGTATTTGTATAAATATAAATGTACAAAATACACATACACATAAAATATAAATAAATTTGTAATGAAATATATGAACAAAATACACATAAAATAATGTAAATTTATATGAAAATATATATACAAATACACATAAAATACCATGAATTTGTATAAAATTATATATTCAAAATAAATATTAAATAACGTAAATGAGTATAAAAATATATATACAAAGTACATATAAAATAATGTAAATTCGTATCAATATAAATGAACAAAATACCAATAAAATAATATATATTTGAATGAAAATAGATTTACAAAATACACATAACCTAACTAAAATTTGTATTGAAATATATACAAAAATACATCAAAATAATTTGAGTTTGTATGAAAATAGATATTCAAAATACACATAAAACTAGGTAAATTTCTTTTGAAATATATATACAAAATACCCATAAAATATTGTAAATTTGTATCAAAATATATAAACAAATACACATAAAATAACGTAAATTTGTATGAAAAATATATACAAAATACACATAGAATAATGTCAAATCGTATCAAAATGAATGAGCAGAATATCAATAAGATAACGTAAATTTGTATGAAAATATAGATGCAAAATACCCATAAAATAAAGCATATTTTTATAAAAATACATATAGAAAAATACACTTAGAATAATTAAATTTGTATTAAAATTAATATTCAAAATGCATAAGCAATAAATTTAAATTTGATTATATTAAATGAAATAAATATACAAAATAAACATAAAATAAGGTAAATTTGTAATAAAATATATGTAAGAATACACGTAAAATAATATAAATTTGTATGAAAATATATATACAAATACACATAAAATAACATGAATTTGTATAAAATTTGTTTCAAAATATATACGAATACACACAATAAAATAACGTAAATTCTTATGAAAATGTATATATAAATACACATAAAATAATGTAAATTGTACAAAATTAAATACACAAAATTCCAATAAAAGAATGTATATTTGTAGGAAAATATATATACAAAAAACAAATAAAATAACTAGAATTTGTATAAAAATATATACAAAAATACACAAAAACAATTTAAATTTGTTTGAAAATAGATATGCAAAATACACATAAAGTTAGGCAAATTTGTATTGAAATACATAAACAAAACTCACATAAAATAATGTAAATTTGTATTAAAATATATAAACAAATACATATAAAATAACGTAAATTTGGATAAAATATATATACAAAATATACATTAAATATTTTAAATATGTATAAAAATATATTATATTATATATATATTTATTGATATTTGCGTTATTTATGTGTATTTTGTATATGTTTTCTCATAGAAATTCACAGTATTTTATTGGTATTTTGTCTATTTTTTTATACGAATTACATGATTATTTGTGTATTTTGTACATTTTTTTTATACGTATTTACATTATTTAATGTGTATTTTGTTTATATATTTTTATACAAATTTACGTTATTATATGTGTATTAGTATAAGTATTTTGATACAAATTTACATTATTTTATGTATTTTGTATATATATTTCAATTCAAATTTAGCTTATTTCATGTGTATTTTGTATATCTATTTATTTTAATACAAAATCAAATATTTTATGTTTTTTCATATATATATTTTTATAAAAAATGCGTTATTTTATGGGTATTTTGCATCTTAATTTTCATACAAATTTACATTATTTTATTAATATTTTCTGTGTTTATTTTGATACGATTTTACATTATTTTATTTGTGTTTTGTATATATTTTTTTTATACATATTTACATTTTTTAATGTTTTTTTGTATATATATTTGATACAAATTTACATTATTTTATTGCTATTTTGTTTATTTAGTTTGATACGAATTACTTGATTATATGTGTATTTTGTACATATTTTTTATACGTATTTACATTACTTAATGTGTATTTTGTTTATATATTTTTAAAATAATTTACGTTATTATATGTATTTTTATAAATAATTTGATACAAATTTACATTATTTTATGTATTTTGTATATACATATCAATTCAAATTTAGCTTATTTTATCTGTATTTTGTATATCTATTTTCATACGAATTTAATTACTGCTGTGTATTTTTGTATATAGTTTTATACAATTTACGTTATTTTATGTGTATTTTGTATATTTATATTTATACAAATACACATTCTTTTATTGGTATTTTGTTTATTTATTTTGATACGAATTTACATTATTTTATGTGTATTTTGTATACATTTTTTATACGTATTTACTTCATTTTACGTGTATTTTGTATATATATTTTTATACAAATCTACGTTATTTTATGTGTATTCGTATATATATTTTGAAACAAATTTACATTGTTTTATATGTATTTTGCATATCTATTTCAATACAGATTTACCTTATTGTATGTGTATTTTGTATATTTATTTTAATACAAATAATTTTTTTTATATGTATTTTTGTATATATATTAAAAAAAATGCGTTATTTTATGGGTATTTTGCTTCTTTATTTTCATACAAATTTACATTATTTTATTAATATTCTGTGTATTTATTTTGATTCGATTTTAAATTATTCTATTTGTGTTTTGTGTATATTTTTTTTATACAAATTTACGTTATTTTAAGTGTATTTGTTTATGTATTTTCATTCAAATTTACATTATTTTATGTGTAATTTGTATATTTATTTAAATACAAATTTACCTAATTTTATATGTTTTTTGTATATTTATTTTCATACAAGTTTAAATTATTTTTGTGTATTTTTGTTTATAGTTTTATACAAATTTACGTTATTTTATGTGTATTTTGTATGTTTATATTTATACAAATACTCATTCTTTTATTGGTATTTTGTTTATTTATTTTGATACGAATTTCCATTATTTTATGTGTTTTTTGTATACATTTTTTTAGATGTATTTACTTCATTTTATGTTTATTTTGTATATATATTTTTATAGAAATCTACGTTATTTTATGTGTATTCGTATATATATTTTGAAACAAATTTACATTGTTTTATATGTATTTTGCATATATATTTCAATACAAATTTACCTTATTGTATGTGTTTTTTGTATATTTATTTTAATACAGATTTAATTTTTTGATGTGTATTTTGGTATATATATCTTTATAAAAAAAAATGCGTTATTTTATGGGTATTTTGCTTCTTTATTTTCATAGAAGTTTACATTATTTTATTAATATTCTGTGTATTTATTTTGATACGATTTTACATTATTCTATTTGTTTTTTGTACATATTTTTTTATACAAATTTACGTTATTTTAAGTGTATTTGTTTATGTATTTTCATTCAAATTTACATTATTTTATGTGTATTTTGTGTATGTATTTCAAAACAAATTTACCTAATTTTATGTGTATTTTGTATATTTATTTTCATACAAATTTAAAATATTTTTGTGTATTTTTATATATAGTTTGATACAAATTTAGGTTATTTTATGTGTATTTTGTAAATCTATTTTCATACAATTACACATTCTTTTATTGATATTTTGTTTATTTATTTTGACGCGAATTTACATTATTTAATGTGTATTTTGTATATATATTTTTATACGTATTTACATCATTTCATGTGTATTTTGTATAGTTTTAAACAAATTTATATTATTTAATGTGTATTTTGTATATATATATTTATACAAATACACATTCTTTTATTGGTATTTTGTTTATTTATTTTGATACTAATTTACATTATTTTATGTGTATTTTGTATACATTTTTTATACGTATTTACTTAATTTTATGTGTATTTTGTATATATATTTTTATAGAAATCTACCTTATTTCATGTGTATTCGTATATATATTTTTAAACAAATTTACATTGTTTATATGTATTTTGCATATCTATTTTTGTGTATTCTGTATTTATTTTTGTTATACATAGAATAATGTAAAATCGTATCAAAATAGGTACACAGAATATCAATAAAATAATTTAAATTTGTATGAAAATAAAGATGCAAAATACCCATAAGATAAAGCATATTTAAAAAAAAAAATACATATACAAAAGTACACATTGAATAATTAAATTTGTATTAAAATTAATATACAAAATGCACACATACAAAAAGGTAAATTTGTATTGAAAAAAAAAAACGCAAAATACAAATAAAACAGTATAAATTTGTTTCAAAATATATATACGAATACACATAAAATAACGTAGATTTCTATAGAAATATATATACAAAATACACATGAAATTATGTAAATACGTATAAAAATATATATATAAAATACATATTAAGTAATGTAAATTCGTGACAAAATAAATAAACAAAATATCATGAAAAGAATGTGTATTTGTATGAAAATAAATAATAGATAATAAATTTGTATGTAATATATATGCAAGATACACATTAAATAATGTAAATATGTATAAAAAAAATATATACAAAAAACAAATAGAATAATGTAAAATCGTATCAAAATAAATAAACCGAATATTAATAAAATAATGTAAATTTGTATGAAAATAAAGATGCAATATTCTCGTCAAATAGCGCATTTCTTATAAAATATATACCAAAATACACATAAAATATTTAAATTTGTATTGAAATAAATATACAAAATGCACATACAATAAGGTAAACTTCTGTTGAAAGAGATATGCAAAAATACATATAAAAAATTGTAAATTTGTTTCAAAATATATATATACGAATACACATAAAATAACGTAGATTTCTATAAAATATATATACAAAATTACATAAAATTAGGTAAATACGTATAAAAACAAAATACACATAAAATAATATAAATTGAAACAAAATAAATAAACAAAATACCAATAAAAGAATGTATATTTGTTCTGTGTATTTGTGTATATAGTTTTATACAAATTTACGATATTTTATGTGTATTTTGTATATTTATATTTATACAAATACACATTCTTTTACTGGTATTTTGTTTATTTATTTTGATACGATTTTTATGTGTATTTTGTATTCATTCTTTTATACGTATTTACTTCATTTTATGTGTATTTTGTATATATTTTTATAGAAATCAACGTTATTTTATGTGTATTCGTATATATATTTTGAAACAAATTTACATTGTTTTATATGTATTTTGCATATCTATTTCAATACAAATTTACCTTACAGTATGTGCATTTTTTTTATGTGTATTTTGGTATATATATTTAAAAAAAATGCGTTATTTTATGGCTATTTTGCATCTTTATTTTCATACAAATTTACATTATTTAATTAATATTCTGTGTATTTATTTTGATACTATTTTACATTATTCTATTTGTGTTTTGTATATATTTTTTATACTTATTTACATTATTTAATTAGTATTTTGTATATATATTTGATACAAATTTACGTTATTTTAAGTGTATATGTTTATATATTTTCATTCAAATTTCCATTATTTTATGTGTATTTTGTATATGTATTTGAATACAAATTTACCTAATTTTATGTGTATTTTGTATATTTATTTTCACACAAATTTAAATTATTTTTGTGTATTTTTGTATATAGTTTTATACAAACAGGTTATTTTATGATTATTTTGTATATCTATTTCCATACAAATACACATTCTTTTATTGATATTTTGTTTATTTATTTTTACGAGAATTTAAATTATTTAATGTGTATTTTGTATATATATATTTTTATACGTATTTACATCATTTCATGTGTATTTTGTATATATATTTCTATAGAAATCAACGTTATTTTATGTGTATTCGTATATAGATTTTTAAACAAATTTACGCTTTAATGTGCATTTTGTATATTTTTTCAATACATATTTACCTTATTGTACGTGCATTTTGTATATTAATTTTAATACAAATTTAATTATTCTATGTGTATTTTTGTATATGTATTTTTAAATAAATATGCTTTATTTTATGGGTATTTTGCATACTTATTTTCATACAAAATTACATTATTTTATTGATATTCTATGTATTTATTTTCATACGATTTTACATTATTCTATGTGTATTTTGTATATATTTTTCATTTAATTTAGCTTATTTTATGTGTATTTTGTATATCTATTTATTTTAATACAAAATCAAATATTTTATGTTTTTTCGTATATATATTTTTATAAAAAATGCGTTATTTTATGGGTATTTTGCATCTTAATTTTCATACAAATATACATTATTTTATTAATATTTTCTGTATTTATTTTCATACGATTTTACATTATTTTATTTGTGTTTTGTATATATTTTTTTATACATATTTACATTATTTAATATGTTTTTTGTATATATATTTGATACAAATTTACGTTATTTTAAGTCTATATGTTTATATATTTTTATTCAAATTTACATTATTTTATGTGTATTTTGTATATGTATTTCAATACAAATTTACCTAATTTTATATGTTTTTTGTATATTTAGTTTCATATAAGTTTAAATTATTTTTGTGTATTTTTGTTTATAGTTTTATACAAATTTAGGTTATTTTATGTGTATTTTGTATATCTATTTTCATACAAATACACATTCTTTTCATGATATTTTATTTATTTATTTTGACACGAATTAACATTATTTAATGTGTATTTTGTATATATATTTTTATACGTATTTACATTATTTCAAGTGTATTTTGTATAAATATTTCTATAGAAATCTGCGTTATTTTATGTGTATTCGTATATATATTTTGAAACAAATTTACATTGTTTTATGTGTATTTTGCATATTTTTTCTATACAAATTTACCTTATTGTATGTGCATTTTGTATATTAATTTTAATACAAATTTGATTAATCTATGTGTATTTTTGTATAAGTATTTTTATAAAAATATGCTTTATTTTATGGGTATTTTGCATCTTTATTTTCATACAAATTTACATTATTTTATTGATATTCTGTGTATTTATTTTAATATGATTTTACATTATTCTATGTGTATTTTGTATATATATTTTATATAAAATGTATTTGTTTTCATTTCATACAAATCTACATTATTTTATGTATTTTTTGTACATGTATACACATAAAATATTTAAATTTGTATTGAAATAAATATACAAAATGCACATACAATAAGGTAAACTTCTATTGAAAGAGATATGCAAAAATACATATAAAACAATGTAAATTTGTTTCAAAATATATATATACGAATACACATAAAATAACGTAGATTTCTATAAAAATATATATACAAAATACACATAAAATTAAGTAAATACGTATAAAAAATGTAAACAAAATACACATAAAATAATGTAAACTCGAAACAAAATAAATAAACAAAATAATAAAAGAATGTGTATTTGTATAAATATAAATATACAAAATACACATACAAAATAAACATAAAATAAGGTAAATTTGTAAAAAAATATATGTACAAAATACACAAAAAATAATGTAAATTTATATGAAAATATATATACAAATACACATAAAATACCATGAATTTGTATAAACTTATACATTCAAAATAAATATTAAATAATGTAAATGCGTATAAAAATATATGTAAAAAGTACATATAAAATAATGTAAATTCGTATCAATATAAATCAACAAAATACCAATAAAATAATATATATTTGAATGAAAATAGATTTACAAAATACACATAACATAACAAAAATTTGTTTTGAAATATATACAAAAAAACATAAAAATAATTTGGGTTTGTATGAAAATAGATATTCAAAATACATATAAAACTAGGTAAATTTCTTTTGAAATATATATACAAAATACCCATAAAATATTGTAAATTTGTGTCAAAATATATAAACAAATACACATAAAATAACTTAAAATAACGTAAATATGTATCAAATATATATACAAAAAACCCATTAAATAATGTAAATATGTATAAAAAATATATACAAAACATAAATAAAATAATGTAAAATCGTATCAAAATAAATACAGAAAATATTAATAAAATAATGTAAATTTGTATGAAAATTAAGATGCAAAATACCCATGAAATAACACATTTTTTATAAAAATATATATACGAAAAAACACAAAATATTAGATTTTGTATTAAAATAAATAGATATACATTCTTTTATTGGTATTTTGTTTATTTATTTTGTTTCGAATTTACATTATTTTATGTGTATTTTGTTTGCATTTTTTTTATACGTATTTACTTAATTTTATGTGTATTTTGTATATATATTTTTATAGAAATCTACGTTATTTTATGTGTATTCGTATATATATATTTTGAAACAAATTTACATTGTTTTATATGTATTTTTGCATATCTCTTTCAATAGAAGTTTACCTTATTGTATGTGCATTTTGTATATTTATTTCAATACAAATTTAAATATTTTATGTGTATTTTGGTATATATATTTTTATAAGAAATGCGCTATTTGATGGGAATTTTGCATCTTTATTTTCATACAAATTTACATTATTTTATTAATATTCGGTGTATTTATTTTGATACGATTTTACATTATTCTATTTGTTTTTTGCATATATTTTTTATACATATATACATTATTTAAATGTATCTTGCATATATATTACATACAAATTTATTATCTATTATTTATTTTCATACAAATACACATTCTTTTCATGATATTTTGTTTATTTATTTTGTCACGAATTTACATTACTTAATATGTATTTTATATATATATTTTATACGTATTTACATAATTTCATGTGTATTTTGTATATATATTTCTATAGAAATCTACGTTATTTTATGTGTATTCGTATATATATTTTGAAACAAATTTACACTGTTTTATTTGTATTTTGCGTTTTTTTCAATACAAATTTACCTTATTGTATGTTGGCATTTTGTATATTAATTTTAATACAAATTTAATTATTCTATGTGTATTTTGTATATGTATTTAAAAAAATGCTTTATCTTATGGGTATTTTGCATCTTTATTTTCATACAAATTTAAATTATTTTATTGATATTCTGTGTACTTATTTTGAAACGATTTTACATTATTCTATGTATAACAAAAATAAATACAGAATACACAAAAATAGATATGCAAAATACATATAAACAATGTAAATTTGTTTCAAAATATATATACGAATACACATGAAATAAGGTAGATTTCTATAAAAATATATATACAAAATACACATAAAATTAAGTAAATACGTATAAAAAATGTATACAAAATACACATAAAATAATGTAAATTAGTATCAAAATAAATAAACAAAATACCAATAAAAGAATGTGTATTTGTATAAATATATATATACAAAATACACATTAAATAATATAAATTTGTTTAAAACTATACAAAATACACATGAAATGATGTAAATACGTATAGAAATATATATACAAAATACACATTAAATAATGTAAATTCGCGTAAAGTAAACCAAAAAAATACGAGTAAAAGTATGTGTATTTGTATGAAAATAGATATACATAATACACATAAAATAACCTAAATTTGTATCAAACTATATACAAAAATACACAAAATATTTTAAATTTGTATGAAAATAAATATACAAAATACACATAAAATTAGGTAAATTTGTATTGAAATACATTCACAAAATACACATAAAATAATGTAAATTTGAATGAAAATACATAAACAAATACACTTAAAATAACGTAAATTTGTATAAAAAAAATATGCACAAAACACAAATAGAATAATGTAAAATCGTATCAAAATAAATACACAGAATATTAGTAAAATAATGTAAATTTGTATGAAAATAAAGAAGCAAAATACCCATAAAATAACGCATTTTTTTTATTTATAAAAATATATATACCAAAGTACACATCAAAAAATTTAGATTCGTATTAAAATAAATGTACAAAAAACACATACAATAAGGTAAATTTGTATTTAAATAG